>NC_083342.1:21962734-22293934 GCF_019175385.1 Lycium barbarum
GTACCAAACACCCCTTAAGTCTTAAGTTATCTCAGTATTATAGTCCAGAAATTATAATCTTGAACTAATTTATCACACCTTCCAAGTAGTATAAACTAATATGTACAAAGCTTGATGGATAAGACGAGATATCACATCTTATTCGGTGTACCTACCAAACGACCCCTAAGTCCTTAGTGCGGACCGAAAACAAAAGTTGGTAAACGTGCAGTGCACGTACGTCTGGGTGCGCGTGGGCTTACTTTCCAATATCATAAAAACCTACATAGACTCACATTAAACCCATCTCCCCTCTGTTCAAACAGCTACTACTAAGCTAGTCAGACAGTCAGATACCCAAAAAACAGAACAAAAACACATATATATACTCACAGAAGCAAAAATCAAACACTTACAAGGCACTAACCCACGATCCATCAAACATGCCAATCGCCGCCGCCACAACCACCGCCGCCGTCAATTTCCTTGCGGTTACAGCACGCTATGGCGGCAGCACATTAACGCCGTCTTTCCGTACATCCGTTTCCATTTCTAACGCCGTTAATACTAACTGTTCCCTCTCGATGAGTTCTAGCCCTAATTTTACTTCTAATCGCCGCACATTTTTCATGTTGTCATTTGCTGCTGCTGCTGCTGGCGGTGACGGCGGCGGTGATGATAATTTTAACGGCGGTAACGGAGGCGGTAGTGGAAATGGTGGTGGTGATGAGGAGAGTGGCGATCAGAAAAAGAATAAGAATGAGGCTTTGATTGCATTGCGGGAGGCAGGTAGGCAACTCCTAATATAATACTAATTTCTACTTCATATTGACTTGAAATCTTGAATTTGTTACATCTTGTTGAAAATTGCTTTCAGTTACTGCAGTAAGTTTGTTTTTAGCATAATGAGTTGGCTAGACGTAGGATGAATCTACTTTTGAACTTTTAAATTTTTAACGGATAGATTAGTCTACTTGAGATATTTTGGGCTTTTGATGTTATCATGCATATTTTCTGTTGTTAAGTTAGCATTTTAAAGCCCTCTATCACTTTTAAAATATTTTTGTTGCTCCACCATCTTTTAAAAAACCAATACAGCTGATAAATGATTTAAAATCCTGAATACGTCTCTGTAGTACAGTGATACTCCCTCCGTTTCAATTTGTTTGTATGGTTTTGACTTAGACACGGAGTTTAAGCTCCCTTTTGGCCATAGATTTTGAAGTTGAAACTTGAAAATTTGAGTTTTTGGAACTTGAAGTTGTGTTTGGACATGCGTTTAACTTGGAAGAAATTTGAAGTTTGTGGAAGTGAGTTCTCCCAAATACTGGCCTGAACTTGAAAATATTTTGAAGATACATTTTCAAAATCTGATCAAATTTCATGGCCAAACAGATATTTGAAGATAAATTTACAAAAAATGATCCAAAATCTATGGCCAAACGCTAGCTTAAAGAAAGTAAAGAAGGCTTTTGAATCTTGGGGTTGTTAACAAAAGATATGTGGAATGTACCAAAATGTCCTTTAATCTTGTGATCTTAAACATGTCTGAAAGTTGGAATTCGAGAGTTGCCAAAAAAGGAAAGAGACATTCTTTTTGAAACAGATTAAAAAGGAAAGTAAGACAAGCAAATTGAAATGGAGGTAGTATTTTGCATTAACTGATCTAAATTCTGAAAATTTTGGATTATCTTTGTAGGTAGGTCGTTGGAGAGTTTGCCGAAGGACTTGCAGGCGGCGATAGAGGATGGGAGAATACCTGGATCCATAGTATTGAGGTACTTTGAGCTAGAGAAATCTCCATTGTTGGCATGGTTGCTTCGTTTTGGAGGGTTTAAGGAGCGGCTATTGGCCGATGATCTCTTCCTTGCTAAGCTTGGAATGGAGTGCGGCGTTGGTATCTTCACTAAGGTTGGGAGCGGAACATTAGCTATTCTTAATTTGCATTTTAGCACTTATAATTGTTGGAAATTATTTGTGGAGGTTTGGACGTAAGAATTGTGAAATTTGGAAAAAAGTAGTATTTTCTTTCAAGTTGAAAATGGTATTTGAAAATTGGAGTTGTGTTTGGACAATAATACAAATTGAAGTTGTTTTTGAATGTTTGTGAGTGATTTGGAGTGGAAATTGTGAAAACAACTTTTTGGAGTTTTTCGAATTCCGGAAAATTGTAACAATTCTACGTCCAAACAGTTCTCCAAAATAAAATTCCGGAAAAAAGTAAAAAACTATCCATGGCCACTTGGTTTCCTCCCTAAAGTTCAATGCTTTTCTAACTCATTTAGCCCTTGATTTTTAAAGATATTTGACATCTTCTTGTACTTTCTGGCACATTTTTAAGGTGATTTACCAGTGGGAAGGCATACATTTTTGGGTTGTTTGATACTTCTTAACTTACGGGACCTAACAACTATAGTACTTTCTTTATATAAGTTTTATTTTCTTGTTTACTTTTCAAGATTCAAAGAAAGTGATAGATGATTAATTTTTGTTTTAAAATGTATTCTGTTGTCATGCTGAAATGGTAAAAATTGCATTTTTTCTGTTGATTTTAAGTATCTCGCATTTATTAACAAAAAGATGAATTAATCTAAATTTAACTCTGCGGATTTACGGATCCATAAGAACTCGAGCCAACAATGTTATACTTTTAGATCGTGTTATGTAGGGAAAGTGATTGCAAATGTTCCAACCACTCAATTTCCAGGGACTCTTTCCCAAAGATCTTAAAAGTCCAGCATGATACGCTGCTCTGCCTGTTCTTCACAAACAAAAGAAAAGAACAGCATTGTGTTATTTTGTCTTTGGAGATATTTTTCATGTGTCTCCTATATCTATTTGTGTATGAAATTGAGATTATTTCTCTGTGCTTTAATTGGTGACTCATTTTTCACCTGCTCTCTGTTACTTTGATGCTGTTAAATAGTATGAGCATTTATTTGTTACTTAAACTGCTTTGTTCCAGACTGCTGCTGAGTATGAGCGCCGCAGGGAAAACTTTTTTAATGAACTGGAAATTGTTGCCGCAGATGTGGTACGTTGCTCTTCTGAGTGATAACATACTATTGTTCTATATATCTGTCTGTCTGTTTTTCTTTTTGCTTGTAGTTCTAATAGAAAACAAGATGTTGAAGATTCTCTCCTAGATGTTGTTTATCCTTGGTTAATGATAAACTTAGATTTTAAATGGCAAATCATTGACGATTCTCTCGAAGGTCAGGTTTTAAGTTCTACATGCTTATCCAGAAATGTGTATCATCTTGTCGATACATGTACTTATGAAGATGGTGAGCTTCCTCAATGCTGTTGATCTGCTTGAAATCCATCCTCTTTTGTGCAACTTTTGTTTTTAGGAAGAAGGAAACCGAAAAAAAAAAAAAATACAAACATTCCACTCGGTTGCAGAGTTCTATCCTTGATATTTTGTGTTTGTTCTGCTCAGGTGATGGCCGTAATAGCAGATTTCATGCTCGTCTATCTTCCTGCTCCTACTGTTTCTCTCCGACCACGAATGGCTGTTGATGCTGGACGAATTGCCAAGTTCTTTCACCTTTGCCCAGATAATGCCTTTCAGGTCACTAATGTTTATCATGTCAAATTATATTTAGGTCATAAACACTTGGTTGTACTTCAGAAAGGTTGAAGGATAAAATTTGACTCCCTATTATATGCAGATGGCCCTGCCTGGAACATCATACTCATTGTTGCAAAGAATAGGTGCAATAGTGGTATGTGATTATTCTCTGTCTTCATGCCTCATTATTGGGAGCTAAAAAATTCAAGATTGAATTATTGACTGAATATCTGGTTTTGGTTGGATCAAATTTGTAGCGCAATGGGACTAAACTTTTCGCTGTTGGAACAGCCTCTTCCCTGGTAATACTCATCTTTTCAATTTTCATTCTAGATGTGTTTGCGCTGATACTTGCTTTTGTTCACCTTTATCCTTAAATGTTCCAAGTGAACTCATTGTTGGTGTTGATTGTTTTTCTTTTGAAGAAGATCCATCATCATTCATCATTTAGTGAAATGTTTTTTTTTTTTTTTTTGAAGTTGTAAGTAAATTTTATTGCTCCAGCACTAAGGATATACTGTAGCTGTACATATTTAGCAAAAATATATCACTTCTCTAGTCTTCTAGGGATTCTATGAGGTTGAAAATTTGTTTTGCTTCGTCTTCTAGTTCCTCTTTACACCAAAATAAACCAAAAGTATACAATTGACCGTAATCTTTTGAATGGCATTGACCATCTTGAAAACATCTCATGTTCCTTTCCTTCCATATTGTCCACCATATGCATTTGGGGGGATTGTTTTCCACCATTTTATCTTTCCTTAAATCCTTCTTTTCCTGTCATTTCAACATTTGTTCCGTAGTTTTGGGCATTGCCCAGAGAAGATTTACAATGTTGAGGAATAGCTGCCGTAGTTGGTCAGTCCTAGGACAGTGTAGAAAGAGGTGGCTAACGCTTCCAGTCTTCTCACCACGTTAGTAGCATCTGCTACACATCAAAATTCCCTTTCTGATGAAACATCTTAATTCGTATAGCATGCAAAAGGTTAATATCATCTAAGCTGCACCGTGTATCATGCCCTCCACGGCTCCAACACCCTTTGGCCCTTCCCTGATGACAAAAGTTTGTGAAAAAAATACAAGGATGTATTATGTTTTTTTCCCATAAAATTAATTGCTTTATTGTTGTCCAATGCCTCGACTTTTGCTTGACCATCTCCTGATGCCCTGATAATACCTACATTTTATACCTACTCTATGATGTATTGATTTCTTATTGGGCTCAAAGACAATGGGCTTTTTCTGTATGGCTAGTGACTAGCGACTATAAGATTTCACCAAAGTCCAATTGAGCCATCATAGGAAGCTTAAAATTATACAATTTAGAAAGACCATGTTTACACAGCCCATTGCACCATTAAACTCAGCTTAATAATTAACAAATACTAGAAATATTTTGATGAAGAACAAATACTAGAAATATAATGCTGGAGTTTTATTTTGAGCTGGTTTTCCCAAGGAAAAATTGCTCTGGGAAGTAGTTAAAATTTGAGGAAAGCAGAAACTTTGCTTATTTATGCAGAAGTGTAAAGGACAACTATTTGGTGGAGTTTGGATACGCACACAGTAATATAGCATGCAACCTGGGATCTCACTGCAGCCTGGCATAAAACTAAATTCTAAGATAATCACATTGACCCAAGATTATTCTGGAAGTGTTTGGAAGGGGAATGAGCTTTTTTTGGGAATTTCACCTATTCTGACTCGTGATTATTGTTTTTGGCATAACCTCTGTCATTAATAGTTAATACACAAAATTATACAATTTAGAAAGACCATGTTTACACAGCCCATTGCACCATTAAACTCAGCTTAATAATTAACAAATACTAGAAATATTTTGATGAAGAACAAATACTAGAAATATAATGCTGGAGTTTTATTTTGAGCTGGTTTTCCCAAGGAAAAATTGCTCTGGGAAGTAGTTAAAATTTGAGGAAAGCAGAAACTTTGCTTATTTATGTAATTTTGTGTAATTTTGAGGAAAGAGAGTCATGGCTTCTATATATGTAATTTTCTCAACTTCATTTTGAACAACTAATATCACTATTCTTTTCTTTGCTTGCCTTATGTTACATAATCCTTGGACAAAATTCTCTCTTTATCACCAAAATTATTTTCTTTATCCAGGTTGGGACAGTGGTGACAAATGCAGCACTAAATGCTAAGAAAGCTGTTGATAAGTCTTCTGCTGAAGAGGTGGAGAATTTGCCTGTTGTAGCAACCAGTGTAGCTTATGGTGTTTATATGGCAGTTTCTAGCAACCTTCGGTGAGTGTGATTGGATGAGTATGATCATTTAAACATGTCTTTCCACTATTTTGAGATCTTCTTCTTTTATGATCTGTCCTCTCATATTATAGTTTTTCATGTCCTAAGAAGTAAAATAGAAGCTCTATCCCAGTCATATTCTACCTGAGTCATGCATATCTCCACATTTTTTCATATATTAGTCCAAAAGAGATTCCTGCAAGATAAGCATATTAGTCCAAAAGAGGTTCCTTCAAGATAAGCATCTTTCTGAATAGAATATGTCACTGGTCACAATATTGTAAAATATAATGCAAAGTACCCGTTTACTTTCTAAACTTTGTATCTAGAGAAATCTGAAATCTTTTTCTTTTCCGTCTAAAGTGCAGTACGACTTTTCTGATGTTAGCTTGTGTGCAAAGAGTATTGCTCTTAGTTTCAAGGAATACAGATTGGTGTTCCAGTGCAGCCATTTGGCTTCCACCCCCTAGCCTGTTATACTGGGAGAGGCTGTTAAATTTAGTTTTCCTTTTGGGGAAATAAGGGTCTAGATGTGGCTGCGTAATGCGAGAACAATCAGTGGTATTCTTTTGTCATATGTAGTCGGGGATCTATTCTGCAAATGGGTCTATTCTGCAAAGTTATCTGTCTGAAAACACCGCTGTAGTTGTCTAGACATTAAAATAAATACCCCTTCCCCTCTTCAAGTAAATTCATTAGCACATTTCTTCTTTCTCAGATATCAAATAGTAGCTGGTGTAATTGAACAACGGATTTTGGAGCCCATGCTACACCAACACAAGTTGATGTTGAGTGCAATGTGCTTTGCTGTGCGAACAGGCAACACATTCTTGGGTTCACTATTGTAAGATCCTTCACTTCTTTCACAAATATTTGTCCTTCTATTTGCCCATTCCTTCAACTGATTAATCACATAACAAAAACTGGAAAATTGGTTTACAGGTGGGTTGACTATGCTCGTTTGATCGGAATTCAAAAGGCTCATGATCAAGAAGTTCCTGCCCAAAAGGCTCATGAGGCATAGGTGCATTGGCTTGGTTTTGAATTTCAGAAAGTCGATGTGTGCTTGTTAGACCATTTGAACATTACATGGAGATATGTCAGCGGCAAATAATTCGCTTTAGTAGAGGTTATAGACGGGAGAGACCTAGCATCTTCTTAGGCCTCTCAAGTATTTATAAGCTTATTGTAGTTTGATGATCTTTTTTTTTTTTTTTTTTTGGGTTGAGATACTTTTCTCTAAGTTTCTGATTTAAATTTTCTATCCTGTTTGGTACTTCCGTAAGTACCAACTATAGAATTATGAAAATGATTTGTAAATTGAATGCATCTTTTTCGCGCTTGGATACGTATTGGTGATATGCATTCTCGATTCATGAAAATGAAAGAGACTTACTGAAGTTCAATCTCAGTATGCTTTATATTAATATTCATAGTTGCTTTTTATGGGTTTGTTTTCCAGTTTTAATCATTTGAGTCTTCGATATTATATAGCGATCTTCATGTGCATTTCTATTACTCTACCTGTGTATCATTCGTCTATCCATAATTGGTTCCCAATAATCGGTCCAAATGTTCCTAACTAAACTTTGGCAAAAATGTAAGCTGGAAAAGTTGAATATTCGGATCTGAGAAATAGATTGTGAATCAACTTTTGAAGTTTTACTTAACTCATTGTTCTCATACGTGTCCTTTTCTTCCAATTTACTTGGCGCTATTACCATTTGAGAAAATATTTTTCTTTCCTGTCATCCTAGTATTATCTTTAAGTTTATGTTCTGTCACTTTTTGTCAAAGGTTCACCAATGACTTGCAACTTGCAAGTTCAATGCCATGATGGCTCACAACTTGGACAATCTCCTTTGTTCTTATGGCGAAACCCATGTCCTCTTCATGTTTGGTGTCTTTCCATTACTTAACATGATAGTTCAACTTTGTAAGCCACTCTCCTACCTAAACTTTCTAGTTTGCGCGACATGAAATCAATGATCTTGAAGCACTCAAGGGCGCGACCTAGTGGTCAATGAAGTGGATTGAGCGTCATGAGGTCTCATGTTCAAATCCCAGCAGAGACAATGACACTAGGTGAATTCTTCCCATCTGTTCTAGCCTTGGTAGACAGAGCTATCTGGTACCTATTGCTGGTGGGAGGTGGTAGGTAGAATTAGTCGAGGTGCGCGCATGCTGGCCGAGACACCACTATTATCCAAAAAAAGAAAAAATCAATGATCTCGATCAGATTGATATTCCAATCTAAGAAAAAATCAATGATCTCGATCAAATTGATATTCCAATTTTTCTTCTTAGAATATAATGATTTGAACTCGTAAGTTGGACCAAAAATATTGCCTCCCAAAGCAGAAACCGTAGATCTGTAAAATTATCCTCGTAGTTTTAGTTGCGTAATTGATCAACAACGTAGCATCTCTATCAATTTGAACTCATTTTTTCCTGTCAAATTCATCAATTTGAACTCATTTTCTCCTATCAAAACTTGTTCATAATCGTCTTTACTACATCTAACATTATTTGAGTTTTTGTCAAACTTCACTCAATCTTGTCCGTGTTAGTCTATCCATTTCTTTCTTCGCTCCTGCATTCCCTAGTCATCTGAAGCTTTACCTCTCGCTTTGTTAATAAATAATAACCATATACTCTTCAAAGGCTTCTTAGTAGCTCTTAATTCGATGGGACTTAAAAAATGAATTAAATCACTTTACCTTTTATTTTTACAATTACTAGGCTAATGTTTCATATGCAGTTGACCTAGATTAACTAAAATTAGTAAAAGGGGCTCTTTTGAAACGGGCTTGGCGCACGATAAGCAAGGACGGCTATCTTGCACCATGGCCCGTTGCCGCCGACAAACAACTCCGTCTCCCCCATCATCTTCGGAGGTAAAGGATGACGAACCGCCTGAAAAACCACCTCCAAAACCACCTACAAAACCACCAGATCTGACAGAAATACTAGAGTGCAGACCTGGTAGTAGAACGGTAACGCTGGCAAATGGAGTAGCACAACCATTAGCACCGAGAATGCTAGCACACTGGGTGCCAGGGCGAGATAGTGCACCTACGGTATTTCAACACCCAAAGGAAACATCGCCAATGGCCCCAACCACTGAAGAAATTAACATGGCAGCAGCAGCTCGGAAACTTACTTACTCCGCAAGGTCGAATAGGGCACTTATTGAAGAGGAAAATGTGCAAATTGAAGAGAAAAACGCAGCGCCTACTAAAACCCTAGTGGAAATTTTAAGAGGGAATCGGGTTAGACAAAAAGGTCTACAACTAAGCTTCTATCCACCAGAAATCAAAGATTGAGTGAAGGTTGTGAAATTGAACCACGAAGAACTCGAGAAACGGTGTGACAAATGGAAGACGACGCTGATTGGATATGTGATGGGGGGAAACCCTAGTTTCAAGGATATGCTAAAATTTGTCTACGGTGTATGGAATTCAGTGGCTACACCCAGAGTTTATTATCATGACGATGATTACTTTTGTCTTCAAATTCGCAACTGAGGGAGATAAGGAAGAAATCCTAGAAAATGGGCCATATACATTTCAAAACAGACCGCTGATAATTCGAGAGTGGACTTCTGATTTTGAAGTTAGCAAGGAACCACAGAGGATTGTACCAATTTGGGTAAATTTGCCAAGGTTTCCAGTTCAGTGCTGGGCTGAGGAAAACCTTGGGAGAATTGCAAGTTACCTGGGTAAACCACTGTGTTCAGATCGACTAACTGCAGAATGTGAACGACTCTCTTATGCAAGGGTACTAATAGAGATGGATATTACTCAACCGATGCCTAACGAGATGGTAATTGAGAAGCCTGATGGATCTACTTGGGAACAGGCTATAGAGTATGAGTGGCAACCAAAGTTCTGTGTTGATTGCAATTCCTTTGGGCACCTAGCAGGGGAATGCAAAGTAGAAATGGTAGTTCCAAAGAAAAAGAATAGGCGGAGGAGAAGAGAGTATCCAACACGGCAAGCTAAAGATGTACCCCCAAATAAACCCACCACACCAGGACCTAGTACTGTAATGCAAAACACATCTGGGGAGCCGGTGGCAGAGGTAAATCTACAAGTGAATGCAAGAGGAAAACAGACTGTAGTGGCTCATAAAGCACCACATATAGATCCTGCTGTTATGGCCCAGAAAAATAACAATGCTGCTCTGCAGATAGGGGCAAGACCTCCTGATATTCAACAACAAGATGGTATGCAACCGGACCACTCGCAAAGGCTGTCTAAAGGGGGTATTCCCACTACTATTTCTCCTATATGATACTGTTCTCACGGAACATTAGAGGACTGAATAAGTTCTTTAAAAAGAAAGAGTTTAGGAGTTTTCTTTATAAGAATAAACTGGACCTAGTTGCCTGTTTGGAAACTAGAGTTAAGCAGAATAATAGTAGTAAAATACAACAGTTTATGGGACCTGAATGGAGCTTTATATCAAACTATACTCATGCACCCAATGGAAGGATGTGGCTAGGGTAGAAGGCAGCCACTTTTGAAGTGATTGCTCTATTTACTTCGGCTCAAATAATACACTGTTGAGTGAAAGATAAAATGTCTGATTTCAGTAGTTATGTTACCTTTGTTTATGGAATGCACACTGTGGCTGATAGAAGGACATTATGGAAGGATTTAAGACTACTGAATACTAGTGTTAGTGAAGCATGGCTCATAATGGGAGATTTCAACACTCCATTACATGCAGATGATAGACTGAATGGAGCCCCTGTGCATTATAGTGAAACAAAGGATTTCCAGGAATGCCTAGATGATATAGGGGTGGGCCAACTCACTAGAAGGGGAAATCAATACTCATGGAATAATAAAAGGGATGCAGAGTCAAGAATATATAGCCATATAGATTGGTTTTTGGGAACAGTGACTGGTTCACTAAATACACTCACATAGAGGCAATATATATACTACCTGGTTGTTCAGATCATTCTCCAGTAATGATTAATACAACTGCTTCCAGAGGGCCACCAGTCAAACGACCATATAGACTGCTTAATGTGCTACTACCTCAAGAAAGATATAAGGAAGCAGTTCAAGCAGCATGGAGTCAAGAAGTGCAGGGCTATCCAATGTATGTTATCTGTAGGAAACTGGCAAAACTGAAACAACTGACCCAGGGTATGCAGAAAGAGATGTCTGCAACTGATATCAAACTCCAACATATGAAAGATGAGTTGTGCAGAGTACAGACTAGGCTAAATGATGATCACCTTAACCCAGAGTTGATCCAAGAAGAAAGAGGACTACATGTGCTAATAGAGAAATTGAGTAACATTCAGGAGCAGATATTGAGGCAGAAATCCAGAGCTACATGGATTGTACATGGAGACCAGAACACTAAATATTTTCATGCCCAGCTGAAAGCCAGACAAGCCAGAAATAAGGTTACATCCATCTACACTGAACAAGGTATACACCTTACTGATCCTAAACTAATACAGAAGGAATTCATTGAGTTCTTTCAAAAGCTACTAGGAGAATCAACACCTGTCATGCCTAGTATAGACATCAACATAGTGAGAGATGGACCTTGTTTAACAATAGCTCAGCGACAACAATTGTTAAAACCTGTCACTGAAGAGGAGGTTACTAATGTGGTGAAAAATTTACCAACTGATAAGGCCCCTGGTATTGATGGGTACCCTGCTGAGTTTTTTAAACATTACTGGTCAATAGTTGGTGCTGATGTTCAGAAAGCTGTTATGCAATTCTTTGATAATGGTAAAATGTTGAGAGAAATAAACTGTGCCACAGTGAATTTAATCCCAAAAGTTACTAATCCAACATATGTCAAGGAATTTAGACCTATAGCATGCTGTACGACTCTCTACAAGATTATAGCCAAGATCCTTACCAACAGACTAAAGACTGTTGTAGATTTCTTAGTTGGCCCTGCATAGTCTGCTTTTATAGAAGGTAGAAATATTCTTGACAATGTCATATTGGCTCATGAGTTGATTAAAGGTTACATGAAAACAACAATCTCCCCTAGATGCACAATCAAAGTAGACATTAGAAAGGCATATGACTCTGTGGAGTGGTGTTTTTTGAAAATGATACTGTTGGAATTTGGGCTACCAACAAGATTTGTAAACTTGGTAATGGAGTGTGTCACTATAGTTAGCTACTCATTACTGATAAATGGAGGTCTGACACCACAATTTCAGGCGAAAAAGGGACTCAGGCAAGGTGATCCTATGTCACCTTACCTGTTTGTGTTAGTAATGGAATATATGAGCAGGTCTATGAAACAGTTAAGTCTAAATCCAGACTTTAACTTCCACCCCAGATGCTCCAGGCTACTTATTACACATATTTGTTTTGCGGATGACCTTTTACTTTGCTGCAGAGCAGATGAGAGTTCACTACAACTTATGATGCAAGCCTTTAGCCACTTCTCAGAAGTATCGGGACTTAAGGCCAATATGGAGAAAAGCTGCATTTATATGGCTGGAGTGACTAATGAATTCAGAGATCAGATACTACATCAGCTGAGCTTTACTGCTGGTTCATTGCCTTTCAGGTATTTGGGTGTACCTCTATCCTCAAGGAAACGGAGTGTTAATCAGTGTATGCCACTCATAGACAAGATAGTTGCCAAAATCAAGTGCTGGACAACCAGATTTCTGTCATACTTTGGAAGGTTGCAACTTATCAAAAGTGTACTGTTTGAAGTACAAACTTACTGGGCCCAGGTGTTCTTAGTTCCCAAGAAAGTCCATCAACAGATCACAACAATATGCAAAACTTTTCTTTGGAAGGGAACAACTGAAAGTAGCAAAAAAGCCCCTGTGGCTTGGGAAACACTCTGCAAGCCTAAATCATCAGGAGGCTTGGACATCATAGACTCTATCTTATGGAATAAAGCAGCTCTTCTTAAGATCCTATGGGCACTGGCTAAAAAAAAAAAGATAGACTCTGGGTAGTTTGGGTACACAGTGTGTATATCAAGAGACAAGACCTGCAGGAAATGGAGAATCCCAAACAAGCAAGTTGGATTATGAGAAAAATATTTGATGCCAGGAAGATGCTGATCACGGGACTTGAAGACTTAAACTCACCCGAGGTCCAGGAGAAATTTAAAATAAGCAAAGCTTACAGAGCCCTTCAGCCAACCTGGCCAAAGGTACATTGGAAGAAATTGGTACTGTTGAAGGGATTGGTACCAAAACACCAATTCATTCTATGGTTAGCCATACAAAGAAAGCTGGCAACAGTCGATCGACTTCAAAAATGGGGCATACAAGTGGAAAAGAACTGTGTTTTATGTGAAACAGATGTGGAAGAGAACTTGGACCATTTATTCTTCCAATGCTCATACTCTCAATTCATTTGGAAAACTCTTATGACATGGATTGGGACCAGTAGGCAGATTGGCACTTGGGAATCAGAGATTACTTGGCTAGCACAACGGACTACAGGTAGAAATTCAACATGCATAGTCCTTGGAATTGTATTTGCAGCAGTAGTCTACCACATCTGGCAGGAAAGAAACAACAGAAGATTCCAACGACAACGAAAAGAGAAGACAGCAAGGGTTAGAGAAATAGTATTACTGCTACATATAATTGGCCAAAACTGTAAATGGAAAGGAGTCCTAGATACTCTAAATAGTTATCCATGCTAGTCATATGATGTACACACTGAGGGAAATTGTCCAGGAACAATTCTTGAGCCTGAGATAATGGACAGTGGGTAGAGTATATTAGAGATTATGTTTATGGACAAACCTGACTCTATAGTCCAAAGAGCAGGCCGTGTAACTATTTCCAACTGGTTGAAATAAAAATTCCTTTTCGACCAAAAAAAAAAAAAAAAACTAAAGTTAGTAGACTATTAAGTAATACTCAAGCAGCTAATCTGAGGATTAGTCTTTTTGAAGCTATTCACTCTCTATTAATAGTTATCTTGTGTTGCACGGTGGACGTCTAATGAAAGGAGTTAACAAGATTCACTTCCAAGAAATTTCCAACTTAATGAAACAACGTCGACTTGCTTAATTTGAAGATGTGTCAAGTGAGTCTAAAAACTCTATTAAGCAACCTTAATGTATAAAATATATATTCTAATCAGAAAAGAATGTGTTTAACCAGCTAATTAATTTGTTAATCATATTTACTTTTTTCTCAGATTTAGTTTCATCCATATTAAAGTGAATATTTTTACTCATTAATTAAACTTTCTCGTGTTAATAAAGCAAAATAAATAATAAACTGAATCGAAGTTGTCACGTTTCAGAGAAACACTTTCCTTTCCACATGAAAGGGAGAATCACTTCAACAATTTTATGATATAGAAGTTACAAGATGATTTTAATTTTTTGTTCAACGGATATTGTGATATCAGAAAATACAATATATATTACAAGATAGAATATTAAACTTTTAACAAAAGGTTATCTTTTCCTAATTTTTAAAAAGTTGGACTTGAGATACTAAGGTTTGTTTTACATGTTCAGCATATATTGGAGAGAAAAGACCCGAAATTTTAATCATTGAGTTCGTCGAAAACCAATAAGACAAATACATTAAGACGGACAATTAGCTTTCAAGAAAAAGAGGCGGATCGATTTAAAATTTTTTGGTTCGTGATTTTAGTCCTTCAAAGTTATTGAGTTCTAAATTGATAATTTGTACATATTATTTAGTATATTTTTTAATAAAAATATAAGGCTTTGGACCAGAGCTGCTTGGTTCGACCAAACTCGTAACTGAGGAGCTAGCTTCGCCCCTGATAAATTACACTGTCATTTATCCTTTTCTTATTGAATCTAACTTCTATATACTGATGGTGTAAAATACGTTATCAACTCACTTAATTTAAAGATAATCAAAGATAGGTATTCGTAATAGTGACATTTATTGTTTGCAAAATAAGGCAAGTCATGATTACAACTGATAGATTGCAATATTGCTTGTGCAAAGGTTCATTTACACTGTTAGTGATATTAGTATTATCGTATGATTTTTTATTTTAAACTTGCACATATATTTAACACATATATAACTCATGCGAAGAACCAAATGATTACATGTTCACTATTTCCCATTTTCTTCTCTACCTAGTATTCTCTCAAACATGTCTACATTTGACAAATCTAAACTGATTAGCATTTCCAAAACAGTGCTGATATGTGGTTTAGTCCTATACTTAGGCTTTATTATCTTTTACAGTGACTCTAATTGTCCATCTTCTGAGCTTCTCTCTTCTTTCAGATTGAAATGGGCACCTTTTAATTCTCAATCAAATGTGGCACAAACCAACAGTGCCACAAATATTAGCCACCTCCTTTTTGGTCTTTTGGGTTCTGAAAAAGCATGGCACCATAGAAAATCATACATTGAATCATGGTGGAGACCAAATGTTACAGAAGGATATCTTTTACTAGATGTTCCTCCAAAAGGTGATCTTCTCCCATGGTCCTCAAATTCACCTCCTTATAAAATATCCGATGATGTTCCAAAACTTGTTGACGAAACCAAACATGTCGATGCAACCGTTTTAAGGTTGGTTCATGGGATAATGGAGGTGTTTAGAGAGGAACATGAAGATGTAAGATGGTTAATTATGGGGGACGATGATTCGATATTTTTCTTGGATAATATGGTTGATATTCTTGCACAATATGATCATAAGAAGTACTATTATTTTGGAGGACATTCGGAATTTATATTGTCGAATTATTGGTACTCATTCAATCAAGGTTTTGGTGGAGCTGGATTCATGTTGAGTTATCCTTTGGCTAAAGCATTGGCAAAAGATATGGTTAATTGCCTAAAGAGATATAATTATTTGAATGCTGCTGATAAAACTACAATGACTTGCATAGCTGACATTGGTGTCAATCTTTCTCCTCTTCAAGGTATTCATCAGGTAAGTTTTCTCCCAACCAAAAGAAATTACTTAGTAAGTCCATTCCCGCATACCCATGGGATTGCTATCCCATCCCGCATACCAAACGTAAAAGAATATGTTAGCTAGAGGTGCTCAATTGGGGATTGTGATTTTTCACTTGTCAGTCAATGTCGAAATCCTGCCTTATTCCTTTTTGAATTTGTTGAATCGAATGATATTTCTACTCAATTTATTTCTTTTCTCTTCTTCCTTAGAATCAATCTTTTCTTTCATGGTTTAAATTCCCGAAAATTAACCATGATATACAAGTCGAATACTAAACATAGAAACAGAGCGTGCAGCTTTTGTTACTAGCATAGATTGAGCTGAAGAAAAGTTCTATCAACTAATTACGTTGATTAAATTTCTTTCTTCTTCATTAATACATGTTTATTAACTTATTGCAGATTGATCTACGCGGTGATTTATCAGGATTTCTATCATCCCATCCAAAATCTCTACTAATGTCACTTCACCATTTTGACATGGTTGAACCAATTTTTCCCTCAATGGATCGTGGACAATCAATATTCCACCTCCAAAATGCTGCACAATATGATCAATCACGAATGTTACAACAAACCATATGCCACCACAGGTCTAAAGGTTGGACATTTTCAGTTTCTTGGGGATACTCAGCTCATATTTATGAGAAAATTATGCCTAGAAGTTGGATACAAAATCCTATTGAAACATTTAAAACATGGCAAAAAAGTCCTAATCCACCACATTATATGTTTGATGTTAGAAGTCCTTCGTGGGATCCTTGTGAAGCTCCTCATGTATTTTTCTTCAAGTCCATTGAGAAAACACCAAGAAATGAAATTCTTACAACATATACTAGAGCATGGCCACGAGGAATAGGAGCTTGTTTGTCTGCTGGAAATCATTCTGCCGAATATGTTTCTGAAATTCATGTTTATTCATCAGCAATAAAACGTATCCAGGTAATGCTTTTCACATCCATAATCTCCTTTTGCCTTCCCCATAAATTCTCAATATAGTATATATGGAGTGTATTTTCTTATATATATAATCAAGCAATTAGTCTTAAGACAAAATATGTTTTGTTAGAATAGTTCATTCAAATTAAATGGTCTTTTAGAAACATAGGTTTTTCCCATCGACTACCGGTGGGAAAATTTGTGCTATAAAACATGATTTTTCCTACCGAACTAGCTCACTGGGTAAACGCATGGCGGGAAACAGCTGGTTCCCATTGAAACGCTGGAAACTTCATAATTTTTCCGTGTGAAAACATTACTAATTTTTCTTTCTCACTGATTTAATCAAAATATATGTGCGAATAACCACTGAACAATTTTCAATGGAAAAATAGTAATTTTTTAGTAGTGATACCGAGTATAATCCCCCTATCCAATACCTTTGTGAAGTAAAGAGACTGTTTTCGATAAACCTCGGCTCAAGAAAATCTTTTTCAAAATAGGGTTTGAATTTGAAAGAAATGCAAGCGTAAAAAGCTCATCCGGCTAAATTTGTGTGCAGGAAAAAATAATTTATCCGACTATTTTTAAAGACAAAATTTAACTTACTAGGCTAACGAGAAACAAAATTGAAAGATTGGCAATAGAAAAAAAGGTTATATGGTGCCAATAATCCAAATTAATGTGAATCATAGAAAAGAAATTTGTTCATTTTGCCATAACTTGCAAATTATGCTAATTAACGTGATGTACTCATCGTAATGCCATATGCTAATTGTGAAGAAAGTTGGAATGGAATATTCTATACTTAGGAATCCCTTACTCTGTCTCCCTCTACTATAATTGCTTTGAAAATGGACAAAACAAATCGTGGATTTCATCGATGAATGTCGATGTTTTTCATAAAGAATATTAGAACGTAACGTTTTCATAAATGACAGACATATTCTGGAATTATCTCCACAACTTGTCTAGTTATATGATGTCAAAGCAAACTTTGTAAGAGGAAAAAACAGATTATAGTATTAGCTCATATATGTTTAAAAAGCAGGTCATGCCAATAGAAAAATAGATTATTGACGTAAAGAAAACGACCATGTGAAGTTGAATCAAAACAAACAATAGAGACAGCCAACCTCCTTTTGTCCTTTGACATTACAAATCCCTTCTTGAAAATGAGATTTGGTTCAGCAAAATAAAACTTGATTATGTTAATTAATCAATTTAGGAGTCCGGAACCTAAATGACCCCCCCAAAAAAAAAAAAAAGTGACCAAAATAACCCATGAAAAAAAAAAGTTATCAAAGTACCTTTAACCCAATTTTTTTTGCATGTGATACAAAAATGAGTTAACATCCGTTATCCGAGTTTTTTATAGTGTTCTTTTTTTTTTTTTTCTTTTTTCTTTTTTGCATAACGCAACTAAAAGTTGCGTTATGCGACATGCCCTACAAACCCAAATTACTTTGCAATTCTAAAAGTTGATTTACATTCTATATGCAATTCTATTTAATTATTAAGTTTAATTAGCCCTTTTTTCATTTCTAGTTTGTATCCACTTTTTTATTATATATAAAGTAGTAATTATGTGATTATTAATTACATATAAAATAGTTCTCAAGAGATTATTTAATTATAATATTTAAATTCACTTTCTTACTGTCATGAATATTATAAAATCCTGCACTTACACTCTCTATGGGGATAGCCGTTACTAAACATATTAAAATATAAGTATAAAAAATAAATTAAAATTATAAATAACGCAAATTACTTAATAAAATATGCCAACTATTATTATTAACTTTTTCGCACATTAAGGAAGCACGCATTATAAAATTTTATTATACAAAATTTCTCATTTTTAGTTTGTTTGTTTATTCTTTTGGTTTAAAATTATTTTCAATTTACTTATTCCGATAAAATGTCACTTGTGTAGGATTTCTTAAGAAGTCATTTAATTATAATATTTTATTAACTAAGAATTTCTCATTTTTAGTTTGTTTATTTATTCTTTTGCTTTAAACTTATTTTCAATCTACTTATTCCGATAAAAATTCATTTGTGTAGAATTTCTTTAGAAGTCATTTAACTAATATTTTATCAAATAAGAATTTCTCATTTTTAGTAATATAAAAAAGGCAATTTTACTACTATAAAAAAGGACATTTGGATTCACACTTGGTGCAAAATCATAGTAATTCGCCCCGACAAGTGGTTTTTTACTATCTTCGAATGAATTTCCATAACGCACTGATAGATCTGACCTGTAATTACATTCTGTAAATCACTGTGCTATTTTTTTTGGCTAGCGTTGAAATTTGCACTTTTTTCTTGATATATTTTTCTTTACTAGATCACACGACAAATGATTGGTTTTGTATTGTAGCATTCTAAAATAACGTATTTAAAAATAAAATATTATAATTAAATAACTTCTTAAGAAATCCTACACAAATGAAACTTATCAGAATAAGTAAATTGAAAATAATTTTAAAGCAGAAGAATAAATAAACAAACTAAAAATGAGAAATTCTTATTTGATAAATGTTATAATTAAATGACTTCTTATGAAATCCTACACAAATGAAATTTTATCGAATAAGTAAATTGAAAATAATTTTAAAGCAAAAGAATAAATAAACAAACTAAATATGAGAAATTCATATTTAACAAAATATTATAATTAAATGACTTCTTAAGAAATCCTACACAAATGATATTTTCTCGGAATAAGTAAAATGAAAATAATTTTAAAGCAAAAGAATAAATAAACAAACTAAATATGAGAAATTCATATTTAACAAAATATTATAATTAAATGGCTTCTTTATAAATCCTACACAAATGATATTTTCTTGGAATAAGTATATTGAAAATAATTTTAAAGCAGAAGAATAATTATGCAAACTAAAAATGAGAATTTTTTTTAATTTTATAATGGTGCTTGCGTAATGTGCGGGAAAGCTAATAATAATAGTTAACATATTTTATTAAGTAATTTGAGTTATTTATAATTTTGATTTATTTTTTATAATTATATTTTAATATGTTTAGTAACAGCTGTCCCCATAGGAAGCGTACGTAAGCGCTGGATTTTTATAATATTCACGGCAGTAAGAAAATGAATTTAAATATTATAATTAGATAATTAAATAACCTCTTGAGAACTACTTTATATATAATTACTAATTACATAATTACTACTTTATATAAAATTAAAAAGTCGATACAAACTAAAAAAATGAGAAAAAGGCTAATTAAACTAAATAATTAAATAGAATTGCATATATAATGTAAATCAACTTTTAGAATTGCAAAGTAATTTGGGTTTGTAGGGCAAGTTGCTTGTTGCTATGTAATTTTTTTTTTTTTTAAAGAAAACTAAAATAAACTCGGGTAATGGATGTTAACAAAGGACGTTAACTCATTTTTGTATAACACACAAAAAAGTTGCGTTAAAGGTACTTTGGTAATTTTTTTTTCATGAGTTATTTTGGTCACTTTTGTTTTTTCGTGGGTCATTTAGGTTCCAGACTATTTAATTCGCTGTAATAAAAGATTCTTTAGACCATTTGGAATTGCAACAAAACAATTTAATGATGAAACTAGTACTAATTGATAAACTATGAATTTCATGATTAAGACAAACGATTGGCTCCAAATGTAATAAGTTTGTCATATCTGTTAAAATTTTAGCCGCCCAAAAAAACTACTAATATAGGTCATGACTCTAAACGTTGCTTGATATTCTGTGAGAATAAAGCAGCGTTATGTAATTCGAGAGTAGGAAAAATTGTTAACTTCTGACTCTTTTAATAAAAATAAATATAATTATTACTCTTATTTAATTATTTGTTAGCTACATATTGTCAAATCCTTGATTAAACATACACCTAAGGTCTTACTACACAACCACATTAATCCGCACTGTAAATATTGTTTTAAAAGATTTGTGGCATTTCAGACATTATCTGGATATGTCTGAGTTATGTATATTAGCAGGAAGTTTAATATTTGTAGCCATAAGTTAGCTAAGCATATTTTATCATTTGTGAAGGAAGTCTCTTAGATTGACAACTATTCTGTTTGGTAATCACTGAGACCACACAAGCTGTTGTGCACACGTCTGAACTTTTAGTATAACTTACTTTCAACGAAAACAATTTTTTTTAGATAATTTATTCACATTTCAAAAAATATAAAACTTCTACCGGATAATACTTTCATGTAATTAATTGTCATTTTTATGTTAATGAAGCATAGTCCTGATAATGGCTTACTAAAGTTTAATTGGACATTTGATAACGAAGAACAAAGACGGACAAATATTTCTGAATACAAGGAGTACAAAACAAGAAAACCACAAAACTATATTTCCCCCATCCTATCCCCTAATTAAAAGGAAAATAGTAAAATTCTCGTTGGTATGAAAGTTACAAAAACCTCCTTTATATGTAGTGTTTAATTTATTTTTTCTCTTCTTTCTTTATTCTTTTCAGATTGATAGATGTGAATGTTGTGACATTATTCATGAGGCTGGATCCAACAAGGCTGAGGTCAAGTATAGGGAGTGCAAGGCAGATGAGATAATAGCTTGATCGATCCATAACGTACTCTAGAAGCAATTATGTTGATTTTATTTTTCTCATTTTTACCAAAATTTTCCAATATCTTGAATGGCTCAAATTATTACATATCTGGATATATTTTCACAGGAAAGTTGGTTTTTTTCCGCCTTTTATTTTAGTGATGAACAACCACTCCCACTTGGGATCTTCATCTTTTACTTTCTTCTTTTAATTAAAGAAAAACAGATGCCGAGCTTGAATAAAAAAATATGCACGGCCAGCTCAACGTCCTCTATGGCCTGAAGTCAAATCTTGATGAGAGGCCCTAACTTTTCTTTTTAAAAACCTTCTCATATATTTTCATTATGAAGTCAATTTTTCTAACCGGTGCAATCAACATTAGTAACAAATATAAGTTTTTCTTCCCTTTTAGTTAAAATTATATCTTTATACTTTTGAATACAATTCCTTTCGTTTCAATGTATGTGATATTTTTCGCTTTTGAAGAGTAATTTGACTAAAATTTGAAGCTAAACTAAATTGGATAAACTCAATATTTTAAGATTAAAATTTATATATTTAAAAACTAGATAAAAAATATAAGTTACAACTTTTCTCATATCAATTTACTGACAAAATACATCTTAATATGTTGGTCAAAGTTCATGCAGTTTGAATATAAGGAAACGAAAAGTATCACATAAATTCGAACAGAGGGAGTAATTTTTTTTTAAAAAAAAGTTAATTCATAAACCTATTATTCGTGAAAATGGGGCTGCCTTACCCTTTAGCCGGCACTGAAAAAATGTACAACTTCAAGTGAAGAAAATATTAAAATTAAGGAAAACATATATAGTTGTTTGTAAAGTAAACGTTACATACAAAACAAGATTTGCATAACCAAAATTGTTGGTACATGGACGGGAAGATTTTTTGGTTCACATATGTGACCAAAGAAAACGAAGGGAAGGGTGTGTTTGGTGTGGAGGATCAAAATTTATAAAAAATATTATCTCTAGGAAAATCAATTTCTTTAAAAAAAAAAAAATGACTTCCCTAAAGGAAGTTAGGAAAAAATAAGATCCACAAGTAACATTCCACATTGATTGTCTCTTCCCCACCCTCCAACACACCCCATCCTCACCCCATCCCCGTATCCACCATTGCCACCACTCCAGACCCCTACCTCTCACAATATGTGCCGAGATTATTTACAAATTCTTTTGTGATAATATTTTTTGCTTATATACCAAACAAAAGAAAAGTAGGAAACTCATTTAATTTCCAAAAAAAATCATTAATTTCATTCATACCAAACACACCCTTAAAGTCGAAGGCAAATAAATGAATTCGGAACGCGAAGGAATGTGGATACGACATATAAGCTGAAAGAGTACTTTCTAGATCTACATGACTGAAAGGAATCAAAGGACGACCCGAAATAAGTATGAAGGTGAAAGAATGAGGCCATTCAACGACCTTCGGAGATCGAGTATCTAATCGGAGCACAAGATACATCACTGCTAAGGATTGCCTCAGTTGAGTGTCACTTTGGAAGTATATATGTTGTTTTATGCACTTAACAACACGAGAGTGAATTGGGTCGTACTTAATTTTCGTGAATAACTAAAGTTTGCTATGGTAACTAGTTGATGGAACTGGTCTTTGTTCCATTTCTGACTAGTTACAGCAAGTAAAATAATGCAGAATACATACCGTTGGCGTTAGCATTGATTTTTCTTATTATTTTGTTTAAAATTGCATTACCATTTTTAGTTATTTACTAACAAAATGAATAAAAGGGCAGCTCAGTGCACTAAGCTCCCGCTATGCGCGGGACCCGGGGAAGGGCCGGACCACATCTCAACCTTAAATTAATTGGGTAGACATGTGACAATTAGCATATATCAATAATTGTATTGAAAAATACTGGACCAAATATCACTAGAGGAGATCTTCATCCCAATACATGGGCAACACCACCTTAAGACGAATTATATAAAAAAGAAAAAACTAGTAAGACCTTTTGTTGAAGATTTTTACATAGTGAAAGCACTCCTCTACATTGTTCATAATGGAAGCAATCTTCTTCTCTATAAGTTAGGTACAACAAACTAGAAATTCTTCTTTACAATTTATGTACCATGTACTATACATGTCAATATTGTATTTGACAACTAGAAAAATAATATAGGGTAAATACCGAAAACTCATAGTTTAGCTTAAAAAAACTAGCCATTATGTCTTAGAGAATCACATGTCGTCCCAAAATCTTCGTGAATCTAGCTCACCGCCTTTTCTTTGGCAGTTTTGGTGGTGCAATATGTCCATCTCGGTTGATCTCTACATTCCTGCTGACCCATCACCTCTTCCTGATTGTCCTTTTATAATGTTCCTTTGCCTTTGGAAGCTTTGAGAGTTGTCGTCAACCAACCCCAAATCGACTAAACCCTTAACAAATTCCTAAACCCCATTCATAAAACACCAAAATATTCTCACAAACAAATTCAGTTGTTGCAAAGAAATAGTAATCCGCGGGTGCTTGGTCTTAACCAAGGAAGTACTAATGTCGGCCCGAGTAACTTTACATGCTGGAACTAGCGCTCCTACGGTGGAAGCTCGTCCGTCAAACAGAGATCTTGGTTTAATCGATCAAAGTTCCTTTGCCAATGCTCTTGGAACTTCAACAAAATACAAGCAAAATCGTGTTCGCCTTTCTCCCAGATCATTTGAAATTCATCAAAACAACCTGTGGTTGTTTTTACAGAAGAGGAAAATGAGCTGCTAGCATCTATGTGCAAATGGAAAATTGTCGATATGTTCATCCGAACCAGACCCCAAATTGAATTTATTAGAGATGAATTTGCTAAAATCATACCTGGGAGAGGGAAAACCCATATAGGTTCTCATTAAATGAGGCATGTTTTCATTGATTTCGATACTAAAGAGGACCTGTAACGACCCGTTTGGTCATTATAGTCTTGTTGGCATTTTCGCCCTTTCTCGAGCATTGATTAGCTTATTTTTTACCCGAGAGGACATCATGCTTCCCGAGGTGTCTAGACCGGATTCGGGCAACTTTGGTAAAATTTAGGCTTAAAGTGAAAAAGGGTTGATCCAAAGTTGACTTTTGGTTAAACGGACCTTTTTCGGGATTCCGTCGATTCCGAGAGGTCCGAATGGTGGTTTAGAACTTATGTGTGAATTTGGTTCGGTTCCCAATGCACTCAAATGCATTTTGGGACTTGGGTTGGGAAATAGGAATGAGGTATCGGGGGTTGACTCGGTTAACGAGACATCCGTTGGGAATTCCGAGGCCACGAGTGCGTTCGTAGCGTATTTTTGTATAGGTATGTGTATGTGGTATGTGGTATGTGAGCAGATGGCCTCGGAAATTAGTCAGAAAGTCGGATCAAATGGTGAAACTTGGATAAGTTTCTGGTGTCTGGTGCCAGCTTTGGCGGCACCAGCACAGCTGCAGCGGTACCGCTGGAGCGGTAGCCCTGGATTTTTGCCTTGACTGCTGAAGCGATCGAGTGACCGCTGAAGCGGCTCCGCTATGAAGGTCCCAGTGCCGCTAAAACGGGTGATAGGCAGTGTGTATATTTAATGAAGTGTTAAAAGCCTTTAGACCCTCGTTTATTTCCATTTCAAAATTAAAGCTTTTAGGGACTGTTCTTGGAGACATTTGGTGTTACATCACGTATTTTTGAACGTCGGATTATTTGTAAGCTGAGGTGGGGCCCACACATCAAGATTTTTTTTCGGAACATGTGACAAGTTATATGAATCACATATGTAAAGTTAAACACAACTCATGAGGACCCTTAGGCCAAATCAAAGTGGAAGCCCTCCAAACGAATATTTTTAAGAAAACATTTTCGGGTGACCTGACTATGAGGGGCAAAAACAGTATTATAAGTTTGGAATTTGGAAAAATACCAAGAAATAGAAGTTGTAGATAATTGAGTTAGCTTTCCAACCATAGGTCGTGGGTTCCCAGGTGACGTCGGTACAAGGAGATATGGACATTTTAAGGTCGAAAGGTCAGTGGGCTAGGCCCAACTCGGGGCCAACCGGGTTAGGCCCATGACAAAAAAAAAGGAATGAGGCCCAAAAGAGAGAGGGGTGGCCGGCCATACAATGGCCCAAGCCCATGGATTCTATTAATTATCCATGTGATAATTAATATAAGGGACCATTAAATTGTCTTGAAACATATAGAAGTTTCAAGAAATAAGACAAGGAGAAAAACAAGAACAACAAGAGCTAAAGAAACAAGGCATTCGGCCATGCCCTTCAAATTTTAACCCTTTGAAATCTTCCTCCAAAAATTATTTTCTTGTGGTATTTCCACTAATTCAAGGGTCCTTTACAACTTGGTGTAGTTATTTTGGAAGAAAGGGCACTTGTTTCATCAAGTTGACAACTTGGTCAAGTGAAGAAGATTGGAGAAAAAGGTAAGAATCAATTCCTTTTTATTGTGTTATGAAGGTTTGTTTATGTTGTAGTATGTAGAAATGAGTAGAAATTTTGGAAATATGGAAGTTTGCAAAATGGGTGTGTATGTAAGTATGTAGCCGTGTGTGTGCATTATTGTTTAGTTAAGATGAGTTGAATTTTATGCTGTATTATAGTTATGGTTATGGTGGAATTTATATTGGAAATGGAAGTTGAATGAATTTGGTTGAAGTTGTAAAATGGGCATGGAGTCGTGTGGTGTGGAGGAGAAAAATGGAAATGAACTAATTTTGTTTAGTATGTTAGTTGTGTTGTTGTGATCCTTATAATGTAAATGAAGGCTAAATGGTTTAATTTGACATTGATGTTGATTGTAGAAGAGTATGTCATTTTAGTATGATTTCATAATATTATGGAAATGAAGTTGTTAAAGTATGGATTGTTGTTGTTGATTATGAATTTGAAAGTAGAAAATGTGTTGTGATGGTTTTGTTGCATATGTAGGAATTTTGGATGGAATATGGAATTGTTGAATATTGGATATATGGCTTGGAATATTCTTGGCCTATGTTTGAATGATCTTAAATTAGTGTATGAATATGGAAATATTGATATTGATTTGAAAATGCAAAGTTGGATTGGAAGTTGTTGCATTATTTGGAAAAGAAGACTATTTATATTAGAATGCGTTTTTAATCAATTGTTGATGATCATTGGTATTGTTGTTGGTATGGTTGTTGATATTTGAGCCGAGTTAAGTCTCGGGGATGTTGTATGTATAGGGGAGATGCTGCCCAAATTTCTGTAGACAAGTATTGGTTAAGATTGAACTCTTAAGCTTTATGATTAATAATTGGTAAATGTGACCAATTGTAGATTTTGGACGAAACGGGAATTGAATTTGGACAAGCGTAAAAGGCGAATAAGGTATGTAAAGCTTTACCTTTCCTTCTCTTGGCATGTCTTAGATGTGATAGGCTTGGATACGAGCCTTGGGGACGACTCTATCTCTAGAAATCCGAGTTTGAATTTA
This sequence comes from Lycium barbarum, assembly GCF_019175385.1. Classification (NCBI taxonomy): domain Eukaryota; kingdom Viridiplantae; phylum Streptophyta; class Magnoliopsida; order Solanales; family Solanaceae; genus Lycium; species Lycium barbarum. Next base: position 21,989,505 of record NC_083342.1, read on the forward strand.
CCCCTTTTTCATTCAGTAAAATTGAATTGAATACGTTATGAATAGTTGGAAAAAAATTGCCTAAACTCCTAGAACTGCACAAATAGAACCCGACTACCTTAAAGCTCTCACAAGTGATGTTATGAAGTGTAACATACGTAAATTATGTACGCCACCTCATTTGACCCGAGGTGGGCCCACTATTCCCGGATTTTCTTATTTGTTCCGTTTGACTTATTTTGGAGTAAAATATAAAGGAAACTCTTGGCTACTCTTCTAACTACTATATGACATTTGTTTGAATTATTTTGTTAAGTCCCATAATGTATTTTGAAACGTGAAAATGATTTCAGAAAGCGTACTTTGACATAAACCATTGTGACATCCGAAATACACTTACTATGATTCTGTCCGATTTCATTATTTCGATTTGTCATTCGACATGTCTTATCGAGTCTCTGGAAATATATGGTATTTTATATTGCATTTAGTTTCTCACTACTCCCCTCGTGGATGCCTCAATGTTTCCCTCACTGAGCCCGGGCCAGGATATGTTGTCAAGCGTATTCCACTGCATTGTTCGCCGTGCCTCGATGTGAGGGGGCAGGTTTACTTGTACATGGGTTGTGGAGTATGCTGTGCCATGTACACATATTCTGATATGACATGATATGATTTGATATGGCCATCTGATATGATATGTTATGTTACGGGGTTATTCCCTATTCTGGAGCATGATGTGTTGTGGCGCCAGTGTCGGGGTGGCGACCACGTTTTGTTCACCGTGTCCCTTGACGGGGGCCGGATATGATATGGCATATGTTTCTGCATACGTTCTTTATGTTTTGGAAATATGCATTTGATAATCTGGATATTACACTCATTTTCTGCAAGTTCTGTTTCGACTACGATTTTGTTTCTGTACTTCAGGCTTTACATATTCAGTACATATTCCGTAATGACCCCCTTTCTTCGGGGGTTGCGTTTTCATGCCGCGCAGGTACAGACAACAGATTTGCTGATCCGCCTGCTCAGGACTATATTCTGCTATCTTGGAGTGCTCTATTGTTCGGAGCCTACGTTTTGGTACAGTCTTTTGCCATTGTACATATGTGTGCTATTCAGGGGTACGACGGGGCCCTGTCCCGTCTTATGATTCTGATGTGTTCTGTAGAGGTCTGTAGACATACATGTGGATTCTGTGTATGCTTTGGGTTGATATGATCTGTGATATCCTTATCGGCTTCTACGTTCTATATTCTGTTCATCTGTGATAGTTAGTGACACCATTTGACTTTTATATCTATATATTCTGCTAATATGCCGGTTTGGGTTATGGGGTACGTTCGGGTGTCCAGCACGGACACTAGTCGCGGCCTACGGGGTTGGGTCGTGACATTTTGGAAATATTCTTGGAGGTAAATCTTGCTAATTCCTTTACTCTTCCTAGTCATCTTAGATTCCCCCTTCCTTTAATAATCCCTTAGTAATGGAAGTTGGAAGAGGGTTTTGATGAACTTATTCTCTAGGCTTATTAATGGTGAAATTGATGGTGTTTATGTTAGATTTTGATGAATCTAAGCTTGTTAACCGTATATCTTCCAATTTTACTGTTGAATTTCGGAATCAAAGAGTTGGGGTTTATACCCAAATTAGAGGTTTTGCTTCAAATTCGAAATTGGGTAAATCTATGAGTTAATTTAGCAATTAGGGGTTGGGTTATGATAACCTAGTGCTTAATTAGATATTTTGCTTTCGAATTTTCTATTTTGCCCTTGTGGGCCCGTTTTCCCAATTTCTAGGGTTAGAATTACCTAAATTGAATAGTAGCAATATTAGTATCATTCTTCACGATATCTAATCTAGATTTCGATTATGCTTAAACTACTTTGGTTCTGAGGTTCAGCGGAAAGGCAAAGCAAATGAGTAGTGCCGATGAGAACCCTCCATGGGCAAAGATCCGGGATCCTGTCTGTCTGTTGGGCAAAGATCCGAGATGGGTGACACTTAGACTTCGCGAGTCACACTGGGTTGTGCTACCGAGATGTCGATATTTCCGTCCGGAGTACATGTGTACACAATATTTGCATTGCGTTGCATTCATACCCTATTGCATTGCATTGCATTATTGATTGATTTTGAGATGTTTGGTGTTGTACTGGTGATGTTGGATTCGGACTTGATACAGTCGGACTTGGCATATTTGGGATTAGATGCTTTACTTAAGTGATGACATGTTCTTAGATTCGATTACATTTGACTTATACTTGTTGGTTTATCTGCTTTATTATCTTGATTGTGTTAGCTATGTGTAGTCAGCCGATGATGCCTACCAGTACCGTTGTTTGTACTGACCTGCACTTGCTGCATTCCTTCATGAATGCAGAGTATCAGGTTGGATCCACTTCCGTGACACGTGGCTGATAGTCACTTCAGCATTATCTTCGAGTTTCCAGGGTGAGCATGGCCGTTCGCTGCCTTGAAGACTTCTCTATCTTTATGTCCTACTCTATTCAGAGACATAGACACTTTATTTATTTATTTATTTATTATTCCGGACTTGTATTAGTCCCTTTTAGATGCTCTTGCATTACTCAGACTAGACCCTGGGGGTATTACTAATATTCCGCACTATTCTACTATATATATATATATATACTATTCTGTTACTTGATTATATTATTTATGTCTTTATTCATTGTTGGGTTGAGGATTCGCTTACCGAGGTAGGAAGGTAAGTGCCCGCACGGCTTAGGCAAAATAGGTCGTGACAAAGTTGGTATTAGAGCCATAGGTTACCCGGTCTATAATACAAGAGCATGTCTAGTAGAGTCTCGTGAATCGGTACGATGAGCTCCGTACTTATATGCGAGAGGCTATAAGACTTATAAGAAGTATCACCTTCTTCCATTTTTTCGTGCCACATTATTCTAATTGGTATCTGACTCTTATCTCTCCTCTCACAGATGGTGAGGACTAAGAGCTACTATAGCCCGAGGTCAGGTGCCAGAGCCCACAACTACAACTGGCACCCGAAGGTGAGCTACAGCTAGAGGGCGTGGCAGAGCGAGAGGCCGCGGGGATGCCCCAGCCAAGGGCAGGGCTCCTGCGGTAGGGTAGCGACGAGAGAGGTCTCTGTCTCCCGAGCTTGAGTATTAGCCGGATCGAGGTCAGGCCGCAGAGGATGGTGTGGGCCCAGCACAGACACAGCTTGAGGTTACTTCGGATCAGGCCATGCATGATACTATGGCGAGAGTATTACTTCATCTTGATGCCCAACAGATGGCAGCTGGTGTTACTACTCCTGGCGGGGGTTCACAGACCAGAGTAGGGGCACAGATCCCTGAGCAGGGACCTACGCGGGTACATCTCGCCGTAGCTATGGCTCCTCGCATTGATGCAATACCCGCTCCTAGTGATGATACCAGGCCCATGAAGGGCGCTATTATGACTGCTTCTGATCAGGACCTGGTTGGGAGATTCCGGAAGCTAGAGCCGCCGAGGTTCTCTGGTACTTCGTCTGAGGATGCTTATGAGTTTATTTTTGATATGCACGAGTTGCGGCACCGTATGGGGATAGTGGAAACCCACGGCATGGATTATATGTCCTACCAATTTCGCGGCGATGCGAAGACGTGGTGGAGGTATTTCATGGCTTGCAGACCTGAGGGTTCCCCTCCTTTGACCTGGACTTAGTTCTATCGGGCCTTCCTTGAGAAACATGTGCCCCGGTCTTTGCGAAAGGCGCGTAGGGAGGAGTTTTTGCATCTTGAGCAGAGGCGCATGTCTTTGGAGTCTTATGTGACCCGCTTTCTATATCTAGCCCGCTATTCAACTCCGTTGATCCCTAATGAGGCTGATAGGATCAGACATTTTGTTGGGGGACTAGTGGGCTCTCTACAGATTCCTTGTCTACAGATGGAGTCTATGGGGGTTTCCTTCTAATCCATTATCGAGCATGCTTCTATGGTTTAGGGCGCTAAGGCCCGTGCTTTTGGTGGTAGTGACAAGAGACATCGTTAGACTGGCAGTTTTGGGGGTTCTAGTTCGAGAGCCGCCGATCAGTTTTCGAGGCCGTATCATCCATATACCGGCCGTCCTGTGCATTCAGCATTACAGGCTTCCCCTAGTGAGCCACTCAGACAGAGAGCTCCTGAGAGTTCGTTCTCCAGACCAGTGGACAGAGCTGCTTTATTCGGGTCTTCAGCTTCTGTGTATCAGCATTCGTCTTCTATTACCTGTTATTCTTGTGGAGAGGTTGGGCATGTTGCTAGGAGATGTCCCCGACCCAAGCTGGATTATCAGCCGCCGAAGACTTCTATATCATCTGGTGGTCGAGGTAGGACTTCTTAGAGGGGAGGTGCTCAGTCAGGCCGCGGTGCTTCTCATGGTTCTAGAAGTGGTACCCAGCCAGCTAGAAGTGGTTCTTAGAGTACGAGAGGGGGATCTCAGAGTGGGCACGTGGTGGAGCCCATTGTTACTTATTTCCTGGTAGGCCCGAGACAGAGGCCTCAGATGCTGTGATTTCAAGTACTATTTCTGTCCGTCATAGAGCAGTATCTGTGTTATTTGATCCTGGATCTACCTATTCGCATGTATCTGCATTTCATACCGTTGGTTGGGATTTGCCTTGTGATAGCATAAATATTCCTGTTCATATGTCTACTCCGGTCGGAGATTCTGTGATTGTTGATCGAGTCTATCGGTCTTGTTTGGTTACTTTTATGGGGTATGAAACTTGGGTAGATTTGATGATTCTCGATATAGTGGACATTGATGTTATATTGGGTATGTCCTGGCTTTCCCCTTATCACGCGATCCTGGACTGTCACGCCAAGACAATCACCTTATCCATGCCAAGCATTCCTAGGTTTGAGTGGAGAGCTCCTAGTCTCGCTCCGAAGAATATCATTTCCTTTCTTACGGCGAAGAAGTTAGTAATAAGAGGTGTCTAACTATTTAGCTTATGTTCGTGATACGATTGTTGCATCTCCACCCCTTGAGTCTATCCCTATTATGAGCGAGTTCGCGGAGGTATTCCCGTTGGATCTACTGGGTATGCCACCGATCGTGACATTGATTTCTGTATTGACTTGGATCAGAGCACTCGTCCTATTTCTATTCTGCCATATCGGATGGCACCTGCCAAGTTGAGGGAGCTTAAGGAGCAATTACAAGATTTATTAGGCAAGGGGTTCATTAGACCGAGTGTCTCCCCTTGGGGTGCTCCTATGTTATTTGTGAAGAAGAACGATGGGACCATGAGGATGTGTATTGATTATCGCTAGCTGAACAAGGTCACTATTTGGAACAAGTGCCCCATGCCTCGTATTGATAATCTGTTTGACCAGCTTCAGGGTGCTTCAGTGTTCTCGAAGTTTGATTTGCGTTCTGGCTATTACTAATTAAAGATCAGGGCGGAAGATATTCCGAAGACAGCTTTTCAGACGAGATATGGCCTCTATGAGTCTCTAGTGATGTCTTTTGGACTTACCAATGCCCTGGCTGTATTTATGACCTTGATGAATGGCATCTTTGGGCCATTCCTCGTTTCCTTCGTGATTGTGTTTATTGATGACATCTTGGTGTATTCCAGTAGTATATAGGAGCATGAGAGCCATCTTAGTTATGTTCTTAGGTTGTTGAAGAAACATAGCCTGTTTGCTAAGTTTTCTAAGTGTGAGTTTTGGTTAGAGTCTATAGCATTTTTGGGCCATGTTATGCCTAAGGATGGGATTATGGTTGATCTACAGAAGATTGAGGCTGTGAGGGGTTGGGCGAGGCCCATTACTATTATTGAGATTCGTAGTTTTGTGGGTTTGGCCAGTTATTACCGTCGCTTTGTGAAGGATTTTGCCACTATTGCATCATCCTTGACCAGATTGACTCAGAAGGATGTTTCCTTCCAGTGGACAGATGATTGTGAGGAGAGCTTTTAAAATCTCAAGCTTCTTTTGACTACAACTACAATCTTAGCATTACCCATGGACGCTGTCTATTATGATGCCTTCCGTATGGGTTTGGGTGCTGTGTTGATGCAGAAGGGTAGAGTGATAGCTTATGCTTCCCGTCAGTTGAAGGTCAATGAGAAAAATTACCCTACCCATGATTTGGAGTTGTTGGCCGTAGTCTTTGCTTTGAAGATTTGGAGGCATTATTTGTACGGTGCTCATTGTGAGGTTTTCACCGATCACCATAGTCTTCAGCATGTGTTTACTAAGAAAGATCTTAATTCCAGGCAGCGCCGATGGATGGAGCTCCTGAAGGACTATGACATCTCTATTATGTATCATCCCAGGAAAGACAATGTGGTAGCTGATGCCTTGAGTCACAAGGCAGTGAGTATGGGGAGTTTAGCTCGATTGATTGGTTCTGAGCATTCGTTGGCCATGGAGGTTCAGACTCTGGCGAACAGTTTCGTTCGCCTTGATATTTCAGCCCCGGGCAGGATTTTGGATTGTTTAAAGATGAGGTCATCTTTATTGGATCAGATCAGGACTTATCAGTTTGAGGATGCTCAGTTGAGCAAGATTCGAGATAGAGTTTTGAGAGGTGAGGCCAAGGAGGGTGTGATTGATTCTGAGGGCATTTTGAGGATTAGAGGACGCGTATGCGTTCCTCGTGTTGGCGATTTGATTCAGTTGATCTTATCTGAGGCTCATAGTTCTCGCTATTCCATTCATCTGGGGGCGACTAAGATGTACCGTGACTTGAGACAACACTATTGGTGGCATCGGATAAAGAGAGATATAGTTGATTTTGTGGCTAAGTGTGGGAATTATCAGCAGGTAAAGTAATAGCACCAGCGACCCGGTGGGGTGCTTCAGAGGATGCCTATTCCCAAGTGGAAGTGGGAGAGGATTACCATGTATTTTGTCACGGTTCTTCCGAAGACCCTCGGCAAGTTTGATTCTATTTGGGTGATAGTTGGTCGGCTAACTAAGTTCGCTCACTTTTTTCTAGTTTAGGTTATCTATACAGCGGAGAAGTTAGCCAAGATGTACATTCGGGATATTGTGAGGTTACATGGGTTCCTATTTTTGTTGTATTTGATCAGGGTACTATTTTCACTTTCCGTTTCTGGCGGGCTTTCCATGAGGCGTTGGGTACCCGATTGGATCTTAGTAAAACTTTTCATCCCCAGACTGATGGCCAGTCTGAGCGGACCATTCAGGTGCTCCAGGACATGTTGAGAGCGTGTGTTATTAATTGTGGTGGTCATTGGGATCAACACTTGCCATTGGTGGAGTTTGGGAACAATAACAGTTATCATTCGAGTATTGGTATGACGCCTTTTGAGGCTTTGTATGGTAGGAGATGTAGATCTCCGATTGGTTGGTTTGATGGATTCGAGGCTCGGCCTTGGAGCACAGATTTGTTGAGAGAGTCCCTTGATAGAGTCAGAGTCATTCAGGCCAAGCTTTTAGCAGCTCAAAGTCAGCAAAAAATGTATGCGGACCGGAAGGTCCGGGATTTGGAGTTTGCTATTGGTGATAAGGTCCTATTGAAGGTTTCACCTATGAAGGGTGTTATGAGGTTCGGTAAGAGGGGCAAGTTGAGCCCCAGGTATATTGGTCCGTTTAAGATTGTTAACTGTATGAGTGATGTAGCTTATGAGTTGGCATTGCCGCCAGGCTTGGTAGGAGCTTATTAGGTTTTTCATGTTTTGATGCTGAAGAAGTACCATGCCGACTGTACCTACATTGTTCGTTGGGATTCTATATTGCTTGATGAGAATTTGACTTATGAGGAGGAGCCTATCATGATCTTGGATAGGAAGGTTCGGAAGTTGAGGTCGAAGGAGACTGCTTCTGTGAAGGTGCAATGGAAGCACCGTCTTGTTGAGGAGGCTACTTAAGAGATCGAGTCCGACATGCATAAATGATATCCCTAGTTGTTCACTGATTCAGGTATTCCCCGCTTCTTTTCTCTTATTCGCTCGAGGACGAGCGACGGTTCAATTGGTATCTGATGTAATGACCCGTTTGGTCGTTATAGTCTTGTCGGCATTTTCGCCCTTTCTCGAGCATTGATTAGCTCATTTTTGACCCGAGAGGACAATTGGTACACTTTTCGAGGTGTCTAGACCGGATTCGGGCAACTTTGGTGAAATTTAGGCATAAAGTGAAAAAGGGTTGACCCAAAGTTGACTTTTGGGTAAACGGACTTTTTTGGGGATTTTATCGATTCTGAAAGGTCCAGATGGTCATTTTGAACTTATGTGTTAATTTGGTTCGGTTCCCAATGCACTCGGATGCATTTTGGGACTTGAATTGGGAAATAGGAATGAGGTATCGGGGTTGACTCGATCAACGAGACATCCGTCGGGAATTCCGAGGCCACGAGCGCGTTCGTAGCGTATTTTTGTATGGGTGTGTGTATGTGGTATGTAAGCAGATGAAGTCGGGAATTAGTCTGAAAGTCGGATCAAATGGTGAAACTTGGGTAAGTTTCTGGTGTCTGGTCCCCGCTTTGGCGGCACCAGCACCGCGGCAGTGGTACCGCTGGAGTGGTAGCCCTGCCATTGGAACGGTCCAAGGATTTTTTCCTTGACCGCTGAAGCGGCTCCGCTGGGGTGGTCCCAGTGCTGCTAAAGCAGGTGATGGGCAGTGTGTATATTTAATGAAGTGTTAAAAGCCTTTAGACCCTCATTTATTTCCATTTCGAAATTAGAGCTTTTGGGGACTGTTCTTGGAGACATTTTAGGCATGTTCTTGGAGGTAAATCTTGCTAATTCCTTTTCTCTTCTTTTAATCCTAATCATCTTAGATTCACCCTTCCTTTAATAATCCCTTAGTAATGGAAGTTGGAAGAGGGTTTTGATAAACTTATTCTCTAGGCTTATTAATGGTGAAATTGATGGTGTTTATGTTATGTTTTGATGAATTTAAGCTTGTTAACCGTATACCTTCCAATTCTAGTGTTGAATTTGAGAATCAAAGAGTTAGGGTTTATACCCAAATTGGGGGTTTTGCTTCAAATTCGAAATTAGGTAAATCTATGAGTTATTTTAGCAATTAGTGGTTGGGTTATGATAACCTAGTGCTTAATTAGATATTTTGATTTTGAATTTCCTGTTTTGCCCTTGTGGGCTCATTTCCCCAATTTCTAGGGTTAGATTTGACCTAAATTGAATAGTAGCAATATTAGTATCATTCTTCATGATTTCTAATCTAGATTTCGATTATGCTTAGACTACTTTGGTTCTGAGGTTCAGCGGAAAGGCAAGGCAAATGAGTGAGTTGTTGGCCTTGCGGTTCAGCCATCCAGATAGGTTATGGCTTATCCTTGGTGAGACTTCGTATAGCGTAGCACATATTTAAATTTTATTGCCTGAGACAGTATGTGAACCTTCGGGTATGAAGTTGGGATGGATATTATCTTAGGTTGGCCCCTGTTGTGTGTTTGGGGTTAGCCACCCCGTTATATGGTGATTTGATTGTTCTATTGTGTTGGCTTGATGCCATGAGTTGTTGATAGATGTTGGATTATGTTTTATATTGTTGATTATTATTATATTGTTGGCGTACCTCACTGTTGATATTTGTGATTCGGTTATATTGTTGGCATACCCACTGTTGGTACTTGTGATTCAGTTATATTGTTGGCATACCCACGGATGGTATTTGTGATTCAGATATATTGTTGGCGTACCCATTGATGGTACTTGTGATATTGAACATGATTATTGATGTTGATATATGCATTGCACACACTTTCATTTTCATGACACATTGTTGAGATACTGATGATACTTGATGAGACACTTTGATGAGCTGGGCTCGATTTTACTGGAGTGACGTGAGATGGCTGATATTCGATGTTAGTTCCAGGATCATTGATTGAGTGAGTGCATGGACTCCACGGGTCCCCAGAGTGGTTTTGGTATGGGCAAAGATCCGGGCTCCCGTCTTTCTGTTGGGCAACGATCTGGGACGAGTGACACTTAGACTTTGCGAGTTACACTGGGTTGTGCTACCGATATATCGATATTTCTATCCGGAGTAGATGTGTACACAACATTTGCATTGCATTGCATTCATACACTATTGCATTGCATTATTGATTGATTTTGAGATGTTTGGTGTTGTACTGGTGATGTTTGATTCAGACTTGATACATTCGGACTTGGTATATTTTGGATTAGATGCTTTACTTAGGCGATGATGTGTCATTGGATTCGATTACATTTGACTTATACTTATTGGTTTATCTGCTTTATTATCAGGATTGTGTTAGCTATGCGTAGTCGGCCGATAGTGCCTACCAGTACTGTTGTTTGTACTGACCTGCACTTGCTACATTCCTTTATGAATGGAGAGTATCAGGTTGTATCCACTTTCGTGACACGTGGCTAGTCGCTTCAGCATTATCTTTGAGTTTCTAGGGTGAGCATGGTCGTTCGCTGCCTTGAAGAATTCTCTATCTTTATGTCCTACTCTATTCAGAGACATTGACACTTTATGTATTTATTATTCTGGACTTGTATTATTCCCTTTTAGATGCTCTTGTATTACTCAGACTAGACCCTGCGTTGGGGGGGGGGGGGTATTACTATTATTTCACACTATTTTACTATATATATATATATATATATATATATATATATCGTGAGACTTATGTACTTATTCTATTTCGTTGCTTGATTTAATTATTTTTGTCTTTATTCATTGTTGGGTTGAGGATTCGGTTACCGAGGTGGAAAGGTAAGTGCCCTCACGGCTTAGGCAAAATAGGTTGTGATAGGACCATATCAATGTGAGCTCAAGAAATTTTATTCAAATTGGGAAGAATGTCTTGAAAATTCTCAAATGGATTACTAATTTTAAGCTGGAAGCTGAAACTATTGTCGCACCTATTTGTATTACTCCCCCTGACTTCCCTGACATTTTTATGAATGAGATATACCTGTATCTATTTCCTTAGCCATGGATAAAACCACCAATTCGAAGACTAGACCTACAACCGCTAAAATTAGGATGCAGATTGACTTAGCCAAAAATCTGATTTGTAAGATCATTGTGGAAATCAGAAAGTTTGATGGCTCAATGAAAACCTTAGCTCAAAAGGTGGAAATTGAGTTTATACATGCCTATTGTTTTAATTGTAAAATACAGGGGCATAGTGATATAAAATATAGGGTCCGTCATCTTGAATTGAGGAATAATAACAATGGCACTGATAATCAACAAAAAAACAAGGCCAATGGGGGAAAAGCACTAGTGATTGTGCCTGAGACCGATACTAAAGGGAATCAAGTAAGTTCTGGTGTTCTCATGCATATTAACAATCCTAAAAAGTAAGGGAATCAAGTTCAACCAGAACACAACTCCTCAAGTTGATGAGACTAATGGGAGCACGAGTGAATATTTCAGATTGCAAGAAGTCTCCAGAAGAAGAGGGACAAGTGCAAGTGTCAGCAAAAAAAGAGATGATTCCAATAGCATAATAAATGTTGGACAATCTGCCCCAACACATACCTATCTAAACGGGCAGAATATCATTGCAGTAACACACAATGGCTCCAAGGACAATCCCAACATAAATTTTACTATGGAAAAGGATTTGGTTTGGGGGGGGGGGGGGGGGGGATATGCAACCCTCTCTTACCCCTGAACAATTGGCAGAGCAAGCATTATAACACTGCTAAAAAGAAAGGAAGGCCAAAGCTTCAAAAGATTGTGAGTGATGTAACTAAAGTAAAAGTAGGCAAGAAAATTATTTTCCCTAACTCAGAAGACCATGCTCATATAATGGAAGATTATATGATCCATTTCAATAAGGAAGAATTTACTTAAGTCAGGAAGAAGAAAAAGAAGTTTGTTTCCACTATTACCATGTCACAACCCAATTTACATAAGTCGTGAGGCACTAACTCCCCTGAGATAGTAAGACATCCACAACCTATTAACTAAATAGTTTGAGTAAGAAATAAACAGATTAAAGCATATGAAACATTTGATATGTCTTTTAAAACGTCATAGTCATAAAATACGGAAATAGTAATACAACCAACTCCCAATCTGGTGTCACATAGTAAAGGTGTCATGGGAGACGGGACGGGACGGGGGACTAAATTTGGGGGGACTGAGGGGGGGGGGGGGGGGGGGAGCAGGACTGGGGGATCGAGCCCAGTCGGGATTTCTCTAAGGGTCCGTTCCGTCCTCCTATATAAGGGGATCGGAGCGGGACGGAACGGGTCGGGTCAGGGGACTTTTTTTCTTTTAATTTAAAAATTTAAAGTTTAAAGTTTAAACTACTAAATAGACACAAATTTAACATTAAACTTCAAATTTATAATTTAAATTGATAACAATTGAAATTCAAACATACAAACTTAAACAGAACTTAAACACATTGCAAATAATAAATTGGACAAAACATAGAAACGGAACTTAAACACATTGAAAATCTATGATTGAAACACATTGTGCCTCTAGGAGTCACTAGTATTATTTTATCACTAAGTCGAAATTATTAATTTACTTGTCTCTTCACCGCCAAAAACTATTGGATATATATATGCATCAGAATATTTCTACAAAAAGTAATTTGGCTACCATAACCTTTTTAGTGGACATGTACCAAATTTTCAAAAAGAAATTCCTTTATTCTAATGCTTATGTTCCACCGCCTCATACAAAATTTTCCAACTAATTGTCATCATTATATTTAATCCTATCAGTTTCTTTTCATCATGAAAGTCATGTATAACACGGCTAACATTTCCTATAAGCCTATTGAATAAATTCCTTGAAATAGTAAGAATTAGATTTTGGGCGGAGTTTATAAGTTGAAGTATTAGATTATTAGGTTTTGGAATTCATTTTCCACTCAGTTCTTGGCCAATTATCGGAGCAATGTTTTTGTACACTTCATCCTCTCATTCAAGTAATTTAAGTATGCCTAATCTCCACTTATTCACGGTTATTTCTTCAATGAATTCGTGGTTGTAACATTTGTTGAAATTTGTGGATCCTAGCAAGTCGAGGATTACTTTGTAGTGAAGTAAGGTGACGCAAGCTTTTAAGAAGGAGATTCAAGTACAATTTAGTATCTGCGACTTTCTACGAGCTCATACGAACATTCAAGGTATGTATTTGTTAAGAACACACGGGACGGTGATCGGAAGACGTGAGTTCAAGTTGTAGTAATTATAAATAAGTAGGTTATGGGTTATTTTCTTATGGTATGGAGATAGGTGGGGGTATGGTAGCTCGAATAGAGCTTGGTTGTAGTTCAAAGAAGGTCGGGTGTGGAGTACACCATTATATATAGCTTCGGGAGCTCGTCGCTCTTTGATTGCTTGACGATAGTGTTAGTATAGATGTAGTATTTTGTTGGTTTGTTGTTGTGTTGTTCATGGAATTGCCTTGTATATGGATAGTAGTTGATGTTGTTGTTGGTTTTGTTGTTGAGTTGTGGTCGTTAAAGAATTGAGGGAATGCTGTCCGATTCATTTTAGTGACAAGTTATTATTCAATATACGTGATATACTAACGTCACCTAAGTTAATTCATGTATACCCTTGTCATAGGATTGACATTCTAGTGGTGACAAGTTCGTTATTAGATCGTATTGAAGACTCAAGGTATGTAAAGGTTGTTCCTTCTTTCTTTGGCATGATTGTTGATACCTAATTTTTGACCTCCTGTAATTTATTTTAAGTGCTCGGAGTCCTTGAACAGTAAATAAAATCAGCTGCATACCCTAAAGGGTCTAGGTAAATTTTTATGAAATTATTTGGGATAATATCTCACCTTTTTAAATTGATAAAGAAGTCTCCAAGGTAATTTTAATTTTTTGCAGAAATTAATTATATTCGAAGAATTTTCTTTTATTATTGAAATTAATCAAAGGGGAAAGAAAACCCTTTTTGATAATCATTTGTCTCATTAATTAAAATTAGATTAATAGTTGATTTTATTCCATATTACTGCCCAAGGTATTTTGAGTAATTGAAAGAATTGACCATTTTTACCCTTTAAATCTTGATTCTATGTGCATTTTCGTAGTTGATTAATTTTCTTTTATCTAGTTAATTAATTCAAAACAGTATCTGCAAATGATTTTTATTTTATTTATGAGTCATGTTTTAAATTATTTTAAGTCCTGATGGACTAATAATTAGTTTTTCTTTATTTATTTATTTACTAGTTTATTCCCCCGACCTCTTATGCATATATAAGTATATACACCATGTATATACCAATATATGCATATATATAATAAGGGAATAGGCCTAGCTTCTTTTTCAGAAAAATAAAGGACTAAGTCCAGTCCAATAAGGACCTGGACCCGGTCCGTTAAGGGATTGAAAGAGGGGGGAGTATTATACTCCTCCCATCCGTTCACAAAAAAAGACCCTAGGGGTCTGCTTGCAAATGAAAGAGAGGAGAGGCGGCTAGGGTGAAACACTAGCGCCGCCTCCTATTTCCACCACCTACCCCGCCTGTCCTCGGTCCCGTCCCATCATATTTGACTAGTGGCGTGAAGAGAAAAGGTGAATCCATTAATGCTTCATCCTTCTCTCCATGAAATCAGGCCAAACAAACCCTTAAAGGTACAATCATTTTCTTTTATATATTTTTTTAGTCGTTGTTGGTTAGTATAGAGGCTTGTAAGCCGTTGATTTCGTTGTTACACGTTGAATCTGGACCGTGCATTTGAGTTTGTGAGTAGGACTTGCTTAAAGTTTGCAAGTCCCACATCGGTGGTTGTAGATCTAAAGCCATTCTGGGGTTTCTATAAATAGAAACCCCCATTTATTCGAGAAAAGGAGTTGAAAACCACATATAGACTGAAAATTTGCCATTTTTAGTCTTAAGAGTTCCAAAGTCAAAAATTTTTGTTTTAAGCTTAAGTTTCTTTAAGTTTCCAGTTCTAAAATTCATATTTTAATTTGTTGTTGGTGTTCGTGGTGGCCTGAGTTTGGAGTTGGCGCACAAAGGCTTCCTAATCCATCACTTGTGCCCCGATTGCACTCACAAAAGGTAAATACCTTTTAGTTTAATGCTTTTTGTTATTTTATGTCATGCTTAGTTCATAAGATTCTAGTTAGAGTAGTATTTTAGTTTACTATTTTCTTATTTATGTTGTGTTAGTTTAGTTTAGTTGATGAGATTTTGTTTAAGGTAGCATTTTAGTTCATTGTTTTCCTTACTTGAATTCTGCTTATGTTGTGCTTAGTTAACAAGAATATGTGAGAGTTTATGATGAAGATTAAGTAGTTATTGTTCTTTATGCTTAGTTCCTGTTTGGTGTGATGTTTAGGTAGCATAATTGTATGGTCTCTGATGGGGTGTGAGTTAGTGTATTAGCTGGTCACCCTTTATATTTTGGTTCTGCTTGCATTATATCTAGTTAAGGTGTGTGTGTATGGTTTAGGATAAGATGTCTAAGTCAATATGCTTGGTTCATTCCTTTTCGTTTTAGGTTTGTGTCCACATTGTGCCTAGTCCATGTAATTGCTTGTGGTTTTAAAAAACAAATAGAGGTCAAACCTGATGTGTTTGTTGTGATTCCCCTTTGAGCTTGTCTGCATTCTTGCTCACTTAGGGAGTCTCATGTGAGTTATAGAACAATTTTCAAACTGAGTAGATTGTTTTGGACTCAGCTTCTTAGTCTGGATTTTGTTCATGCTTTGTATGACTCGTTTTTTCTTTTTCGTTATAACTAACATAGGCTAATATACTAAGCTAATGAACCTGCCTCACTTAGATTTCCATTTAGCTTCCCTACTTGTACCCTTGGTTATTCATTTGTGATTAAAGACCTTTGAATGTGGCTTGGGACCATAATTTGAGTTGAGAGAGTTTGTCTAATGTGGATTTCCTTCTGAACTTTCCTGTCTTATCATGACTGTCTAAATATTTTTAAGTGTTCTATCTAAGGGTCTAGGTTGTGGTTCATACTAGTGTATTGCTTAGTATAAGTCCTGTGTTATGAATTAAGGTCAAAATGGGTCTGTTGATGTCATGAATGGCCTAGTCCTGTGTATCTCATGTAATAAAATTAGGTTCCTGAGGTTAGTTTGAAGTCATAAGCTCTTTTGAGTAACTTGATTTGCCTTGTGTCTTATTATTTATCAGTGGGAGTTTTGTCCTGGTCTGGGGATTAATAAAGGGAAGGGCCAAGAGGTCTGTCTGAAGTAGGTTACCTAATCTGATCATTGCTTGACCTATGTAATTATATGTTAGTTGGGAGTTTGATGTATTGAACCAGTTGGTCATGATCTGTTCTATTTGGCCACAAGTGTCATTGGGAGTTAAGCTTATCTATGTGTGAACCCAACATGATTATTGCTTGTTTGATGTGGTTATTTGTCAAGAAATAGTATAGGCTTATCATGCTGGACCTCAGCCTGGTTGTTAGTATCTTACCTAATCATATACCTGTTGGAAAGATTGAAAGTCTAAGAAGAAGTGGACCTAGTCTAGGTATCACATTGTCTTCTCTTAAATAACTTGGTTTGTTTGAAAGTTGAAGTTGTCATGTGATGGACCTGGCCAGACCATGTCTGTTCTCTAATGGTATTTTGATTCCAAAACTGTTAAATGTCCTGTGTGCTCTTGTGGATTCCCACTTGTTTCACTTTGCAACTTGTCTGGCCTGGTTCTTGTTGTCTCACCTAAACCTTACCTATTTGATAAAACTTGGCACTTTGGGGTTGCAATAAGGTATATTGAAACAAAGGTTTTAAAAGGGGGTGATTCTGAGGGGAAGAGCTTTAACTTGACCATGGTGCCTCACTTAGCTGTGCCTTTTGTTTGGTTGTTTCTGTTTGTGGTAAAAATGTGGGGATCTGTTAGACTGTCTCTTAGTAGAACATGTGGAGGGAGTAGCTGTGATGTGATTAAGTCTAAAAGGTTTCTCTAAAGGTTGCTATAATAAGCTAGGTTCAGGGCAGTCCCAAGGTGGTCCGTGCCTAATAAAAAGGAGAGGCAAATCACCTAGTCTAACAGGTTGGTTAAGGGGGTAATTATTATGTGCTTGTTCTTACCTAACATATGGAATAGGGCTTCCGATGAAAGAGGCATAGAAAGGATTTTGGTGTTGACAGTCTTGGCTAGGAAGAACTTGCCACCTAGTTACCATAATAGGTAAACAAGGGACAAAAGAAAGATGGATGGTAGGATTTCTGGTATTTTGTTACAAATATTGCCTAAACTTGTCCTAGTGTGGTCTTTTTCTGGACACTGTGGTGTTTTCCTTGACATTAAGAGATGAATTTCCTTTAAGGAAAGTGGTAATAAGGCTAAAATGATGGTGTTGAAATCTGTTGATTGTTTCTTTGTGTGGTTTGATCCTGATAAACAGAAAATGTGTGCCCTTTCCTTTGAACTATAATGTGATAAAAAACAAAGATCTCTTCCATGATTTTGGGTTTAGTTTGAAGTTGTCAGGGAAAACTAGTTTGTTCCCATCTATTATGTGCCTATGAAGTGCTTTTTCCCAGTACATCATATCTTAACTTGGTAACCAAGGCTTATTTCTATAACCTGCACATATCTTATGATTTAATCCTCCTGTTATTGTGTGCTATATGTTTATAAGGGGGTCTTTTCCCAGCATTTACATTTGGATTTGATAACAAAGGTCTCTAAAACCTGAACATAGTTCGCATGAATCAATTAGCATGCTATTGCTTGGTGTGTTTTTATGATAGGCTTGTTCCCAGTATTTACAACTAACTTTGGTCATAAAGAGGTTTTAGACCTGGACCACAGCTTTATGAGTTTGTCAAAGGGAAGTTATGACAGGGTTGGATGTTTGTGAATTTGCCTAGGACCTCTGGTGTTGTTACTGGATGATTAGGGTAAGGACATTAGGATGGGGGAAAGGGTTTTAGGAGAGGAAAAGGTGAGCCTGGCATGAACTGGAGGTAGTGACCAATGGGGCCCAGGATCCCTTTTTCTTGAAAGGAGACTCAGGAGAAAGAGATGGGGAGGTGATGACTCTATTGACACCCAATTTTGTCCCGCCTCTCCTCCGAAATACCTATTTACGCTTCTAATATTTTTGGAAAATTAAAAAAAACATATATTATATCTTACTATAATTACTAGCCTCTTATCAATACCCACGTTTTATTATTCTATTACAGTTACCTATTCACAATTTTATCATTCCGGCATTTTTGCCAGCTTACGCACACACATCGCATTTATCTTTGCATAATTAGATAATAGTGTTTATTTACTGTGGATTTTCGAAATATTATTGCACGGCTATTACAACACCATTTTTTATCTGAGCACTAATAATTGCATATTTTATATTAAGTAATATTTTAACACAAGTTATTTAACTATGTCTTTTATTTAAATATAGTAGCCCAATCAACTCGTACTATTTTCGGACCAATTCACAAAAAACCAGTCCACATTTTAATTTACCTGACATCATTTTAATTTACCAGCCCAACTTAATTCACCCCAGCCCAAATAATTAGCCAACATTTCCGACCAACCCATTCTTCTTATTTGCCCAGCCTATTCTTTTTATTTGCCCAGCCTATATTTTAGCCAAACCAGCCCATTTTTTAACCCGACCCGGAAGCCCAATTCCCGTCCAAAATAAGGGAACCACTATGGTTCCCTTCTTCATTTTCTCCCTGATCCGCCGCCTCCCCCTTCCTTATCCTCTCTCTCTCCTTTCTCCCTCTCTCCTCTCCACGCCATTGCCACTCCACCATACCTTGTCCCCCCACGCTTCTGTTCCCTCCACCTCCGTCTGTCACCCCACTCCCCTCTGTCCCCGCTCCTCTCTCTCTTCTTCGCAACAAACTCTAGAATCGCCCTATAAATAATCGGTTTTTTAAGTCATCAAGGGAGGTTTTTTGGATTGGTGAAAACCCCCCTAGAATCTGAGGATTTTGGATTGGTGAAAACCCCCCAAGAATCGAGAGGTTTTTGATTCAAAATTTCCCCAAGGAAACTGAGGTTTTTCGATTCAGAAACCCCCTAAGAAATACCTTAATACTTCTTGATAGTCATTTCGAAACACAAGTCTTTAATTGTTCTAGTTCCTCTTCAAAATATCGGCTTTTAATTTTTCGATGTCGTCACAAAATTAAATCCTGTTCTTTTTTTTTTGCTGTGGATGTTCGTTTGAATCCGAGCATACGCAAGTTCGAATTTCTATAGTGTTTGAGGTAGATATCGAAACCTTCGCCCCACTTCGCTGCACCCGAAGAAGGTAATTCTCTAGTCTTTATTTTTCTTGCATTCTCTGTTTGATCTGTGTTGTTTAGTTTGTCATCTTAGGATTACAATATGTCAGTTTAGTTAAATCAGTTTGGTTGATAGATAAGTCTGTTCACGGGTTTCTGTGTCAATCTGTTTGAGTTGTTAACTATGTTTATGTATGATGATTAGTTTAGGTTTAAGCTAATAAGGTTTGTTTGTGGTCATTTACATTGTTTAGTTTCAATCTGGATGATTTAAGTTGGTATAGGGAGTTGTAATTCGAATTTCAGACTTTATAATAATATAAGGTCTTTATGGACAACCGACAGAAGTGACCTAACGATAATCTCTTTCGGGTGATCCTTAATCTGGGATAGAGTATGTGCTAGCTTTGACGAATCTGTTTCAATATGATTAAGATGCGTTTGAAAACATCGACAGTCATCGAGATTTTCCTCCTAAGATGCTTGAGTGCTTGACAACCTTGATGATACATATATGTTTAGTTCAAATTTGTTGAGTACAATCTAGTAACCAATCCTTGTACATTAGTAGTAGGCCTTAGTTGTTGTAATTAATGGTTCTGTTGGTTTGATATAATGTGCTATGGGTTTATTTGTTGTTTAGCTGGAGTATGTTGCTAATCTGATATAGTATGTGCAGCTATTTAAATCATATTATCAGTTTAGCATGCTAGCTCATGAGATTTAGTATATTTAAAATCAGATTAGTTGCACCTAGACATGTATCATGCCCAGTCTGCTAACATATTTGATATTAGCCTGCCTTCCATCATGTTTAGCCCACTGCTTGACTCAATCATCAGATTAGTATTGTGTCACTTTCCAATGTAATTTCAGCCTTGCTTTAAGATTTGCTGTCTTGTGTTTAAATAACCTCACACTCTTGCATGGTTTGTTTCAACTTAAACTTGCCCAGGAATGCTTTCAGGTTTTGGGGTTTAGCTTGTCTGAATATGGCTGGATATGATTTAATCAAAGAAATATGAATCAGTAGGCTAACTATGTGGTCAGGCATAGGATGATTTGCTTATTAATCATGTGTGCTGGCTAACTCCATGAATCTAAAAAGGATAAAACTGCCTGCTATATATTTGAAAAGACTAGTATTAAAGGCTTGTTTTACTACTAGACCAGTTGACTGCTCGAAATGTGTTATATCTCTGTATAACTTGAGTTTTAAAACTGAAAGTTATCAAGTGGTAGTAGTATATGATATGCTAAACTATAATCTGATCCTTCTTTTCTTTCTCTCCCATGTGTAGTCACTTATCCATGACTGTTCAGTTTGTTCGCGCTTAAATGTTGCTTAGCTTGATTAAATTGTAGTTAAACATAGTTTATTCAAGCCAGTATGAATCAATAGAATGATTATGGGTTTAATGTGAAGGCATAACATAGCTTGCTCAATGATCTTGTTTGTTAGTAAACTCAGGACCATTATTAAAGTAACTTTTATTTGCTTTTGCTCATCTCTGCAAAGATGAATCAGCTGAAAAATCATTCATCTAACACTTGGAAATACTGCCTTAGGGTTTGAAACTGCTGCTATATTGTGGCATTTTTGTTTGTGGAGCTGCTTGAAAGAGTTGCAGTGTCTTTGATCCAAAAAATGATCAATATGGCACTTAAAGTGTTCACTTGATATCACCTGTTTGCTGTTGCAGTTTGGGTCCTTGCTAAGGCCAGTTTTATTGTTGCTATTTGTTGCTATCTTGCTGCTGATGAAAAGCCAGACTGAGCACATTTAGGCCTGAACCAATTTGCTATGATGTTTTGAGACCTGTATTATTGCATTGTGAAAACAGAATTGTTGCTTCACTTTTGCCATTAGCCGTAGCATTTTGGCCAAACTGTTTCACTGTCTAGGCATGTGCTACTACCACTTTTGAGAAACTGTTACATTTGGGAGAACAAATACTGCACCTCGACATAGTTGTTTCCCTTCTGCTTAAAAAATAAACATATGCTACACTAGATGTGATAGTTGCTATTATAACTTTGCTGCCTTCTTAGAAGGAACAGACTGCTATACTTTGGTGAAGTATCACTGATTTGAATAAATACTATCAAGGCCCGATAATGTATACGTGCACACCATGTGCAGTTTTGTTTATGGGATATATATGCGTATACACGAGATATACTCAAATATACATACAATCTATTGGTCTGTTTTTTTTATATTATAAATGCGTAGTTCTGTTTATCGATTAGATACTAATCCCTTTCCTTTCATTTTATGCATGATCATCGCATACGCGTCCGAGGGACTCGTTTTCCTCCGCATTTGGTTGGGCTAAAAGCCCAACACGACTTCCTCTTGTGTCCAGCCAACCCGCAACAAAATAGAAGACTTTCTGGGCCAATGCCCAATAGCAAACAAATCACAGCAGCTGATCGTGGCAGTTCTAGAATGGGCTGGGCCCATTAAAATATATTTGCTCCCCTATTTTAATATTTTATGCAGTTAATTTGTATTATATGACTAACCCTTATTTTATTTTGTTTTCTTAAGTTAGACGAACCTTAGTGAATTTAGTGGGTTTAGCTTTAGTATAATGGGTAGTAAATTTAAGAGAGATATTAACATTAACCTCATAAGTATCACTCCTTTCTTTTCATGTTAAAATCATTTACAAGGTTTAATATTTATTTTATTTGAAAATCGATTTGCAAAATAGAATGATTATATATATTTTAAATGAAGAGAATCATATTTTATTATCTAAACATTTCAAAACGCCATTAATATGCAAATATAAACTCAAGTATTATTTTTATAAATAACTCTTCAAGTTTGAATCAATCACGTCTATTTTCAGCCGAGCATAATTAAATAAATAAAAAGGGAAGAAATTCATCACCTTTGCATTCTATCTTTAAAAACAAGTCTAGATTTCTTACACTATTATACAGACATAATGTCATATTGGCTAAGTTTTCTCTTAAAGCTTCTATCTATATACAAATCATTATATTTTGCCAGTCCCATTTTTACCATAAAATTATTATTTTAAGCTTAACAACATTTATAAGTTTTTTATTTTCTCGTGGACTACTATGCATTTCTTCAAGTCAGTTCAAATAGCATCATTACGTTTTCCTTTTAAAACCTCAATAATATTTACAACCTATTTTTTCTTGAGATTCAAGCATTATAATTAATCTTAATTAATTAACCTAAGTTTGGCCGGACAACCGTAGTTAGCGGATTCTAAAGGATGCCTAACCCCTTCCCTTTAGGATAATATAGAGCCCTTACCTAGAATCACATTGGTTAAGCAGACTATTAACAGAGGTTTAGTTTTAACTTTACCTTAGTTAACATCTGGGTGTCCTAATTCACCGTTAAATTAATTAGGTGGCGACTCCTTAAATAAAACAAATAGGAATCACCAATATGTTGTACTCCTAAATCAACCCGGTTAAAAAGGGGTATGACAGACTCCACCCTATCCTGTTTCCTTTTCAGGGACCTGAAACTCTTACTTTCATTTTCTTGGACCTTCCCCTCATGATCCTGGGACTCACAAAGACCTCAGGTAGGGGAGAACAATCTAATTATATCTAACGGAGGGGGGGGGGGGGGGGGGGGAGATACATCTAGAACCAAATAAGCTACTGCAAATACTTGCCAAGTTTGAGTGTTATGTGATCCCTACCATGCTTTTTTTTTTAAATGCCTTTTCTCTGAAAGGTTTGTAGGTTTCCTGAGCCTTACTTGTTGAACTTGGTTGTGTGTAAAAGGAGAATGGGGCTGTTGGTTGTGCTATGTGAACCTGAGTTCATCTGTGAGAAACTGAGAGTTGAGTGTGTCATGTGTGTGTCCTTTGCTTTGCTGTTGGCTATATGCCTTTGTCTATTTTTCTAATTTACTCTATCCATGACTGATGTTTAAAACCTGTTACCTGGTCTGTTTGGTTTAGGCTTGTCCTTTATGTGGTGTTTGGTCTCTTTGTTTTGCCAAAAACTATGATCATGCTGTCAATTTATTTCTTTCTTTCTCCTCTTCCTCTTTTGTTCTTTGGGAAAGAACCTTGGACTAGTCTAAAATATGTTGAAGGAATACTTTTTTGGGATTCAAAGAAAATATGTTGAAGGAACACTTTTTTGGGATTCAAAGTTGTTGACAGACTGCTTAGTTGGCTTGTCCATTGAGATTTCCCTCCCTTAGTAGAGTTTCTTTTTTCAAAGTTCATTTTTCTATTAATTCAGAGTCATGCTTTTTGTATCAGTATGAGGTCCTCGTATGTTTTCTTTTCTTTCTTTCCTCTGAAAATACTGTGTTTTTGATTCTGGACTTGTTGAACTAGTGTGATCAGCTGCTGTCTCCTCCAGGTAGTTGGTTTTTGAACCTTAAACAAACAAGTAGGATAAGCTGTTTAAACTTGGGAATCTGGGACCTATCTTCCTCCATTTATGAGAAGTCCTAGGTTGAGTGACTGGCTGAAAAGAGGCCAGTTGGTGTTTGACTATGAAATCCCTTGAACCTGGTTTGATATATCTGGAGTGTTTCAGTTTACTCCTTTTTTTGTGATTATCTTAACAAGCCCATGATTTTGAGTGATCATCATCTGTGTTCCTTTTATAGCAGTTGTATACATTACCTTTAGTCATGAAGCTAAATGTTTCCCTCATTATTTTCTTGTATTTGCTGGTTGTCTAGCCTCACTTAAGGTGCTGCTGCTATTTTGGTATCAATATCTCCCTGTAGAGCATGGCACTTATTTGTTTATTTGTGTATGAGTTTGCTTGAATTATGTTGCTACTCTCAAGTTCCATACTCCTTTTTCCTCTTGTTTGGAGGCACTTATTGAAGCTAAGCTATGGTAGTTTGGGGTCGTCCAGGCCTTCTTGGTGTTAGCCATGCCTGAGCTTCTTGGAAGCTACTTGGAACTTGTGCGACATCAAGGATAAAAGGCCAGGACTCAGTCCCCATGCCGTTGCAAAATCCCCAACCAAGGCCAACCCATTCAAGAAGAAGAAGAGGGGCAAGTATAGAACAATGCGGGTACCTTTTTCGTGTTTTTATATACCATGCATAGTCTTTATTATTTGAGTGATAAGTTCAACGTTTATAAACTAACCGGGTCCCCTGTTTCTTTTCCCTCCTCCACTTTCATGGCCATTTCGGTCAAGACCAGCCTCCTGTTCGGCCAAAGGCCCAATAGGACCTCTATTCAATTAAGATTGAGTCCGAGAAGAAAATAATAGTGAGGCGCGCAGAAGGCCCAACCATGGGTGAAAATGGCCACTAGGGGTTTGGTACGCCCCTATTTTAAATTTATTTCCACATATGTATGATCTTATTTGTATGTATTTATGTGTATTCAACTCATATTATAGTGGAAAATCCTTGTGATTGGAATTAGACGTCTTAGGACAACGGTTCCTATGCTGTTTAGTCCACTTTAGGTCCCCGTACACAACTTTCGATAAACCACAGGCTTAAACATAACGCATTTTACAACTAAAGTATAAACAGAGACCTTTTAAAAAATAGCTTTTCAAAATAAATCACTATTGATTTTCTAAGTTTAAATGGCAATCACATTTTTATATAATAGAGATACTTTCACAAAAAATGAGTTAATTAACTTAATGACTGAATATCCCAAAATCAGTTTTAAATAGATGGATTTAACGCAATTGGCTTTAACCTATACTGATAAGTGACAAAGTGTTTTTTGACAAAATATTGGACCAAGTTTTGTTAACTCAAAACAAAAACCAGATTTTTCTTACCAAGATATGAATACCCATTTCTGGAAAATAGAGACAAATGAAGGATTTTAGCACAAAACGCTGCCTCAGCCCCAAAGTTGGCCCAAAATAACTTACATTTTCAGACGGGATATACTCGTTCAAATATAAAATGCCTTTATGAACATTTAAAGAACCTACGCTTAACATAATGTTTCGGATAAAACTGAAACGTACCAACGCGAGTCAACCCGAGCCCAGGTGTATGAGTACAAAATAAATAACTCACGAAAAAATAATAACTTTTCTTTTACTCTTTTTTTTTTTTACAAACTTATACTTATTCCTTATATATAAAAGGAAACTACTTATACTCGGATATAATAAATCCAAAACTACGATATCATATAAATAAGGGGGATATATTTAAATTCTTCCAAAAAATGTGACATCTCTGTGACAGTTCTTTTACGGGAAAATAAACACAAAATAAGTAGTTTAAGCAACTACTCACACACTGGGATTCGAAGGTTAACCGTATAGTACGGATCCTTAATACTGGGGTGCCTAACACCTTTCCCAGGGGATCATCAGAACCCTTACCTAGAACTCTGGATTACGAAGGTTTTTTCACGGTATTTGAACAAACCCTTCACAACTAGTTTTCCTAATTTCCTAAAAATTAGGTGGCGACTCTTTTAACACAAAGTCCGAAAAAGCACCAATGAGTTCGTAATAGTCTTTTATGCCCTAGCACCGCGTAAAAAGTGAACCGCAACAATGATTCCATAAATAGTAAAAGCGTAACACACCTCTTGAATAGAGACTTGTCGTGTAGAGCTTGTATTAGAGACATTAGGTGACCTGAGAGTTGCATTCTACTTCCGAAAGATCCTTATCATCTTCTTATATCTATGGAATGAGAAAGAGATAGAGAGAGACATGTTATAGTTTTACACTCTCAGCATATACATTATATGCAACATGATATACACATATTTTCTTTAGCCTGTCCACTTGGTCAGTGAGACATTATTGCCTGGCCACTTGGTCAGTGAGACATTATTGCCTGGCCACTTGGTCAGTGAGACACTATTACCTGGCCGACGGGTCAGTGAGACATTATTCCCTGGCCGACGGGTCAATGAGACATTATTGTCCGGCCTTATGGTCAGTGAGATTTTACAGTTGCTTGACCACTTGGTCAGTGAGATATCTGATATTATTATATTGCATTTGATATGAGTCAGATCAGGTGAGATATTCAGGGCATTCCTTGGCCTTTAGATTATTATATTTTCAGTTTCAGTTCTCTATTGTCTTACATACTCGGTAAATTGTTTCGTACTGACGTCCCTTTTGTCGGGGGCGCTGCATTCATGCCTGCAAGTACAGGTAGACAGACTGACAGACCTCCTAGTAGACAAGACCTGATATCGCTGATAGTTGAGCTCCCTTTGCCCGGAGTCACCAGGTCTATTTAGAGTCCTTCTTTTGTGTTTATAGACTTAATGGGTAGACCGGGGCCCTGTCCCGACCATGGTACAGATATGCTTTCCTTAGAGGATTGTAGACGAGTCTTGTATATAACATGTCAGTGTTGTAGCCTTACTAGCCTTGCATATGTCTTCTTTGATACTGTTGCTTGTTTATGTTCATAGCAGCCTCGTCAGCTTGCTCAGTTATATATTTATTTTGGGTGTGTGTACCTCGTTCAGACGAGATAGCCAATCTATATATATATATTCAAAATGTGGCTTTGTCGGCTTGATATATATTCAAAATGTGGCTTTGTCGGCTTGTTGGTATTGTCTATTTGCAGGGTAGGCTTGTTAACACCTAATGTTTGACCTCCCATAATTTATTTTAATTACTCGGGTATATATATATATATATATATATATATATATATATATTCAAAATGTGGCTTTGTCGGCTTGATATATATTCAAAATGTGGCTTTGTCGGCTTGTTGGTATTGTCTATTTGCAGTGTAGGCTTGTTAACACCTAATGTTTGACCTCCCATAATTTATTTTAATTACTCGGGTCCTTGGATGATAAATAAAGTGAGCCATGCCTTTAAAGGGATTAAATAATTTTATAAAATTATTCAAGTCAATATTCTACCCCTGTAAATTTGATAAAGAGATTTTTACGACATCGTCCATTATTTAGAAATTAATTGGTGCATTTTATGACATTTATGAAATATTGTTGAAATTAATCAGGAGCAAAATAATTTCGAACAATTGTTTACTTAATTGTTAAAATCGTCGAAAATCAAGTTAAATGATCATTTGTTCTCTTAAGTCCAAGGAAATTGAGTAATTGACCATTTTATCCTTCAATCTTTAATTCTGTGTGTTTGCATGAAATTAGTGAATTGTTTAAGTGCTTTAATTAGGTTAATCAGTCAATTAAAGGGCCGTTATTGTAAATTAGTTTAATTATTTAATTGTTTACATTATGGCCCAATTGAATTGACCAATTCATGGTTTAAGACAATTGAGGTCAATTTCGCAAAATCAGCCTTTAAAGGGCCTTAATTGAAACGACCAAATCCATTGGCAAATCAGTTAAGGTCATTAGTGCAAATTCAGCCTTAATAGGTTAACTGGGATAAACGGGGCCATAATTGAAATAATTTGTTAGAGTCACTAAGGCCATAACTGCAATCAGTTAACAAAGAGGTTGTAATTGCAATCATTCGGATTTGAAAGCAATTGAAGTTGTATTTTCAAACTAACGTTGTCTACATGACTAGCCGTGTTTTAAAATTAATATAAAATGCTAATCATGTCCTAATCTTTATAATGTGATCAATAATCAATGTTTAACATTTTTCTTATTTGTTTAGTCTACCCATTTTGCCCCCAGGCACGTATATACATCTGATATACGCGTATGGTATGCATAAGTAGGGGCACCTCTCTTTCTTTTTAAATCAAGGACCAGGACCAGGCCCAGTCATTAACAGACCAGACCTTGCCCAGTGTAGCATTAAGAGGAGAGTATACCCCTATACTCCCACACTTTACATTTACTAAGGACTAAATACGCCTCTCACCTCTTTTCTCTTTCTCACAAGAAACCCTAGCGCTGCTTCTCGTTACTTCTTCTCTCTCCATCCCTAAAATGGAAAGTTTACAGTGTAATCAGAATGGCAACAACCTTTACATGTCTATTACTGTGAAACAATTAATGTTTCCACGCTATTCACTCCAAACATGGTGCTATCCTCCTCTCTTTTACTTTCTTTTCAATTTTTTTAGTCAAAACAATTCGATTTTCTATATCTTTATTGTTATTTTGTGCTTGTACGAATGATTTTCTATTGGTTCTTCAATGTTTGACTTGGATCGATCCAAGACGGGTCAGATCCTACAGTATACGATTCGATTTCTGTAGATCCTAGCCGTTAATTTCATGGTATGAACATTTGCATCTGGAAAATGACTTTGTACCACATCGGTGCTTTCCTTTGTTGAAATATTTTTGGGGTTCTATCTCACTATTTCAAAAAGAGAGTTGGAACAACCTCCTGAGGCTAGAATTTCGAATTCAAAGCTTCTCAGTATAAAAATTTTAAACTTTAATATAAAAGAGTTGAAGTTCCCTAGTTCAAAATTTCTTTCTTTTCTTTGTTGTTTTTGTGTCTGTGTGGCTGAGTAAGAGATTTGGAAGCACAAAAGGCTTTAAAATCCATTCTTGTGTCCGGCTGCACTTCAAAAAGGCAATTCCTTATCTTGTTGTTACCTATTTAGTTATTATTATAGTTTGTTATGTATTGTGTTCCTATTATTCCTATTAGTTGGCTTAAGTATGATTAATGTTGAGTTTGCTGCTTTAATTGTGCTTGAGGCTCAGGGAGAGTTTAGTTAGGGTTCTGCCTTCATTATTTGTGTTAGTTCAGTGGTACTAAATTATGCTTGCTTGATCAATGAGGAGTCTGAATATGTATCTGTTTGAACTATGTAATTAGTATTACTTCATTGATAAAGAGTTAAACTGAGTTTGTGTTTATCAGGAGATTGGACCCTTGTTTGACTGTGTCATCCTTTAATCATTATTAAATGAAGCTGCGTGGCTAATATTAGTAACTCAAATGAACTTTTTGGATTGATATTAAGTTTGTGAATTACTATAAGACTCCTTGAAAGTTGCAAGTGACATAGGTTGACTAGGTCAAGGTCTCTGATGAGGATAATCCGTTTCATTAGCCATTACACTTGAATATAATGATTCATTTGATCACCCAGAGAGCACATAGACCCTTTCATGACTGTTTAAGTGTTAAACTGGGGATGGCATCATTTGTTAATGAGCTCATGGTATTCTAAATATCTATGTGACACACTATGAGAATACTGTTTAGCCAATTACTTTCTTAATATGCTTGACTTATCTGAAAATTCATACAGATCGCTGAGTATTTGTTATGTGACCTCTATTCTGAGTTTGCCTACAACCCCCATCCATGTGACTTGTATTGTTTCTTTCTTTGAGCTATAATACTGTGGTAACTTAAGCTTAAATCCTTATATGAAAGTATATAACATCTGCATATGGGAACCTACTTTTTGAAATGTGTTGCTTGTTCTTGATAACGGATAACATTAAGTTTATTGTATAAAAAAAGTATGATCACTGCTTCAGTAGCCTATATGTATATTAAGTGGTATGATAAGATCCTGATGTGTAATGATGCATTGTTCTGATAACAAGTTTGATTAAAAAGCAGGTAATAAGTGCTATTTTGATTGGGTTAAAATATAAGTAGGTTACAATCTATCCATAGAGGCACCTCTGGTTCCATTCAGAGAGTTTTTTGGTATTCTTTATTTTCCTTACACCAAAGATGGAAGACAATTGACTTTTAAATAGACTTTAGACTAATCATGTACAGTAGTGGGTAATAAAGCTAGAGACCCTTAAGTTGACTATAATCTTGAGCCTAAAACCAATTACAGAAGACAGTAGGATCATTTAGTGGTATTTGAATTGGTTAATTGATAAGGAAAGGGATCAAGGAGGTATGTGAAATGAAGTTAAGCCACCTGGGTCTTGAGGAAGCCTTTTAAAGGTGCCTTAGAGTAAGGATTGGGAAGAACCAAGACTAAAACTTGGTTCATAGTACCTTTACTTCAAATAAAAAGTGCCATGGCATGCCTCAAAGATCTATGGGGTATGTATTTTATTATGCAATACCCCTGATCTCTATTTCTTATCAATGAATCAAGGGAAACAAGGGGTTTAAAGTTCAGAACTGTGTCATGTGTATTGTGTCTTGTTAAAGTTTTAATGGATGAATAGTATATAGGTATGACTGTTCTTTTGGGATAAAAATGAAGTTCAGATTGCAAGGTCTAGTAGCTAAGTGAAAATTAGGGGAATCGTTTAAAGTATCTCATGTTAGCCATGCATAGTTACTCTGTCTCTATTTTTACTTCTTGGTGCAAATCCTAATATGTCCAAGTTCTAGGATCATCATATGTGCATTCATTCCTATCTTGTTTAAACTTGATAAACATTTCAAAAGATCATCTCTGTGGTATTGTTGAAGTTAAATATTGACTGAGTCGTATTCAATGCTAAATGCTGCACTTGCTTGTCCATTCTTAAGGTTTAATGGTCTTAGGTGTTGTTGGAGAAATGCTTGTTTTGATAAAATATGGTACTGTCCCTGTTCTAGGTTCATTGAATAACTTAAGCATGAATGGGTCAATCAGCATGTTTGTTCCTCTTCACACTGTCATTTCAATCAAACTGAATATTTATATAAAGGCTGTATATCCTTGTTGCTTGCTACTTCTATCATGCCAAAACTCAGTTCAAGAAATATGGAAATCCCTCTGTGCCATTGTGTGTGTTCAGAAAAGATAAATGTCTCGACTTGTCAGCTCTTAGTAGTTCATTCTGTGTATCAGTATTCTTGCAATAGCCAACAGACTCAAAGGAGCCTGCTTCTGCATATTCAATATTGCTATGCTTGCTTGAAACTCTGAACTGTCTTGGTATGCCACATTATGATCCTGCACATGCCACATTTGTGAAGGTAATGCATGCTCTAGTCCATTCCATGTCCATATGGTGTGATTGCTGCTTGCCCACCTCATGACTTTGTGTTATAGCTTCTTCCTGCTCATCTCATATCTATATGCTATAACTGTTTCCTACCACTTTATGACTTTATGTTATGGCTTGCCCCTGTTTTCTCTATATCCATATACTGCAACTGTCTCTATCTATTCTGTGACTACATGTTATTGCTTGTTTTTGTTTACTTCAAATATGTGTACTATAACTACTCTTGTTCACTTTGCGATCATTTTTCTGGTTCTAGCTACTATTTACACTATACTTCTACCTCTACTTGCTTGGTTAAACTGCATATCAGTTTGTGCTATGCTTGTATGTGAATGTGAGGTTCTGCGTCATCCTCCCTTCTCCTTTGGTTCTAACTGGTTTGGAAATTAAAGTAGCTACTTCGGGCCTAGTCTTAAGCCTTCCCCTGGTGTCTCACCATGCCGGAGGTTCATGAAACCTCTTGGATCTTGTGCAGCATCAGGAATATGGAGGGTGACGACTTCCCCTTTTACTACTTAAATCGTTATCAGTAAAAGCTAGTAGGAGATAGGAATGTGATAGTTACAGGACTTGTAAATAAATTTGGTATATATGTGTAGTTGTATTATGATAATTTCAGTGAATATACACTAACCGGGGTCTTTGTTTCATTTGTCCCTCCATTGCATAGCCATTCGGGCCAAGATCCAGCCACCCCATTGGGCCTTTGGCCCAATGGGAAAATTCATTTCAAATAATATCGAGTCCGAGTAAAGAAAGGGAAGCTAATTTTATAAAAAACGCGTAGAAGGCCCAGCCATGGGTGAAAATGGACAACTAGGGGCTTGGTACGCCCCTAGCCCGCCCTATCTCTTTATTATCGTCGTTATTTTTTTAGCATTCCAATTTGTTGTATTTGAATTTGTAATACTTGTAAAGAATTTACATTATTATTGGAATCTTTTGGTTTGAACTAGTCGTCTTAGGACAATGGTACTTATGCCGTTTAGTAGACTTTAGGTCCCCGAATGTTTTTCAAAACCCGGAATAAACATAATGATTTCAAAACTATGATGATAATGAGAAATTTTTAACAAACTGCCCGAATACGTAAAAATCATTTCTTAAAACCCCTTTGCAAGTCACTAAGAATTTGGAAATTGAAGAGCGTTTGTTTTCTGGGTTTAAAGACGGAATTATGTGAACCAGAGTTTTCTGGGCTAAGCCCAACAAAAACGGGATTGAGTTTTCTGGGCCGAGCCCCATTCATCCCTTCTTCTCTTAAAAAGAAAAAAAAATGCAAAGTGTTTGGGCAAAGCCCATTAAAGACACCATTTTTGACAAAGAAACGTTTTTGACCCAAGTCCGATTTTGAAACTGAGACCAGATTGTTAAAACTCACAAGTCTAAAACTGAAAATTTATTACATATAAATCAAATGTTTTAAATGGACAAAACATTTGTAGGACAAAGTTTGTGGTTAACGTATTCCGATGTAGTATATGATTCGACCCGAGATCGTGTATGATCGCACATGAACTGAAAAGGAACTTTTATATATATATATATATATATATATATATATATATATATATATATATATATATATATATATAATCCATATCTTTCTAACCATTTCAAAACAAAGTATACTATCCTTATACATGAAAGGAGCCTATTCTTACCCGGATGTAATTAATCCGAACCTAAATACCCTATAAGTAAAGAGGATATATTCAAATTATTTCCAAAAAATGATATGCAAATGACAGACTTTATAATGAGGGAATAAAATACTAAATAAACAGTTCATGCACATACTCATACATTGTAATTCGAAGGTCAACCGTATAGTACGGATCCTTAATACTAAGGTGCCTAACACCTTTCCTAGGGGATCACCAGAACCTTACCTAGAACTTTAGATTATGAAGGCTTTTTCACTGCATATGAATAAATCCTTCGCCACTGATTTTCCTAATTTCTCAAAAATTAGGTGACGACTCTTTTAAAACAAAGTTCGAAAGAGCACCAACAAGTTCGAAGTAGCTTTTTGAGAGCCCGCGAAATGCGAACCGTAACAAGGCCGTGTCGGCCTAAGTTGAGGGTTACCCCTCTAGAGTTACAGATTCAAAGTGGCTCGCTTGGGCCGAGTGTGGCACCGGGATCCGGCCACGCCGCTCCAAATTTTGGCGTGACTCTCCCGGACACATACCAAATATGCACCTTAAAGTAAAAACGTGCTACGAACTCACCCGCACACTCCAGATTCCGAAAGAGGTCGTTTTGACTCGGTCAACCCCTAAAGCCTTTAAACTAATCTTCTAACCAAATGACCAAAATGTCCCTGAGCCTCTTGGGAACCGAACCAACAACTCAACCAAGCTATAATCAACATTCCAAAACTAATGGAGACGACAAAATTATAAAAAAGACGTGTTTACCCCTGAAGTTGACTTTGGTCAACCTAACACTTAAAGATTTTTAAAATTTCCATTTTCTCACCTATAAATACATCTGATTGCCTCAGGAATTACTTCACCCATCCCCACAAGTCTAAAATACTCTAATGATGCTATGGGGAAGGTCAAAAGGGGAAAAATAGTAAAAAAAAAAAAATGCTAAAATGATCTAGTGGGTCGTTAAATCATCCACCACTAAAATACATGTTCGTCCTCGAACATGAAAGAAAGAAGAAGTACCTGAATCGCTGAACAGTTAGGGATATCTCCTCCGCATATGACTCGGTCTCCCAAGTAGCCTTCTCAACCGGATGATGTCTCCACTGAAGTTTCACTGAAGCAATTTCCTTGGATCTTAACTTCCGGATCTGTCTATCCAAAATAACCACTGGCTCCTCCTCAAAAGTGAGATTCTGGTCAA
This sequence comes from Lycium barbarum, assembly GCF_019175385.1. Lineage (NCBI taxonomy): Eukaryota > Viridiplantae > Streptophyta > Magnoliopsida > Solanales > Solanaceae > Lycium > Lycium barbarum. The sequence continues at coordinate 22,023,351 of NC_083342.1, forward strand.
ACAACATTGAATCACATGAGAACTATCGGAATGATACTTCTTGAGCATGAAAATATGAAACACGGTGTGAACACTCGACAAACCAGGAGCAAAGCGAACTCATAGGCCACTTCATCAACACGTTGAACTATCTTAAAAGGGCCAATGTACATAGGGCTCAACTTGCCCTTCGTCCGAAACCTCATCACACCCTTCATGAGTGATACCTTCAACAACCCCCGCTCGCCAACCATAGAATCTAACTCACGAACCCTCCAATCAGTATAACTCTTCTATCTAGTCTGGGCTGTAGGAAGTCTCTCCTGAATTAACTTAACCTTCTCCAAAGAATCACGAAGCAAGTCTGTACCCCAAGGCCTCACCTCAAAGGCATCGAACCATCTAACTGGAGAGCGACATCTCCTACCATACAATGCCTCAAATGGTGCCATCTCAATGCTAGAATGGTAACTGTTGTTGTAAGAAAACTCTGCAAAAGGCAAGAACAGGTCCTAATGACCACCAAAATCGATCACACAAGCCCGCACATATCCTCAAGGACCTGGAAAGTATGCTCGGACTGTCCATCAGTCTGAGGGCGAAATATTGTACTAAGCTCAACTCCCGTACCCAACTCCTTTTGCATGGATTGCCAAAAGTGGTATGTAAACTGAGTGCCTCGATCTAAAATGAAAGAAATAGGTACACCATGCAAATGAACTACTTCTCATATGTAGATTTTGGCCAACTTCTCTGAATTGTAGGTAGTCTGAACTTGTACAAAATGAGCTGACTTTATCAAACGATCCACGATCACCTTAATAGCATCAAACTTACCCAACGTCTGTGGTAACCCTACGACAAATTCCATAGAAATCCTCTCCCATTTCCACTCAGGTATATGCATTCTATGGATAAGCCCACCCGACTTTTGGTGCTCATAGTTCACTTGTTGACAATTTAAACACTTAGCCACAAATCCTGCGATATCCCTCTTCATACTGCACCACCAATAATGTTGCTTCAAATCAAGATACATCTTTATAGTACCTGGATGAATAGAATACCTCGAACTATGAGCCATCTCCATGATCAATCTAGTCAAGTCACCCACCTGAGGAATGAAAATATAACCCTTGATCTTTAAAACCCCCTCATCATCAAGAATTGCCTCTCTAGCCTTCTCTTTCAACACTTTATCTCAAATTTTACACAATTTTGAATCATCAAACTACTGAGCTCTAATCCACTTTGATAAGGAAGACCGTGCCTCCACGCAAGCCAGAACCTTGCCAGGTTTTAAAATATCAAGTCTAACCATGCTATTGGTCAAGGGCTGAACATTCATAGCCAAAGGTCACTCCATAAACTGTAACACGCTAGGCTGCCTAAGCTTAGAGCATTAAGTAACCTTCTCTTTCTATCGAATTACATACGTTTCGAATGCATAAGGGATGAGCAGGGAATTCAAGGTCCAACTGAGGATGATTACCCATAGGGGTACATTTGTGAAGTACTTGCTGATAAAAAAAGAAGACTTGAGGTGATAGTGAAAGTGAAGCAAAGTGTACGTCTCCCAAGAAGGGATGTTGTATATTGAATTTGGAAGTTGAATATTAATGATGTACTTGAGAAAGAAAGCAAAATGAGAGACTGTAGGAAGAGAATAACAAAAAAATAGCAAAGGAGTTAAGTCTACAGGTAATGTAAATCATGGAGTATCTCAGAGAGGTAGAGACAGACAGTTTTTTTTTTTACAGAAGTTCATCAAGACCCACTCCATCTGTAGCTAATGCACTAGTCCCAAGGTCCAAATATGATAAGAAAGGTCAGCTCTTCCAAAAATAGAGTTTCAGGGCACCTAGCTCTCAGTCATAGGCCAGTTTCAAAAAGAAAGGAAAATGAGAGACTGCAGGAAGAGAATAACAAAAAAATTAGTAAAAGAGCTAAGTCTACAGGTAATGTAAATCATGGAGTGTCTCAGAGAGGTGGAGGCAGATAGTTTTTTTTTTTTTTTACAGAAGGTTATCAAGACCCACTCCATCTGTAGCTATTGCACTAGTTCCAAGGTCCAAATATGATAAGAAAGGTCAGTTCATCCAAAAATAGAGTTTCAGGGCACCTGGCTCTCAGTCACAGGCCATTATGGGCCGTAGAGATTTTCAGAATCCTATGCGCAACAAGTGTGATAAGAGGCACCATAGGGTGAATTATTCAGGCATGGATGTATATTTTGGGTACGGCAGCCAAGGTCAAAATCTAAAGGACTGCCCATCAGTCAAAAAGGGTACCAGAGATGCTCAGTCCATAAATTCAGCATCTTCTCGAAACTCTGAAGCCCAAAGAAAGGCATAAGTAGCTAAGTCTGGTAATACAAGCTTCCGTCAGAATCGCTTGCCTTCTTTAGCTAGTCATCAAGACTTGGAGGCATCCTCAGATGTAGCCACAGGAAAGAGCCTATGGGAAAATCACCTATGATCTAAGAATATCTCAATTTTTTTAAAGATGTATATTTTATAGTACAACCGCACATATGACTAAGGGGAGATTTTGTACGACATGAGAACCAAGAGAAAACTATATTGAATTTTGAGGTAACAATTTTAATTTGTTCGAGTTTAGTCAGATCAGAACTAGAAATACTGCATTAGTAAGTTACTACATGAAGTAGATATTACTATGAGAAAAGAAGATATGACAGTTCCTTCTTAGGTTATGTGATAAGTAGTTTCCCCAGATATGTATAGTTGGACATGATTTTAAAGTGTATATAAAGTTTGGGCGTTAGGTATTTCAATCTTTCATTTAAGAGAGAAGTAATTGCCCTAAGTTTGATCTATGTCTATAGTTCAAAAAAGTTAGTATGCGATCACAGAATAGGGTCGGATGATGAGGGAAGTTAGAAATAATTTTATACTTCACGTTAGTTATTCAGAGCAGAATAAGAGAACATGATTCTAGCAGTGGTTAGTAGAAGAATAGTAAGTAACTTTTTAGTAGATACAGCGAGCCAAAAATTTCAACAAAGCTAGCAAAAGTAAGTTTTGATTTCTTTAGTCAAGTAGCACTAGTAGGGGTAATAGTTTGAATACCCTGGATGTGTGTTAGAACCCAAAGAGTTGAAGTTAAACTTGAAGTACAGTGATAGTGGAAGGAGTAATCAACTAAGCAGTAAGAGAGCAAACCACAGAAGAATAGTCTTCAATAGTTATATAAAAAAAAGGGTCTCCCCAAGACTAACAGGGTGATCAAAGTTAAGTCGTTCAGACAAAGTATGCTAGTTATGAATACATCAGCAACCCGTTCATGTAAGTAATTTAGTTTTCCCAGTATGGGAGATTTGCTCAAAAGTGAGTCAAAATTTTGAGTCGTCAATGTTATAAGGTACGAAAACTGTAAAAGATCAGGAAAGTTAGATGGGTCCCAGTAAGAGAGAAAGATCTACAAGTATAAGACCTTGACCTTTGGTCTAAGGGAGAGATTCATAAATCGTTAGTAAGTTCAGTTGGACATTTGAAACCCAAAGGGTTAGCATGAGATATGAAGAACCTCAGTTCAGTAATAAGGTGAAAATGAGGTAGTCTCCACAAGAAATGTGCCTCGCGTGTATAAGAAAATACGAAGTGAGTAGAATGATCGTCAATCGACTTGTGTCAACTTTAGTTATTATCGATTAGGCAATCACAGAAAAGCTATAAGATCATGCCCAGTTATGTGTCATGAGGGTAGTGCCATTGCAGAGACTCTAATCTTCAGAGTACTGGTCAAGGACTTAGCATACAACAATACTATGAGTATTTTCAGGACGTACCTCAGAAAGAAATCAAGTATTGGGAAGTTTAACTCTTGATTGAGGAAGATAAGATAATCATCGTGAGAGAAGTTCATCGTTTAGCAAAACCTAGGAGTTTGAATTTCGGACTCGTTGTTGTCAAGAATAGGGCTTATTCCTCCTTAGAAGCCGAAGTGAAGGAGAAAAGTTTGATGATCCCTACTTGTTGCAGCTGAAAGAAGGGATTCACAAGCATAAGGTGGTGGCTTTTGAACAAGGGAGAGATGATGGTACTTTAAGATGCCAACACATATTGTGTGTTCCAGACATAGATGGACTTAGAGAGGGCGGATTATATTAGAAGCCCATAATTTCAGGTATTCTATCCACCCAGGTTCCACAAAGATATATCATGATCTCAAGGAGATTTATTGGTGGGACGACATGAAAAAAAAATGTCACAGACTTTATGGCCAACTGTTCGAATTGTTAGCAAGTGAAAGTCGAGCATCAGAAAGCCTAGTGTTTTACCAAGAAATACACATATTCTTGAGTGGAGATCATAAATATGAACTTTATAACGGGATTGTCTCACTCATTTCAAATGCATGATCTGATTGGGTGATTGTAGATTGACTTAACAAGTCAGCACACTTCCCCCCCCCCCCCCCCCCCCAAAAAAAAACACAGATTTAGCAGAGGACTATGCTAAGTTGTATATTCAGGAAATCATTAGACTGCATGGGACTCTAGTGCCCATCATCTCAGACCGTGGTGCCCTGTTCACAACGAATCTTTGGAAATCTTTACAGAAAGGATGAGGCACAAGGATAAACCTCAGAACAGTTCTTCATCCTCAGATAGGTGGTCAGACAGAACGCGTTATTCAGACACTTAAGGCCGTGTTGCGGTTGTATGTCCTAGATTTCAATGAAAATTGGGATGATCATTTGGGAGGATCGTTTAACTCTTATTGAATTTTCGTATAATAATAGTTATTACACCAGTATCAAGATGACGCCATTTGAAGCCCTATATGGGCAAAATTGTAGATCACCTATTGGTTGGTATGAAGTTAGCAAAACAAAATTGCTAGGGCCAGACTTGGTCCATCAAGCTACGAAAAAAAAATGATTCAGGAGCATTTGAAAACAGCTAATAGTCGCAGGAAGTCTTATTCATATGTGCGGATTCATAGTTTCATGTTAACGATTGGGAGTTTCTTGAAAGTTTTTCCTATGAAAAGCGTCATGCAATTTGAGAAGTAAAGGGAACTTAGTCCCATATATATTAGACCATACAGGATCCTACGAAGGACCGATCAAGTGTCTTACGAGCTAAAATTTCCACCAGAGTTGGTCCGCACACTTAATGTATTCACGTTTCCAGTATTCAGATCTCATGTCACGACATTCATGTTTCTAGTATTTGGATCTCATGTTATAACATTCATGTTTCCAGTACTCAGATATTCATGTCAGTTCAGTACTCAGATATTCATGTTGGCTTTGTTTTCAAACTTTAAGCTATAATCTCTATGCCCCCATACTCAATCAATTCAGCAATCATTCACTTTGATATCCAGTCAGTTTCGTAGTCATTCAGTTAAGTATTCATGTAGTTCAATATTCATTCAGTCTAGTATTCTTGTACTCATGTCAGTTTAGTGTCCACATATTCCCATCAGTAATGTTTATGACCCAGAGTTAGCCATAGTTACAACCAGGACAATCAGTCGTCCTCGAATGATCCCAAGGGAATCATTCACTTTGATATCCAGTCAGTTCCGTAATCATTGAGTTAAGTATTCATGCAGTTCAATATTCATTCAATCTAGTATTCTTGTACTCATGTCAGTTTAGTGTCCACATGTTCCCATCAGTAACGTTTATGACCCAGAGTTAGCCATAGTTACAACCAGGACAATCAGTCATCCTCGAATGACCCCAAGGGGGAGATCACATAACATCCCGTAAATCCGGGTTAGGTGTGAATGTGTTAAACGTGTATTAATGTGACATTTTATACATGTGAACTACTATTGGGATGGATATGGGTGGAAATAGTTGTTTTGGAATCAAGACGGATAGTGAGGTGCTTATGATTCGATAGAATCGGTTAAGTTTTCGATACGTCTATATTCCAGCCAGATTTCATGAAATTTCGTAGGGAATTTGAGAAAACTAAAGGCATTAAAGTTTCATATCTTTGAAATAACTTTCCAACGATATATTATGGAGCTAAAACAAAGCTCTGTGCTGGGAGTTATAGACATTTTACCGAACGCTACGTAGAAGCTAATGTGCGCCGCGCGCGAGTGCGTGGGGGTGCGTGCACTGGCCCCGCATCACAGGACTACCGAAAAAAATGCCATCTATGAACGTTTTAACCCACAAGATGTCCCGCAGTGGCCTGGCATCGCGAGCCCAGCGCCAATGGGCTGGGTTTTGGGTCAAAACTTCAGATTTTTGCATTTTTCTTATATTTAAGCTTGGTGTTTATTTCCCTAACACCCCTAATCACGAAAAAATCATCCTAAGGCAAGAGAGAACAAGTACCAAGCCTCAAGAACTAGCCAAGGTAAGTTCTTCAATGATTCTAGGTTGAATTCAAATCTCTAATAACTTTCTAACGTGATTAAACCCATTCTAATCCATAGAATTGCGATTGAAACGTCATTGTTGGACAAGGAACCATAGCTCCGAATTCAAAGGGATAGAACTTCAAAAGGTAATCCTTTCCATATCTAATCAATTTTAGTTGTGAATTGATGAGTTCTTTGGAGATAAACTAATGGGTTTGATAAAGAGAATCATATGAATGATGGTAGGGTTTTCGATTGTTGACTTAGGATAGTTATAATCATATGGGTGATGAAGAATGGTAATAATGCTATCCAATTGAGATTGTAGATTCACATAGAAGTAATGGAATTGGTATTGGGTGAAGAAAACACTATTAATGAAGGTTGTGGAGCTTTAAACCCATCAAGTTTTTGACAAAATGCTTAGATGACCAAAGAATGGATATTATTGCTAATATGGAATCCCTTTGACTTGTATTGTTATAGATTAAAGTTGAAAGGGTTGATGAATGTTGTATTAGACTCAAGAGTAGGAAATTAAGGTATATAGGATTTCTATCCATGTGTGGGAACATCATTGTTCTTCCCCACGCCACGTTTAAATTTTATGTAAAAGTTTTCTCCTTAGAGTTAGAGAATTATATATCAGTTCATGACACACACTAGATACATGTCAATAATTCGATATTACCTTGATCAATCATGTTTCTTTTATTTGTATTCATGAATATCAATTCAATTACCATAAATCTGTTCGTAATCCACTAATACTCATGTTTTGAATTCCATGGGTTCTCAGTTACAAGTCATGAATCAAGATTACTCTACTCCATGCATTTTACATGTTTCCATGCTTTACACAATTTTTTGTTTTGTTTTTATCTTTATACATGTAATATTATACTTACAAGTCATGTAAACAACCCATGTTTACAAGTCATGCTTACAAATCATGCTTACAAGTCATGTTATAAAAAAATATAGGCTTAGATGCCACCTATATTCACGTCCATGTTTTGGAAGTGGCATAGGTTGACCGAGAGGTGAAGAACACCTGAAACTATATATGCCAACGTAGGGTAAGGATCGATTCGCCAAATTAAGACGATACCTTCAGACTATTGATTGAATCCTTTCACGTTATATTTTTGTTTCATACCCCAGCAAGGTATGGGATTGCTCTGCTGGTCGGGCCAGGTACCAATCTTTACATGCTCATGTGGTGATTTCATATTGTCGATTATACTAAGGCTCTCCCATAGTTAATTATATATACTTAAACTGTTTTACTCATGTGATATTATATTCATGTCAGATGTTACACATGTTTATGTGCAACTGACAGTTTCAGTTACAATTTCGTATTATTCATGTAACCATGGTTATTGATTTGGGGCTGCCCATTCCCTGAAAACCCCACTTACATCTTATTCATTCAGTTGTTCTATATACAATTGCAATTCAAATGTACTTACGTCCCTTTTTCCTTGGACCTTCATTTTACGATGCAGGTATTGATTTACAGGACGACAGATCTACTGGCTAGGATTCTCTCGTATCAGCTATTGGTGAGCCCCACTTTATTCAGGATGTATTTTTTGTTTCGTGTCTATGTCATGTCATGCAGTAGAGGTATGCCGGGGGCCTTGTCCTGATAAAAAACTTAGCATTTCGATTCATGTTAAGACGTTTCATAGACTAGTCTAGCATGTCATGTTAGATACTCAGTCATGTTTAGCTTTGTCGGCTACAGTATCATTTTTTTATACTTATGTTTAAAACAATATTCTCAGACTTATGATTACTTAGTTAATCTCATGTTATACTCAAATTTTCATGTTTAATTCATATTCCACATCAATACATGTCCCATGTTGATTTAACAAGCCATGTAGTTCGCTCAGTCACATGCAACAAGGCACCGAGTGCCATGTTATGCCCGGGCCATGGCTTGGGGCATCACACTACATACCTATAATCTGTCCAATCTAACGAACTAAACTGGTTCTCTGACAAAGAACACCAAAACCCTAGCTTTGAATCGTTTGAGAAGGATTTACCTTCGAAATCATATGTTTTTGTTGAAGAATCATGTTACTAATCATGAATTAATGTTAGAAATACTTAGGACTTGTTAGAGTTATCTTACCTTGACGTTAGAGATGAGGAGAGTAGAAAAATAGCTACTTGCGTTAGAACGAAGTTGGAACGTCAAAAATGATAAAAAAAAAATCATCTAAGGGTTGCTTTTATAGGCATGGGGAGAAGTAGAGCTCCAAAGAGAGCTCACCCCTAGCTCTGGACCTTACTTAGCGAGCTCTAGGGCAAGCTCAAGCCTCACTTTGACACTCGCTCAGCGAGGTCCCAACTAGCTTTAGGGCTTGCCTAGCACACTTCAATAAAATAGGCATAACTTTTTGTACAGAGCCCTTTTTGGGCTGAACCATATATAGTTGGAAAGATATTTCAAACAGATACAACTTTCATGTTTTAAGTTTTCTCAAATTCTTAACTGATTTTCACAGAATCAAGATGAAAGACAGACATATCAAAAACTTAGCTGATTCTATCGAATCTTATGCACCTCGCTATCCGTCTTGAGTCTGAGACATCTATTTCTACCCAAAATCATCCAAATGGGACTTCATATGGCTAAAATGTCACACTAATACTAATTTAACATATTCACTCCTAATCTGGATTTACAAATTATCACACATAGCTCTGATGGAAACTGTATATGCATAGCCCTGAAGGCAACTGTATATATATAGCCCCAAAGGCAACTGCATAATAGCCCCAAAGGCAACTGTATATATATAGCTCCAAAGGCAACTATATATGCATAGCCCCGAAGGCAACTATATAACTGTGCGCCTATGCGTTTTATAGTCTGTCCACAGGGCATACCATCTCTGAACATGCAATGAAGGTGATGCAATGCAATGCAATACCTTCTTTTGTGACATGTATATATATATATGTTAAGCTGTTGCACACCGTACTTTTGTACGTTAAGCATCTTTATGTGTTGGTTGCTATGAAATTGGAGAGCGATTATCTTCGAGGTTATATGAGATTAGACGTATTCATCTTGAGTATATGAGGGTTTAAATTCATGCTTAATATGTGATGGAAGGATTGAAGGTTAAACGAATCGACGAGAATACGTTTCGATGAAGTTTGGCATTGGAAACAATATATGGACTGCAGAATGTTCTACGGCCCATAGAATGGACCAATCCCCACTGTATAATGGTAACAGTGGGGGAGGGTATTCTGTGACCATTATACGCACCGTATAATGGAGGCGGTGCAAATCTTTTAATTTGTATAAACCAACCCCAATTCATTTTCATCTAATTTTCATTACCAACTAACCCTAAACACTCCCTAGAACTATCTCTAAGCTATTCCAAGTAAACACAAGGTAAATCAAAGATCAAAAGTGAGTTTTAAGTGACGGAAGCCTCAGATTGTGCCTCAGATTCTAGTATTGCTTCTTGTGGCAGTTTTGGAAGGAACTTAAGGGTGCAGTAACCTTGGATTTGAATTGTCCTTAAGCTCTAGAGGTAATATTTCATTTGTATCTTCATGTTATTAGGTTATTTGTCCTTAACATACTAGTTAAAGATGGATATCATGAAAGAAAAAGCTCAAACTTGCTATGAACTATAAGTTGAGTTAGGGACTGATTTTTATCATGTTGTTGTGGTATTCTTGGAATGATTTCCTTGTAATTGAGTTGTAGTTGACGTTTTTATCATGTTTTTATGGTTCTTCTAGACGGATACTTAAAGAAGAAGTGTATAAAGTAGGGCTGTTCAAAACCGAACCGTAACCGATAACCCAACCGCAAAATTGGCTTATTGGGTTATTGGGTTAATGGTTGGTGAACAGATTAAAATATTATAGTTAACGGCTTATCGGTGCGGGGGCGGATTACTCAATTTCCTAATAGGGTAAACCGTTAACCCGTTAAGAATTATCATATTTATATTTTAACCTCTAGGTATATAAAGTATTTATTGATAGTTATGTTGGTGGTCTGTATTGTAAATTAGGAATATTTGTGTGGATACTCATTTTGCACTCCATATTTATTGTTTATGGAGTGAGACTGTAGTTATCTTCAGAAAGTTTCAATTTTCGAAATGCAGGCAAAGTTGGAATTTGTAGTGAATATAAAATCAGTACTACTCCATTAGTTATCTGCAATTGATCATCCTTTTGGTATTTTCTGTTAGTTGTTATCTTTTAATCAAGCAATTTGGTAGGTGTACATTTAAACTATCTGCTTGCACAGTGCATAAGAAAACTAACTACTCTTTCCCCTGAATCCATCATTAAACTGGATTACATATTGTGATTTCAAGCAAAATAAAAACATCTGCTTGCACAATCAATCATTTTATCTTTGCAAAAGCACTTATGCAAAAGAATTGGAAGTAGTGATCTTAATTTTGTCGGTGGAAGCTGGATTACGTGTTAGTGATTTTAAATTCATTTTCTCTTAGATTTAGCCGATACACCGTCCAATAACCGCCCGATAATTACTAACCCGATACCGAACTAACCGATATCTTATCGGTTGTCTAGCGGACTAGTATATTTAAAATCCGATAAGCTGAACCGTTAAGCATAATTATCCGCCCGATCCGCCCAATAAGCACCCCTAGTATAAAGTGTCGAATACGAAACATATATTGGATTGTTTGATGTGTACCTTGGAATACTTGTGAAGTGAGTATAAGGGACTTATATGAGCTTCTTGTTGTTATGGTTGGTTGCTGAATATGTTATGGATGTTGAAGTGTAAGGGGAAATGCTGCCCGTTTCACTTTAGAATCGAGTTATCATTTGATAGACGCGATATATTAGCGCCATCTAAGTTGTATATATATTCCCTAGTTACAGGATTAGCACTCTAGATTTGATAAGCTCATTATTGGATTGCTTGGACGGCTTGAGGTATGTTAAGGCTAACCTTCCTTCTTTTGGCATGATCCTTATGAACGAAACGTAAACGTAACGTTACTCCATAATGACCCTATTCTCAGTAGCTAGGGATGTTCCATGTTGATTTACATTCTAAAATATTGTTTTCAGTAAGTCCTTATTCAGATTCAGTATGATTCATAGAGTCACTTAATGATGAAAATGCTATCTCATAACAATGTTCAGAGGTGTAACGACCTTACGTTACCCCGACAGATTCAGAATGTACTCTTATCATATTCACGCGTTGGATTATACATAAATATATGGACAGACCTATGAACCCTTCGGTGTTATATACACGTATATTATGTATTATATATAGGGGGTATGGGAAAGGTAACGGTGTTATATACGCTCTACCACCTGATCAGTTGGTCACATGATGATGATGATGCCCACAGAGGCTGCTATGATACGATGGAATGCCCACAAATGCTTGACAAGCATTATATACGCATATATATGTATAGCCCCTATGCATGCACGCACAATATTATGCATATCATTGGGCCATAGAGGCAGTTCAGATATACAGATTGCATTCATTTTATCCTATGTATTTTTATATCTCTATCATGTTACTTTCATGCCTTACATGATCAGTAATTGGTTCATACTGACATCCCTTTTCTAAGGGCACTGCGTTTTATGCCCCCAGGTTCAGGTAGATTGATTGATGATCCGTCACTGTGGGGTGTTGCTCAGCTAATATTAGAGCACTTTTCTTGTTCCGAAGTTGCTATTGTGTTTTTGGTACGTTATACTTTTGTGTGCATATGGGTGTGGCGGGGCCCTGTCCCGACCTTATTATGCCATATACGCCAGTTGAGGCTTGTAGACAGTCATGGTATAGTTAGATATTGTATGGCCCCCTCAGTATAGTATTCCATGATGGCCTTGTCGGCTTGCCAGTTTTTGTCCAGCATAGTTGTATAGTATGTCTTTTCGGGCTCATCCCTTTTTCAACATATTCCTCTTATGATTTAGAAGATTTCCATTTGATGACCCTCGAGGTCCAGTCTTGTTTATGATTATGATATGAAAGCATAATTAACGATTCTTGGCAGGTAGGGCCCGGGTGCCTGTCATGGCCCTCCGGTGTGGGTCGTGACAAACTTGGTATCAGATCAGTTACATTCTAGGGTTGTCTGCAAGCCATATCTAGAAGAGTTTTGTTTATGGTATGTTGTGCACCACACTAATAAACAGGAGGCTGCAGGGCATTCAGGAAAATTGTCCTTCTTCTTATCTTAGATCGTGCAATACAGTCATATCATCAGGACTCCTATTCTAATAACCTATTGTAATTTCAGTGATGCCTATGACGAGAAGAGCTTCAGCTGGCCAGAGAGGCAAGACTGCGACAGATGAGGGTACCAGTCGAGTGCTACTAGTGGGTGCGGGATAAGGCGAGTCCCAGTGTGAGGCCCTATCTCAGTCCTCTCAATGCCTTTCCATTCCAGCAAACTCCAGAGGGGCTACAGCTACAATATCCCTAGTTTCTCAACATAATGCATCAGGCCAGGAGATGCGAGATGCTATTCGATTATTGACTTAGTTAGTTACCGCCCAGGCCCAGCGTCACGGTACGGGTACTGGTTATTTGACAGGGCTGTTAGTGCCAAGTTTCGAGACTTTATTAATTTGGACCCTTCAATATTCTTTTGATCGAAACCAGATAAATACCCCCAGATTTTTATAGATTGGATGGTGAGGACATTGAGGCTAATGCATGCTTTTAACACTAAGTCAGTAGAGTTGGCTTCCTACCGTTTGTGAGATGTTATTGTCCAGTGGTATGAGACCTGGGAGTTGTCTAGAGGGGCTAATGCACCCCCAACAGTATGATAGGAGTTCACAGAGGCTTTTCTTTGACACTATTTGCCAGCAGAGGCCCTATCGGCTTAAGTTGATAGGTTTTTGAATTTACGCCAGGGGAATATGAGTGTTCGGGAGTACAGTCTCCTCTTTAATTCACTAGCCAGCTATGCTCCCACAATTGTAGCTGAGATGGATGATCAAGTAGACAGATTTGTGATTGTACTTGGGCCGCATTTGATTAATGATCGCATGACGGCCTCACTTCAGGAGGATATGGATTCTCTCGTTTTCAGGCGTATGCCCAGGGTTTAGAGGAGCGGAAGTAGCAGCACCGAGATGATAGAGAGCATAATAGGGGCCAGAATAAGAGGGCTAGATCTTCTGGTTCCTTTAGTGAGTTTAGGGGTGGTTATGGACAGCAGATTGCTAGGCGTCCATCCTATTCAGTGGCTAGTACGCCCTTACAGTTTCCAAGATCGAGGTTTGATCCACCCACTTATTCTGGGCCAGGCCAAAGTTCTAGAGTTTCTAGTTCCCAGTTCAGAGGTGGTTCTGGCCAGATGAGGCCATCTCTACCACGATGCGCGCAGTGTGGTAAGTTGCATGGCGGACATTGCCGTTTGGATTCAGATGTGTGTGCAGTCAGCCAGGTCATATTATGCGAGATTATCCATTGCGAGGTGGTGGAGGTGCAGTTCAGCTAATAGGATCTGCAGCAGGCTCTTCGTCATCGGTATGCCCTACGAGGAAACGCTCTTAGACATCAACCGATCATGAAAGAGGTAGAGGTGGAACGTCCAGTTCGAGCGGTCCTCCAAACCGCATTTATGCTTTGGTTTGTCAGCAGGATCTTGAGTCGTCGTTTGATGTTGTTACATGTATATTATCAGTCTTCTCCAATGACGTGTATGCATTGATAGACCAGTCTCTCCTGTATCATACATCACTCTCCTTTTATTGCTAGTAAGTTTGGGTAAGAACCTGAAATGATTAGGCCTTTTGAGGTTTCTACACCTGTTGGATATCCGGTGATAGCTAGATGAGTATACAAGAACTGTGTAGTTATAATTTCAAATCGTCCTACCGTGGCAGACATGATTGATTTGGACATGGTGGAATTTGATGTTATTATGGGCATGGACTGGTTGGCTTCTTGTTATGCTAACGTTGATTGCAGAACAAAGATGGTCCAATTTAAATTTCCAGAAGATCCAGTACTGGAATGGAAAGGTAATACAGCTTCACCGAGAGGTAGGTTTATTTCCTATCTTAAGAAAAAGAAGACGGTCACAAAGGGTTGTATTTATCATATAGTTTGAGTTCAAAATGCAGAAGCAGAGCCACCGGCTCTTCAGTATGTTCTAGTGGTTAATGAGTTTCCAGATGTATTCCTAGACGAGCTTCCAGGCCTTCCGCCAGAGCGGGAGATTGACTTTCCTGTTGATGTTTTACCAGAGACTCAGCCGACATCTATTCCTCCTTATAGGATGGAACCTACTGAGTTGACGGAGCCGAAGGAGCAGTTGAAGGATTTGCTCGAGAAAGGATTTATCAGGCCTAGTACATCGCCGTAGGGAGCACCTGTGTTGTTTGTAAGGAAGAAAGATGGCTCCTTACGGATGTGTATTGACTACATGCAGCTGAATAAGATGATGATAAAGAATAAGTAACCGCTCCCTAATATTGATGATTTATTTAACCAGTTGCAGGGTGCCAGATGTTTCTTGAAGATAGATTTGAGGTTAGGTTACCATCAAGCTAGGGTCAGAGAGAAAGACATTCCCAAGATAACTTTCAGGACCAGATATGGTCATTTTGAGTTTCGTGTGATGTCGTTCAGTTTGACTAATGCCCCAACAGTATTTATGGACTTGATGAACAACGTGTTCAGACCCTTCCTAAAACTGTTCGTAAATGTGTTTATTGATGATATCTTGGTCTACTCTTCATCAGAGATTGACCATGCAGATCATTTGCGTGTTGTACTTAAAGTCCTTCAGGATCTGAAGCTGTATGTAAAAATCTCTAAATGTGAGTTCTTGATGAACTCTGTGGGTTTCCTGGGGCATATTATATCATATGAGGGCATCGGGGTTGATACGTAGAAGATTGAAGCCATAAAGACTTGGCCTAGACCACGACACCGATAGAGGTTCGTAGTTTTTTTGGTTTGGCAGGTTATTACAGGAGATTTGTAGAAGGTTTCTCTTCCCTTTCCACACCGCTGACGAAGCTCACTCAGAAGGTAGCTAAGTTTCAGCGGACTGATTCTTGTGAACGGAGTTTTCAAGATTTGAAGGACAAACTAACTTCAGCGTCAGTTCTGACACTTCTAGAGGGACCAGAGGGTTATACGATTTATTGTGACACTTGGGCATCAGATTGGGTTTTGTGTTGAGGCAGCACGATAAGGTTATCGCTTGTGCTTTAAGACAGCTGAGGAAGGACAAGAAGAATTATCTGACCCATGATTTGGAGTTAGCTGTAGTGGTTTATGCGTTAAAGATGTGGAGGAATTACTTATATGATGTTTATGTTTATTTATATATATAGGTCATAAGAGCCTTCGGTACATCTTCAAGAAGAAGGAGTTGAACTTGCGTCAGAGGCGATGTTTAGAACTATTGAAAGATTAAGATGTTGACATTCTGTACCATCCAGGGAAGGCAAATGTAATGGCCGATGCCCTTAGCCACAAATCCATGGGTAGTCTATCTTATTTGCAATCAGAGAAAAGAGAGTTAACTCGTGAGCTTCACCAGTCACCTAGCCTTGGAGTTCGATTATTGGACTGGGCCGATGCAGGAGTTGCTATTCAGGATTCAACAGCATCATCTCTAGTAGTTGAGGTTAAAAAGAGCCAGTATGAGGATCCCATACTAGTCCATTATAGATATACATCTCTTCAGAAGGAAAAATCACCATTTGAGACTACTGGAGACACAGTCCTCAGATATCAAGGCAGACTATGTATTCCTGATGTTGCAGGGTTACGCCAACAGATTATGGAAAAGGCTCATTATTCCCTCTATTCTATTCATTCAGGGATGACAAAGATGTATCATGATATCAGAGAAGTTTACTGGTGGGACGGGATGAAGAAAGATATAGCCGAGTTTATAGCTCAGTGCCCTAATTTCCAGCAGGTTAAATTTGAGCACCAGAAGCTCAGTGGGTTGCTGCAGAATATTGAGATTCCAACTTGGAAATGGGAGGCGATCAATATGGATTTTATTACAGGCTTGCCCGGTTCTCAGCGTAAGTTTGATTCGATATAGGTTATTATTGATAGCCTTACAAAATCAGAACATTTTTTACCTATCAGGACTACTTATTTCGCCGAAGACTACGCGAAGTTATATATTAAGGAGATAGTGTGACTTCATGGTGTTCCAGTATCTATTATTTCAGACAAAGGTGCACAGTTTACAACTAACTTCTGGATATCTTTCTAGAAGGATTTGGGGACATATGTGAACCTTAGTACAACATTTCATCCCCAGATAGACGGGCAGGCTGAGCATACTATTTAGACGCTCGAGGATATGCTAGGAGCATGTCTGATAGACTTCGAAGGTAGTTATGATGATAATTTGACACTTATTGAGTTTTCATATAATAATAGCCAGCATTTCAGTATCTGTATGGCACCGTACGAGGCTCTATATGGGTGGAAGTGTAGATCTCCTATCAGATGGTTCGAGGTCAGAGAATCAAGGTTGATAGGGCCTGATTTGGTTCAGCAGGCAGTGGAGAAAGTTAAGCTTATTCGGGAGAGGTTACTAGTATCTCATAATCGCCAGAAGTTTTATATAGATAATAGATGACGAAACTTAGAGTTCCAGGTAGATTACTGGGTATTCCTAAAGGTATCACCTATAAAAAGTGTCATGAGGTCCGGCGAGAAAGGAAACCTTAGCCCTAGTTACATTGGTCCTTACAGAATTGTGCGTAGAGTAGGGCAAATAGCCTATGAGTTGGATTTACCTTTAGACGTAGAGTCTATACATTCGATTTTCCATGTATCCATGCTCCGCAAGAGCATCGGTGATCCTTCCAGGATTATGCCCATAGATGATCTCTAGGTTACAGAGCAAGTGTCATATGAGGAAGCTCCTACTGTTATCTTAGATAGCCAAATCCGTAGGTTGAGAACCAAAGATGTTGCTACTGTAAAAGTACTTTGGAGAAATAAGAATGTAGAACAGATGACTTGGGAAGCCGAGAATGATATGAATTCTAGGTATCCTAAATTATTTCCGGCTCCAGAGGGGATGTAGACTGCGACACCATCGTCTTTAGGTATGTATTATTTGTCAGTTACACTTATTGGTCATGTGGGACCATTGTTGTTATTGATTGTTGCAGCACTGTATGGCATTGTACTGTGATGTTGGGCTGTGTGGCAGGTTGGCAGTGGTGTGATTATATAGGAGACTCAAAAGAAATTTCTGTAGACTTCTAAGGGTACTAACATTCGAGGATGCATGTTTTGGGAGGGAGGGATGTTACACCCCATACTTTTGTACGTTAAGAATCTTCATGAGTCGCTTGCTATGAAATTGAAGAGCAGAATTATCTTCCAGGTTAGATGAGATTAGACGTGATCATCTTGAGTATATGAGGGTTTAAGTTCATGCTTAATATGTGATAGAGGATTAGTGGTTACACGAATCGACGAGAATATGTTCCGATGAAGTTTGGTGTTGAGGAGTGTGACGACCCAATTTCACTAAGTCGGGCAGGCACCTACCTTTCCCACCTCTGTAGGCGAACCCTTAACTCAACATTTATAAATTATAGAAAATAGCGGAAGAGTAAAATAACGAAAGTCTCACAATTCTAATGTAAATAAGAAAATGCGGAAGTAAATGAAATCCACCCCAGTATCGGATCTGGTCATACAAGAGCATCTAACTAGAATCTACAAGTCTGGAATATCAATAATACATCAAGCCCGAATATGTCTCGGAATAGAAAATAAGACATAAATTGTTACATCTTGGAAAATCCCCCGTATGTGTATAGTGAATAGTCTAACGAAGGACATAGCCTATACAATGTTTGACGAGTAAGAAAGAGTATTAGATGACCCTCAACGAGATTCTAAAGGCATACAATGTAAGGAGAGAAAGTTGTTAAGGAAAGTGAATCATATGTTGTGTAGCGGATAAGAATAACGAGCAACGATTTGGGTGATGGCACAATGATGTTTTATAGAGGAGTGATAACGTCCCTTAGGTTGGTATTGAGGTGTTAAACAAGTTCCAAGAAGGTTCCATAAGTATCGGAGATCAAACGAGACAACGAGAATGAAAACGGAATAACTGGGCATTATACGGTCCAATCTACGGACCGTATAAATTGTACCAGCCGTAGATGGGACCGTATAGTTGGCCAAAGAGAGGATCAGCCACTGGACCAAATGTACGCCCATACATACGGTCCGTATAAATAGTACGGACCGTATGTTGGACCGTATAATAATGGTCGGCCAGCTTCTAAATTTAAGTATAAGGGACCCTTTCATTTCATTTTTCATTTCACTTCCACCCTCTCTCTCAAGAACACTCTAGAATATTCTCCAAACATTTCAACCACAAGAATACCAAGGAAATCAATGATCATCAACACCAAATATATGAAACAAAGTGTATGAAACCTAATTGGGAGTCATCTCCTTCAAGAAACTCCAAAAGAGGTGAAGAAGGGTTTCGGTGCTAAAGGAGTAATTCCACTCTAGGCTCGTTCCACCATCATCTAAGGTAACGACGTGATATCGAAGGAGAACAAGTGAACAATAGCTTAGCTAAAAGACAAAGGTATGTGAGGCTAGTCCTTTTCTTCCATGGCATGAATCCTATGACATGATTCTTCTTTCATCCTCATGATTCTCCTATATTCCTAAAGGCTAAGAGTCTAAGATCATGAATAATTATACGAGATAAGAGCAATGTTATGAGTTTAGTAGTGACACGATTTCATTCCTTGCTTACACTAACCTCATACATTAATCCCTTCGAGGTGAGGCAGAATGGTGATAAATGTTCATAATGGGATCGAGGGTTCACGACCTTCTGTCACCTCGATAAAGCATAGTTGTTCTAGAGTCTTCATGCATATATTATGATGAGCATATTGCGATGAGCATATATGATGAGCATGTTATGATGATAATACACCGCGCCTAGTTGGCCGGGCAGTCACCGCTAAGGCGGGCAGCTATGTTATACACCATGACCAGTTGGCATGGGCAGACACCACTAGTGGGCAGTATGAGATGATACCCCGGACGCGGGAGGCCTGGACGCGGGCAAATGCTATGACTATCACACTGATCCTATACGGACGGGCAGCTTATACATTATGCATATATGATACGATGATGAATATGAGTAAGATTGCATGCATTGTCTCTTTTATGATTGTCAGTCAGATCCAGATACTTCATATTGATATTCCCTTTATATCACTGTCTTATTTCTTTTTTTATGCCTCTCATACTCAGTACAATATTCGTACTGACGTCCGTTTTCTTTGGACGCTGTGTTCATGCCCACAGGTAGACAGGGAGGTGAGCTTGACCCAGATTCCTAGGAGCTGTCAGCTGCGTGGGAGCACTCCATCGTTCGAAGGTGCTTATGATTATTCTTTTGGTACATATGTATATTTTGGGCAAGACGGAGTCTTGTTCCGTCTATATGTATAGTATGTCAGTAGAGGCTCGTAGATGCGCAGTGTGGGTAGTATGGTCTCACATTTTTCATGTATATGTACACTTATTATTTTGATAGCCTAAAGGCATATATATGTAAAAGTATTTATGTTTTCATATGAAATATGATTTTCCCATGCTTTGAGTATTAATGTGATAAAAAGGGCATCAAATGGGTAAGGTGAGTAACAGAGCGAGCGGTGCTCGACGGTTAGCCCCGGGTAGCCGTCGCGGCCCCTAGCTGGGTCGTGACAAAAATAAAGAAGAATCTTCAAGGCGGCAGACGTCTCGTGCTCACCCTGTAGACTCTAAGCAACTCTTGGAGCGACTATCAGCCACGAGAAACAGAGGTTGAACCCACGTGGAATTCTGCATTTATAGAAGAATGCAGCAAGTGCAGGTTAGTACGGTACCACTGTCACGACCCAGCTAGGGGCCGCGACGGGTACCCGGGGCTAACCACCGAGAACCACTCGTTCTATGTCTCATCATACTCATTTCATGCTCTTTTATTACTTTTATACTCAAATCGTAGGAAAATCATATTTCATATAAAACATAAATACTTATATATATGCCTCTTGGCTATCAAAATAACATTTATACTAAATAGCATCTCGTGAGACCATCTAACCTACACTGCGTATCTACGAGCCTCTACTGGAGTGCTAAACATAAGGACGGGACAAGACCCCGTCATGCCCAAAATATATATACATATATATATACACAAAAGTATAAACCCGATTAGCACCTCCGGAATAATGGAGTGCTCCTGAAATTTTGCTGATAGCTCCTATAAGTCTGCACCGTCTCCCTGTCTACCTGTGGGCATGAACACAGCGTCCAAATAAAACGGACGTCAGTACGAATATTGTACTGAGTATGTAAGGCATAACAGTGAAAATACGTCAATGAGATAAATGAAGCATCAATAAGGAGCAACTGTATATGACTATCACTTATAAAAGAAATAGCACATGCTGACTTACTTCATATCCATCATTATAGCATATATTGCAATAGTGTATAAGCTGCCCGTCCATATAGGTACGGTGTGATAATGTATAAGCTGCCCGTCCATGTAGGAGCGGTGTGATAATCATAGCCTGCGTCCAGGCCTCCCGCGTCCGGGGTATAAGCTGCCCACTATAGTGGTGTGTATGTCTGCCCGCCCATATAGGAGCGGTGTAATATCATCATCATAATATGCTCATCATTATATACTCATCATAATACATGCGTAAGAACTCAAGGACAACTATACTTTGTAGGGGTGACGTAGGGTCGTGATCCCCCGACTTTATTATGGATATCTATAAGTATTCTGCCTCACCATGAAGGAAGTAGTGTATAAGGTGAGTGTATGCCATAACGGACATCTGTGACTTAATAATGTTCTACCTCACCTTGAAGGGACAATACATAAGGTGAGTGTATACAATAGAAGACATACTTAACTTAATGATATTCTGCCTCACCTCGGAGGGAACAATGCATGAGGTGAGTGTATACAACATACGACATCATTAGCGTTATAGGAACGTCATAGCATGAACTATAGAATCTTTAGACTCAAGCTTATCATTATTGTACTCATAGCATATCTCTTATCTCATATAGCTATTCATGATCATAGACTCTTGACTTTCTGGGGTATATATAAAGAATTCATGTAAAGAAAGGAGAATCATACCATCAGATTCATGCCATAGAAAGAAAGGACTAGCCTCACATACCTTTTACGTTTAACTATTCTATCGCTTGCTTGTTCTCCTTTGATGCACTCATGTATACCTTCAAGAGAATTCATGCCGTCGTTAGCTAAGCAATTATAAGAACGGACTACTATTTTTAGGGAAAATTGGGCAGCATTTCCTTTGTTTCTACTACTTTTCCCATGTCATATTTCAACTCCCAACACTCACAAT
Organism: Lycium barbarum; assembly: GCF_019175385.1. Lineage (NCBI taxonomy): Eukaryota > Viridiplantae > Streptophyta > Magnoliopsida > Solanales > Solanaceae > Lycium > Lycium barbarum. The sequence goes on from NC_083342.1 coordinate 22,045,154, forward strand.
ACTACTCACAATATCACAATCCACAAATCGTCATTTATGTACATTTAGCAAAATCCACCATTTTCTTCCAATTAACTCACATTTATGGTTTATGGTTCATCATCGCGTTTTCGCATATCTAATTCTTATTTCGTGGTCTAAATATCATTTATAACGTGTTTGTAATCTCAACATATCCATTTTTCATGATTTTCATGTAATCTCATCCATTCAAGACCCACTTCCCATGCTTTTCTACAATACAAGAATCTTAGCTTTACAATACCTTAAATAGCACAATAAAACCATGAAACATACCTTAGATGATGGTGGAACAAGCTTAGAGTTGAATCCTCCCTTTATCACCAAAACCCTTTTTCACCTTCCTTAGGATTTTCTTGAAGAAGATGAATCCTACTTGAGTTTCACACACTTGGGTTCATGAATTTGATGTTGTTAATCTTGGTTCCCTTTTATTTTTCTTGTGGATGAAATGTTGAAAGGGTTCTAGAGGGTTTTCGGACCAAAAATGGTGAAAAAATGGGTTAAAAACGAAGTTGGGTCTATATATAATTGCCCAGAAGATTCTGGACTGACACAACATGCGACACTCTATGCGAGTCGCATGTCGAACATGCGAGTCGCATGTTGTGCCAGAATGATATTCTGCCCCCGAACTATCTGTCGTAAAATGGCCATAACCTTTGATCCTGATATTCTGTGAGGGCCCACGACCTATGGTTAGAAATATATTTCAATTATCTACAACTTTCATCCTGTGGTGTTTTTCCCAAATTCCAACTTTATAATATCGTTTTGGCCCCTCCAAACCAGATCATCCGAAAATGTTTTCCTTAACTCGCCCTTTTGGATGGCTTATGCCCATATTTGGCTTATGGGTCCTTCTTGACACTTACTTAGCACTTCATTACCAATATAAGGGACATTATAACTCTTCTCCAAAATGTCATTAAGCCATCATTAATTCGATACTCGAAATTCTTTCCCGATACACAACATATACCTTGCTTTCTTTAACAACTTTCGTCTCCTACCTCCAATGTCTTTGAAATCTCATTTAGAATCATTAAATATTATTTCTTACTTATCAAAACATCATATGCATCATGCCCTTCGTCAGTCAATTCACTGTGCATGAACGGAAAATTTTCCGAGGTGTAACAACCACGGTACGGGTAGGCATCATAACCCGACGAAGTTTAACTAACATAATCCGGACAATAAAGTAAGATAAACAGATAAATCAACAAGGCAAACATAAGCCAGAAACCGAGTACACGTTATCAGCTAGGTTATAACATCTAAACCCAAGTGTGTCAAGTCTCAATATATCCAATTAGAATCCACATAACACAAGTATATCAATAGATCATCACAATCAAGCCATATATGCAATGCAATGCAATAATGTATGAAATGTGAATGTAATGCAATGTTGTGTACATATGTACTTCGGACGGAAGTATCGACGTCTCGGTAGCACAACCCATGGGGGAGCCGTGGAGTCTATGTACCTCACGGTCCGACAACAACCTGGATACTGCTACCTCACACTCCCGGCACAAACCTCGAGAGTCGCTACTACACAACCACGATTTCGGGACAACCATCGGATATCGGTCCTCACGTCACTCTCATCTAACTGAGCCCAGCTCATCACAGTGTTTCCTCAAGTATCATCAATGTATCAACCGTATATCATGAAGGATTTGAATGCATGCAATGTATGAGTTTAATGTCAATAATCAGATCAATATCACGAGTACCAAACAAGGGTACGCCAACAATATCATAAAAAGGCTACATAAGCCATATAAAATACTATCCTCGTATCAAACATCAACAAGTAAGATTCCACAATATCATGAACAAGATATATCAATCGTCTCCAATATCTACTATCACCGCACGGCATCAAGCCAATAATAATAGAACAAATCAAGTTACAACACAATGGGTGGCTAGCCCCAGTCACACAACAGGTTCCAACCTAAGACAATACCCAACTCAACTTCATACCCGAAGGTTTATACGGTTTCTCTGACAATATTATTTAAATATATGCTTCGCAAAATGAAGTCTCACCATTGGATAAACGGTAACCTACCTGGAAGGCCGACCATTAATAACACCAACAATCACTCCTTAGCCTTTCCTTTCCTTTGAGTCTAGAGATTAAGAAAATCTAAGCATATTCGAATCATGGAATTAGAATCAAGGAGAACATCAAAACAAATCCTACTTCTCTTAAGACCCAAATCCCCAACCTATAGAATATGGTTTATGGACTAGAAGGGTGAAATTAGGGATTTAAAGGCTCCAACATGTAATTAAATCTCTAGGTGATCAATTCCCATCATTAGCAAGCTAAAATAATCAACAATTCACTCTATTTCAGATTCTAGGCAAACCCCCAAATTTGGGTATAAACCCTAACCTTAAATTCACCAATTAAGCGTTGGAAAAAGGAAGATTCAAGTTACAATAGCTAAAACCCATCAATATCATGCTAACCTATGCTAATTCCACCAAATTGACAAGGTTTTATCATCATAAGATCATTAGAGAAGAAACCCGCAAAACCCCCTTTTTGCTCTTACCGTTTAAGAGAAATCTAGGCATGGATTATTGATTATGAAAAGCTAATGGATGATTTAGAGACAAGATTGTTACCTTAGAGAAGAAATCAGTGAAAACCCTTCCAAAATCGCCTGCTTAAGCCTCAAGAACGAGTATAGGAAATGACTTAATGTCTAAGGGTTTTAACATATTAAAAGTCCTCTGACTCGGCTAATACCGCTTCTGCAGCATGCGGTCCCGCCTTATTGGCCAATCAGACCTCCACGACGGTCCCCTCATAATGCTCTTAGCCGCTTCAGTGGCCAGGCAACTGCTATAGCGGGCACCAGAGCCAGATTTCTCAAAATCACACAATCTTTATCCCAAAATCCCGACTAACTCCCGAGGTCATCTGCTTACAAACCACATACACAGACACATGTAAAAACACGCTACGAACACACTCATGGCCTCGAAATTCCCAACGGAGGCCTGGCTTGAGTCAACCTTCGATACCTCCATTCCAACTCCCTAACCCAAGTCCCAAAATGCACCCTAGCGAATTGGGAACCGAACCGAATCTGCACACAAGCCCTAAATGACCATCCGGACCTCTCAGAATCGACCGATTCTAGGAAAATGTTTGTTTACCCAAAAGTCAACTTTGAGTCAACCATTTCTCACTTTTAATGCAAATTTCCCCAAAACTTATCCAAATCAACTCCGATGACCTCGGGAAGTATGCCAACGATCCCCGTGGGGTCAAATATGAGCTAATAAAGCTCAGAGAAGGGTAAAAAAGAGTCGAAAATGCAATAACGACCAAACGGGTCGTTATATGAGATACCAATTAAACAATCGCTCGTCCTCGAGCGAAATAAAAAAGAACTAGCAATGATACCTGAGCCCGCAACAACTGGGGATATCTTAACATAAAACGGGCTTCTCCTACTAGGAAAGATTTTCATCAAACCAAAACTAAATCCCAGCGAATGATATAGGTACCATCAGAATGACACTCCTTCAACATAGAAACAAGGGAAAACCAGATGAACTCCTGAAAGGCCTGCTGAAACACTAACTCATAGAATACAGGATCAAACATCGAATAGTCTCAAACATGCCACTACACCTCGGGCTCACTTGCCGTCCTTCCCACACCGCGTGACACCCTACATGGGTGTAACCTTCAGAAAGACCTGTTTGCTCACTTTACCAGTCACAACTCTTTAAACTTAGCTCAAGCTTCAACTCTCATATACCCGTATCGAAATTTCGTTCACAACCGATCCTCCAATAAACAAATTGCTCTACTATTCCCTGATCTGATAATTCTGCAACTCTGAAGACGATCAATAGGCCCCATAAACACTTTTCCCAAACCAATGTAATCCTTTGAAACATGCTCACAAACCATAGCCCATTCTGAACCAATAAAATAGTGTGATTCCGTTAACCTTTCTTTCGCACTTACTAAAGTCGCTTCTCGTACTACGATTCCTTAGAAACACAGTAGCACATATACCAAAACTCTGAGACCATAACTCACTCTTGCCAGAATGAATCCTTGATTCATCTGAGATCCTTACGCAATTCCATCAAAACTGGTTTTACAGACTGCCAACTTGGCTAGTTCTAAGCCTTTCTTAAACTTCCATATCACAACACAAGAACTAACCACTGAATATCTCACCAACCAAAGTTCGTCGGAACCTAACTGATCACTATAAAGACCTCTCGCACAAAAGTTCCTCCTCAAATCTGTACTAAGCTCATTGTATACCATTATGCTATCCAAGTAACTATTCTCAGAAAGTATCATCAAATTCACTAGAAAATCCTGACAAAGCTTGGTAAATCTGTCATACCTCAAATCTGAGTCGAAACGCTTCGAATCCTTAGATATCTTCTTGGAAGCATAATCATAGACCTTTAAGCTTAACTCGAACAATGTTGACCCTAAATGAATGCACAACTCTCGAATATCACCAACAGTCATTAGAACTGACTCTAAATTTCGAAACCAATCATAGCCCTATCACACCTCTGTGGCGGTCAATTCTCATCTTTTGATCACGCATAACAAATCATGTATATCACTTCCGACTTCACAAGTTGAGTCCTATCCGAGTCATCAACTTAGTACCGAAAAGCTATACCCTACGATTTCAATCTTCAGGTTTCTCAACCTTTACCCAATACGCAAATTCGATACAAACCCGATCTTTTTGACACAAAACCTGAAGCCTTATATAGTAATTATATAACTATCGAACCTCTCATAGTGTCATCTCGATATGCTAAACAATTCTCTGAAAGTATCCATTATTACACTGCCCCTCTAAATCTCACGCAATCATCCCCAAGTCTTTAATACCCAAAAGCACTTACTGAAACAGTCCAGTCAATACTACTTGCAATATAAAATATTACCACGAGTAAGTCTCACCTCAAAAATATAGCTCTAGTCCTCACATGATAGGGATTCCATAATCTTCTCTCTCAAATCATGCTAACTCATCCACTATAGAAAGTCACAAAACTTATTCGGCGGTGTATCGCCAAGCCATTTTTTATAACCTCAACAAGTCGGTTCACTTAAATATGCTTCTCACTAGTCGCGGATCGCAAATCTCACGGAACTCTGTCATATCTCATAGTCCATTCATGTAGATTTCCTTCATAAGATCACACAACAATCACATCTCAACTAGAATGTGCAAGGAAACGACACCACAAACCATACTGGACCAAGAAATCCCCACGATGTACCTTTTTCTTATTGATTCACACTCAACTATGCCTTTTTCAACTCGTCGGTTTCCCAATTTCTAATCACTTCACGATTATCGATACTATAATCAATCCTCGAATCCACTCCCTCGAATACCATATAACCATAAGTCTTGCAAACTAGCCGAATTAATCTTGGAGATAGGATCGTACCACACACTCTGCACATTAGTGTTTCCTTAATGCTTACCACTCTAAACTAAACGCTCTCTAAATCCGGCGTATGACACAAAAATATCACTAATATGCTTATATATCCCGCTGAATTGTCCTTGCCTGAATTGTCTTGCTTAATTCTCGAAATGTATATCGAACTTAACTCAGTTAACCCATCATCGTCTATTCTATCATTTCAAGTTCCCAGGTTTACTAATCCCTTACTCAAATCCTTAACAATACTAGTACTCGAAGAATCACCTAAATTATTGAATATGAATACCCCTAACCACTTGCACAACTATCTCTTTTTTATTCAATCATCCAAACCGAGTAATAACACCACTAATAGAGGGATCTAGACAATTTTTACACAATGAATACAAGGTTCCCAACCTTAGTCCACTAATAATCTCTATTAGTCTATGATATAATTGAACATTCCAACTCATCATAAACTCTCAAGCCTACTCTACACTGTATAATCGCAATAAAGCTCTCACATTACTAACTCGTGTTTCAATGATTTCTTTTTTGTCCTTAACCTCGAAGACACCAATCAACCTCATCGGTCACACCCCTTACCATACGTCGTGATATAATGCCCCCGCATTCCAACCACAACTCACGTACTCATGTTACCTCATCTCAAGCCTTACGAACCTTAATCTCCTGAACTCGATTAGCAAGATGCCTCATCGTAACCCTTCAGTTCCCATATTCCATCTGAAATCAGTCTATCATTATCAACCAACAGGACTTAAATCCACTCAATCCTCTAAACCAATCATTCCTCTAAACCGAACGAACCACAAACAATATCATTACCTCTCCTCAAATCGAAGTGTAGCAACCAGTAACTCCTTCAGTCCTTAACTCATCGCATACACCCATATTTGAAGTCATTTCCATCAATCGGTTAATAAATTCTCATAAGTCTACAACCTACTCAATTTACCGATCAAACGATGTGCCCACAACATTCACTTAATAACCGAGTAGTCTTTTAACATCGAGAAGCTCATATCAAGAATAACTTTTTGCACCAGTCGCAACCTTATCATGACAACCATGTCAGATACCAATTTTGCCCTCCCCAATCTCACGAAAAGTACTCATTTCCAAGACATTATAAGAAGTCTTGCTTCATGACACACTTTCCATAAAAGCTTCCTTCATGTCTTTATTGTCAACTTCTTTTTTTATTACCCGCGATCACAATACATTGCCCAATTCGATGGCCATCATTGAACTTACACGTGTTCTCATATATTAAAGTCTAATACTCTACTGCTCTCAATCATCGATCTGCATTTCTCATAAACTCTCACAATAAACAAGCCTAATCGCAACTCTGTTCAATAACCGAGCCTAATCGCGACTCCACATAATCGAACGCTAGGCCATAACTAAGGACAGAACCTGATAACGTTCCCGAATAAGGATAATATATCTCGCACCCAAACCACAACACCCCATAGATCATTCACATAAGAATTTAGGGACGAGTGTCCACCCTCCATGGGTGATTAAGATAAGAAAGTTCAGATACTAATTGGGACCGACTAGGTACCAATTCGAATGAAGTCGCACGAGAGAATGAAATAATTGAAAGTTTTCTAAATGTCCTATAGCCTCTCGTAGATAAGTACAGAGCTCATCGTACCGATCCACGAGACTCTACTAGACACGCTATTGTATTATAGATCGGGTAAACTAGGGCTCTGATACAAACTTATCACGTAATCCAATTTCACTAAGTCGTGCGGGCACCTACCTTTTCCCACCTCGGTAGGCGAACCCATAACTCAACATTTACAAATAATAGCAAATAGCAGAAGAAGTAAAATAGCGAAAGTCTCACAATTATAATGTAAATAAGAAAATACGGAAGTAAATGAAATTCGCCCCAGTATTTGGTCTGGTCATACAAGAGCATCTAACTAGAATCTATAAGTCTGAAATAGCAATAATACATCAAGCCCGAATATGTCTCGGAATAGAAAATAAGACATAAATAAAGAAGAATCTTCCAGGCGGCGAACGTCTCGTGCTCACCCTGTAGAGTCTAAACAACTCTCAGAGCGACTATTAGCCACGAAAAACAGAGGTCGAACCCACCTGGAATTCTACATTCATAGAAGAATGCAGCAAGTGCAGGTCAGTATAAAACCACAGTACTGGTAGGTAGCATAGGCCGACTAAGTTTAGCTAACATAATCCAGACAATAAAGTAAGATAAACAGGTAAATCAACAAGTATAAGTCAAACATAAACCAGAAACCGAGTAAACGTTATCACCTAAGTTATAGCATCTAAACCCAAGTGTGCCAAGTCTCAATATATCCAATCCTAATCCAAATAACACAAGTATATCAGCAGATCATCACAATCAAGACATATATCCAATGCAATAATGTATGAAATGTGAATGCAGTGTAATGCTGTGTACACATGTACTTCGGACGGAAGTATCGACGTCTCGCTAGCATAACCCATAATGGACCCGTGGAGTCCATATACCTCACGGTCTAACAACAACCTGGATACTGCTACCTCACACTCCCGGCACATACCTCGAAAGTCGCTACCACGCAATTACGATTTCGGGACAACCATAGGACATCGATCCTCACGTTACTCTCATCCAACTGAGCGCTGCTCATCACAGTGTTTCCTCAAGTATCATCAATGTATCAATAGTATATCATGAAGGATAAGAATGCATACAATGTATGCGTTCAATGTCAATAATAAGATAAATATCACAAGTACCAAGCAAAGGTACGCCAACAATACCATGAAAAGGCTACATAAGTCAAATAGAATACTATCCTCGTATCAAACATCAACAAGTAAGGTTCCACAATATCATGAACAAGATATATCAATTGTCTCCAATATTTGCTATCACCACGCGGCATCAATCCAACAACAATAGAACAAATCAAGTCGCAACACAATGCGGTGGCTAGCTCTAATCACACAGCAAGGCCCAACCTAAGACAATACTCAACCCAACTTCGTACCCGAAGGTTTACAATCTTTCTCTGATAATATTAGCTAAATATATACTTCGCTAAATGGAGTCTCACCATAAGGTAACTATAAGTTTAACTCATCCTAAAGGATTCTCTATGACTCAATAGGGCAATACGGGTTTTGTTAATCTATTCACCTTATCTTAAACTCTTATCTTCCGTGAAAACTTCTTAGACATTGGCAACATGGCATCATTTATCTTAAGTGTCATTTATTTTGGATAACGCTCTAAAATATCCTTCTATATACTTGTAGACTATCAATATCATCTTACTTAAGGGAAACTCTAATCCCACCATAATAACTTAGAACACAACTCTATGAGTAAAACACTTGAGCACAACTGAGCATGGACATATAACATTTTTTAAAAGGACTCATAAGGTTTGTAACATGGAGTTAACACACTTATAAACTCTGGGCTCCATGATTCATGTAGGAAACAATAAATACATGCCGTGCCATTGCGGTGAGTCAAGGAATATCCTTACGTACCTCAAATCTGCCCTTGAATGACTTACAATAAGTCAATCATTCCAACCAGTTACTAACCTATTAAAATGAGCGACGAGCTCCAGAGGCTATCTACCATGGTGTACTCCACACCCGACATCCTTTTAACAACTAACTATTACACCTCGAAAAATTTGAGTTGTTGCATTATGAGTAGACTAATGTAAGCCTAAAGTGGACATGAAATCCTTGTAAGGTTAAGGGGAGTATTTGGTAACTTTAAGCGGTTACCATAAGATTTTGAAGTCATATGAATCGGTGGAGTTAAGTTCGTCAAAGGAAGTAGAATGTGAGTCATGTTTGGGAACATTTCACAATAATTAAGTTATACTTTGTTTAGTACTGATTTGAGGAGGAGCTATAGGGCCCCTTAGATGGTTAGTAAAGTGTTACACAAGTGCCAAGTAGGTTCCATAAGGATTGGAAGTCAAACAAATCGAAGGAAGCAACTTATTGGATGGGGTCAATTTAACGGACCATTTGACGGACCGTAGGGCGTTTGACGGCCCGTCAAATGGTGGAGCTCCACCGTGAAATAGTCACAGTGAGGCTTTCCTGGCTGGGCAGTTTAACGGTCCATTTTGACGGACCGTAGGAAGTTTGACGGTCCGTCAAAGTGGGCGCCAAAATACCTACGGGATTTTAAGTTATGCTTTATATATTTTGTTTTACCTCATTTGGATTCATTATTTTCCCAAATAAGATCCTAGAGCTCTCCAAAACCCTCTCCTCAAGTCTATAAACTAATCCAAGAGAATTAAGAGATTCAAGTGCTAAAGAAGCTTGCTAGGGTTGTGAAGCTCAAGATTTCCTTTGGTGTTGATGTTGGAGACTTCACTTTAGTGGTGTAAGTTGATCCAAGGCTTGTTCTTGTGTGATTAAGTTAAGTTTTTACATCTCTTGCGTATGGTTAAGGTTGTTTGATTGTTGTACCATTTGGTTGAAGGAAGAAAAAATGAAAATAGAGTTCAAGTATGAATTTGAGGATATTATTATCTATATGTTAACTTGAATTATGATTCTTGGCATCTTATGAGTATAATATTGTTGTGGGTGGTACTAATGATGTTGAGGAAGTATTGTATATTAGTGTATATGGGGTTGTGTTGAGATTATTATTATGAGTGATCTTGAAAGGGAGTTTTGGGGATTGAATGAAGCCTAACTTGAATGAAGTCTTTAATTATGGTATTGTTAATAATGTCGTTGTTGTTTGGGAGTTGTTTTGGAATTGGGTAGAAGTAAATGAAATAGGGGAAATGCTGCCCAATTTTCGCTAGCTTATGAATTATACTATCTTGGACTTGAGAGTGTCTTTGAGACCTAACTTTGCTATGAACCCTCTTAAATGTAGATCCTTCGGGCTTCGGAGGTGAACATTAAGTAGTTAAGAAGACATAAAGGTATGTAAGGCTAACCCTTCTTTCTTAAGGCATGATCCCATTGTTGTATACCTATACGTGAAATCCATAATGTCTTATATGATGACTTCATTCCTAGAATCACTAAAGCTCATAGTTCTTAATACTCTCATGATGTCATTGATTCCATCCTATGATAGTTGATCCTCTAAGGAAAGATATAGTGAAAATGATGACGACGATGTTGCTATTACTTACGTAATTATATATATATATATATATATATATACATATAAAGCTACGTTGTAACACCGAGTCCCTTTGTGGCCGGGTATGATATCTATTGTGCACACCACTAATCAGTTGGGTATGAATAACACCGAGTCCTATTATGGTCGGGTACACTTCACACCGAGTCCTATTATGGCCGGGTATGTTACACATCAAGTCCTGAAAAGGCCGGTTATGTTATAATGATGATGCTATTTATATATGTATGTATATGTAAATGAATGGAAGGTTTTCTTTAGAGAAAGGGATAAGTAAATATGATGAACGTCTCAAAAGGTATAAATGGCTTTTCCATCTCATGGCTCTTCTATCTCATGTTATCCTCCATGATTTTATCATGTTATTACTTATGCCTTAGATACTCATACATTGTTCGTACTGACGTTCTTTTGTTTGTGGATGCTGCTTCATGCCTGCAAGTGGGCAGGGAGACAGACTCGACCCTTAGGCTGCTTTATCGGAGATTGTCTATAGGAGATCCACTTGATTAGGAGCTGCAGCCGTTGGTACTATTCTTTTGTGTATTTATTTGGGAATGGCGAGGCCCTGTCTTGTCTTTATGATGTTACATACTCTTTCTAGAGGCTCTTAGACAGTCGTGTATAGCTAGATGTCTCTTAGCCTTGTCGGCTCATGTTTTGTATATCATTTTGTTAGCCTTGTCGGCTTGTGTATATGTATATGGGCATAGTTGATGATGTTGATATAAAATTGCCTTAGCCCGATGAGAGTTGTATTATTGATGCATAGGAATTGCGAGTTAGCCATGTGGCTCACCTAGTTATGATTGTGAAAGTATGATGAGAGGTACTAGGTGGGTTAGCTCCGGGTGCCCGTCATGGCCCTCCGGTTGGGTCGTGACACCAACAAGCTCCATACGAGCTACCAAACCCCTAGCGATCTCCGATCACAGGCTTCCGATCACCGTCCCGTGAGTTCTTAACAAATGCATACCTTATATGCTCATACGAGTTCATAGAAAGTCATCAACGAGGAATCGTACTTGGATCGCCTTCAGAAAAGCCCTCTGTGACCTTACTTCATTAGGAAGTAACCTTCAATATACTTAAAATTGAAAATTGAAAAACGTTGTTGCTACCTTGTCGTAAGACACAAAATATATAGCTAAGGTGGGGAAAGATCAAAATAAAGTTGCTGCGTACTATTGTGTTAAAATCTAAAATGAGAAACTCTCCAAAAAAAAAAAAATGTTGCAGCTTCCATGTTTTATATGAGAATTTCCAAGAAATGAAAACTAAGGCTTAAGAAATATCCACCCCTCTTTACACGTGTACTAGACTACTATTTTAATATCTATCATACAATCAAGCCACAACACCTCTTATGTGTAAGAAAATAAATGTGTTGTTGCCATTTGTCATGATTCATGTGGATTATGTCCATCTAATAATTATCCATTTGGTCCTAATTAATACCATAATTAATTCCTTACTCTCCCACTTTGTTTCAATATTTAACCAATTACCCACATAGTTAAAATACTAATAAATCAAAATATCTCATAAATATTTTACACATATACGAACATAAATATTGAGATATCTAAAAAATATATTTCATTAAATTCTAATTTTCCAAACCTTATATTAAGAGTATAAATATTTTGTACTATAAGTTCTCAAAATGGTAAAAAGATAATTTTTTCCTATGAGAAAATATTTTCTATCTTTATAATAAATAAATTTCAGCTATAAACTTCCTCATATCATGCATAGACGTATCCGAGAAGTAGTAACAATGATAACTATATAAATTCATACTTATCAATTTTTAACTAAAAGATTTCACCTAAAAGAAAATACCATATCAAGACTATATATAACAGTTTTGAAATTCGTCAAACTTATGAGGTCCTACATCATAACCTCATGTATGACCTTAATCCCTTCCAACTCATATGGTTTTATTACGACGCATACTAACGCTAAGGTATGGGATGTTACATGACTTTTAGCAACACTGAGCTGTTTTCAAACGCTCCTGGATCAACTTGACTTTTTCCATAGCTAGATAAACCAACTTTGGCCCTAACAACTCTGCTTCACCAACTTCGAACCAACCAATGGGTGACCTACACCTTCGCCCAAACAAAGCTTCAACCGGTGCCATCTTGATACTAGCTAATAGTTGTTCTTATACGCAAATTCAATGAGAGGAAAGTGATCATCCCAATTACCTTTAAAATCTAGGACACATGCCCTCAACATGTCCTCTCAAAGTCTGTATAGTGAGCTATGCCTGGCCATCTATCTGAGGGTGAAACGTTGTACTGAGGTTTACCTTGGTACTCAATCCTTTCTGAAAGGATTTTTAAAAGTTCGCTGTGATTGAGCATCACGATCAGAAATAATAGACACGGGGGTCCCATGAAGCCTGATAATTTCTTGAATATACAACATGGCATAATCTTCTGCTGAGTTCGTAGTCTTTACTAGGAAGAAGTGTGCTGATTTAGTAAGTCGGTCCACAATCACCCAAACAGAATTATGTCTTCGAGATGAACGAGATAAGCCCGTCACGACATCCATGTTTATCATCTCCTATTTACACATGAAAATATCAATGTTCTGCACCAACCACCAGGCCTTTAGTTCTCGTCTTTCACCTGCTCACATTCGAACACTTGGGCACAAAATCTGCTACATTCTTTTTCATGTCATTCCACCAATAAATCTACTTGAGGTCATGATACATCATTGTGGAACCTGGATGAATAGAGTACCTGGAATTATGGGCTTCTGGCATGATTCGCTCTATGAGACTATCTACATCTGGAATGCATAATCTACCTTGATACGTCAAAGTACCATCATCTCCCTATTGTGCAAAAGGGGTCATCTTATGCTTGTGATTTGGCCATGTTTTGAACTATGACTCCACCATCTATGGAGTCCAAAATTCGAACCCCAACATTCGCTAAGCAGTGGACTTCCTTCACCATAGTTATCTTATCTACTTAGACGTGAGCTAAAATCTCATGGATTGCCGACTAAGAGCATCGGCTACTATATTTACCTTTCCCGGATGATAGAGAATATCCACATCGTAATCTTTAAGAAATTTGAGTCATCTTCTCTGTTTAAGATTCAGCACCCTATGCTTGAAAATATACCAAAGGATTTTGTGGTCCGTGAAAATATCAACGTGAACACTATGCAAGTAATGACACCATATCGTTAGTGCGAAAACCACAATTGAAACTCCAAGTCATGAGTCGGATAATTCTTTTCATGACTCCTAAGCTGTCTGGATGCATAAGCAACAACCTTACCATGCTGCATTAAGACACATCCGAGACTAACTCCTGAAGCATCATAATATACTACGGATCCTTCCATCCCCTCTGGTAGCATCGAAACTGGAGCGGAAGTCAACCTCATTTTCAACTCTATAAAATTGCATTCACAAGCATCTGACCACTGAAACTTGACTTTCTTCTAAGTTAATCTGGTCAAAGGAGCTGAGATGGAGTAAAATCCCTCTACGAAAATTCTATACTAGCCTGCCAGATCAAAGAAACTTCTTATCTCTGTTGCTGAAGTGGTCTGGGAAAATTCTTCACAGCGACTATTTTTTGAAAATCCACTCTAACGCCTTCACCTAAAATTACATGGCCTAAAAATGCCACTGACTTTAGCCAAAATTCACACTTTAAAATTTTTACATAAAGATTGCGATCCTAAAGTGTCTGAAGCACAATTCTGCGATGTTCTACATGATCCGCCTTACTACGAGAATACACCAAAGTGTCATCAATAAACATAATGATGAATAAGTCGATAGGGCTTGAAGACTCTGTTCATAAGATCCATAAAGCGTCTGGTGCATTCGTCAACCAAAACGACATGACAAGAAATTCAAAATGACCGTAATCGATTTAAAAAAGCGGTCTTCGGAACATTAACTTCTTTAATCTTCAACTGATGGTATCTTGATCTGAGGTCAATCTTGGAATAACACTAGGCACCCTGAAGTTGGTCAAATAAATCATTGATTCTGCGAAGGGGATACTTGTTCTTAATTGTGACTTTGTTCAACTGCCTATAGTCAATACACATTGATATTTTGCACATATATCGATGTTTAGCGTCATCTTACCTACTGGTCTTAGTACTTTAATAGCATTTTTTATGATGGAATCATTGTATTCTTAGTACTTTAATCGCATTTTCTATTATGGAATCATTGTATTCTTGCTTATGTTGGTATATTTTGTGTATTTAGGTACACTGAGAACAAAAGATTGGAAACCGAGCATTTTTTGGGTGATTTTTGAGGTGACCCTGTGTGCACGAGTTAGCGAGAGGAGCTCGTGACACTTAGAAGAATGTTTGGACAAATTAAAGGAAGTTGAGTGTTACACCCGCATCGCGGGTCCAACGCGCAAAGCATGCCATATGACTTTTGTTTTTCATTTTTGGACTTCAGCCTTTTTTATCTTATTTTTTTTTAGTTAGGACTAGTCTTAGAAAAAAAAATGCAAAAGACACAGAAAAAGCTTTTCCAAAAATTTTTTGTCTTTTTTTAGGATTATTCGGCCCGGGGTAGTGGCCTAAGTCGTCCGTTAGGATTTTGATTCTCGATTTTATTATTTTTAGTTGTAGAAAGGACTTTTTTTATGACGGGTGAATGACAACCTGCTTGAGGGAAAATTAGTCCATAGGAAAGACCATTCAAATGATAGGTTCTCGGATTAGCAATTAGCAATTCTTGTTGCTTATGAAAGCATGCCGTGAAAGTACATAACTGTTCTCGAACACTTAAATGGTATTGTGAATTGACTTACTTATGACCATTTGGCATTATATAAATGTTCTACTTGATTCAAGCAACAACATGATCCTTTTTGCGTTGATTGTGTGCCATATGTTTGGGAGGATTTGATAGTTATCCAAGCTTCGTATTGATGTCTAGAACTTGCCCCATATGTTCGTGAAACGAAATGAAGTATGTTGTAAATTAGGAAGTGATAGAGGCATTTCTTTGTTAGCCTAAAATTTAAACTTGTTCGTTCCAACCCCTGCATGTACATGTGACCCTAGTTAGCCCCGTTGAGCCTTTAGCCTTTTCTTTGATAAACAATCGATAAGCCCTACCCCTTTGTTCTTGTTAGCGTACTTTTTATCCAATATACTCCTTGAGCACTTTAATGATAAAAGATGGAATTGGAGTTGGGAGTTGATTAAAAGGGTGGTGTTGTGGTTGAAATCTAGTGAAGGCTAGTGGTGCACCTACGATGAAGCAGATTCGCTTGTTAGTTGGGAAAAAAAAAAAAGAACTAAACTGGAAAAAAAAAATTAGTTAGTTTTGTCGAATAAAAGTTCCCTTTCTAACTTGCATTGATTGAGAAAAAAAAAAGAGGTTTGGTGCTTAATTGTGAATAATCAACTTGGTTTAATTTGTGGTGAACTGGTTAGTTGTGGATTTTGGTAAACAAAGGAGGTGTGCAAAACATGTCTGTTGAATGTATTAAAGTGCTTAGAGAGGTTAGTCACTATTATTCAAATAATTCCTACCCATCCCCTAGCCTACGTTACAACCCTCTAAGTACTCCTTGATCCTATGGTTCGATGTGCTTATATTAATGGAATGGTTACATTACGAGCAAGCTTATGGTATGCTGTATTTAGCATGTGATACTCTTTTGTTGAGAGTGAGTGTAATTGTTAAATTTATGTCCATTGAAATGAAAATGATTGCTTCTTGTGAGTCATATGGACAACTCTTTTCTTGTGAGGGCATTTAGTTGACAATGGAATGGTGAAATATTAGATTCTTCAACAAGTAACATGATTGTTCTGTTTTAAGTTGTGTCGGTCAGTCATGTGATTTTTGAAAACAAAGTGTCTTGAGAAGGTTGTGGTGGTTGTTATGGTAAACTAAAATTCCTTTGATATTTGGCATAGCTTTCAAAGGAATTTGCTCGATTTTTTATTCTTGAAGTATTTTTGAAATAAGCAATATTAGCCAAAACCTGAGTAGTCTAATGGCCTGTAGGAAGGTTGGTAGGTTGGAAATTGTAAGTGTTTACTCGGGGGCAAGCAAAGTCTAAGTGGAGGTGGTGATATTTGGCATAAATATCGATGTTTAGCGTCATCTTACCTCTTGGTCTTAGTACATTACTTGCATTTTATATGATGGAATCATTGTATTCTTGCTTATGTTGGTATATTTTGTGTATTTAGGTACAATGAGAACAAATGATTGGAAAGCAAGCTTTTTTTTGGTGATTTTGGAGGTAACCCTATGTGCACGAGTTAACGAGAGGAGCTCACCACACTTAGAAGAATTTTTGGACAAACTGAAGAAAGTTGGGTGTTACACCCGCATCGCGGGTCCAGTGCGCAAAGAATGATTAGGTGCCACACCCGCGTCGTGGGTAGGAGACGGGAAAATTAGTTGCAGACCAAGGCGAATTAGAAATCACTGAGCACACCCGCGTTGCACATGCGACTCTGGTGCAACGCATACCAACTGCCAGTTTCTCCTATTTTGATTAGGATTGCGTCAATTATGTTAGTTTTAACCCTAGTCTATA
This sequence comes from Lycium barbarum, assembly GCF_019175385.1. Classification (NCBI taxonomy): domain Eukaryota; kingdom Viridiplantae; phylum Streptophyta; class Magnoliopsida; order Solanales; family Solanaceae; genus Lycium; species Lycium barbarum. The sequence goes on from NC_083342.1 coordinate 22,062,428, forward strand.
AATAGACGTTTTATTCATTATTAATAACGTGCTTGGATTATTCCAAGACTTGTAAGCTGTCATCTTTAATTATTTTATTTTCTTCTTTTCAACCCTAGATTATTCATGAATTCTTGTTCTTCATCGAGAATCATGAGTACCTCAACTTCTTAATTCTAGGGTTGTGACGAAAGACATGATAATTGGTTTGACAACAATTTCTGTCAATTAAATTTTCATATTTATGGTTGCTTATTTATTCTTGTGCTTAATTGTTTGATTATTTAACGAACACTATCTGTGGTGCGTGAATTGGACTTGAGAGAGGGAATTTGCGTACGTAATAAGAATAAATAGAGTTTGTTTGATATTATCATTTCGCTATTGAGGATAGAGATATACCCTTTATCCCTACTTAGTTGAATACGGGAAACTAAATGTGTTCTTTTTACCTCTGATGACCATAGATATATAAGCATTATAGTAGCATCTACAGGCTTGTGAGTAGTTTGAGAGAATATCATAAAGTTACAATTAACCCGCCAACTAGTAACCCAGGAAATAAGATAGGTAGAATTGTCAATAGATCAACTGGATTGTCGAAAGCCATGACCCTGGAACTTTTTCTTATCTGATAAACCCTACAATCTTTGCCACAAGTTTCTCAATCGCAAAAACACTTATATTTTCTGTTTTAGTTTAGACACAACAAACACTTTGATTGTCACTTTCTCAAATAGGTAATAATGATGTTTGAATTGGTTAAGCAGTATAAAATCTAAGTTTCTATGGGTACGATAGCTGGATTTAAACATCCCATATTGCTTGTACGATCGAGTATACTTGCGTGTGCGTTTGGGAGCACCACACATACGCAAAGACCCATCCTTCTTTCGGACAAACAAGACCGGTGCACCCCAAGGTGAGACACTTGGCCTAATAAATCCCATGTCAAGAAGGTCTTTCAACTGGGCGTTTAAAATTTTCAACTATGCTAGAGCCACATTGTATATCGGAATAGATATCGGCTTAGTACCGGAAAGTAGATCAATTCAGTGTCAATCTCCCTATCGAGAGGGATTCCGGGAAGATCTTCAGAAAACAATTCTGGAAACACATTAACAACTGGTACAGACTAGAGAGTTGAGGTCTGGGTATCTATATCCTTGACTCGGACTAAGTGATAAATATACCCCTTGGAGATCATCTTTCTAGCTTTGAGGCAGGAAATAAACCTACCCCTAGGTACTGCATTGCCCTTTCATATTATGACTGGCTCATTAGAAAACTCAAAACTTACTATTTTAGTTCTACAACTTACTATTTTAGTTCTACAACCTACTGTGGCATAACATGGAGCCAATCAATCCATACCCATGATTCCATCGAAGTCTACCATTTCCAACTCTACTAAGTCGGCGACGGTACTGCGGTGGTGGACTCTAACTGGACAACCCCTATAAACATGTCTAGCTATAACTGACTCTCTAACTGGAGTGGACACTTCAAAGGTTTCATTCAACTTTTCTAGTTCTGTCCCAAATTTCATAGCAATAAACAAGGTTACATAAGATAGTATAGATCCAGGATCCATGAGAGCATAAACACCAAACACAAAGACTGTTAGTATACCTGTAACAATAACCGCATGAGCCTCTATATCCTGACGATCGACTGGTGAATACAAAAAGTTGTGACCTCACCTGTACTACCGGAGTTTGTTGCACCACACCCTGATTGGGCTTGAGAATTTCGAGGAGCTTCTGAATTTGTGGAATCAGCCATATTACCGCAAGCACCTTGTCGTGCTGATGGATAATCCCTCAGATAGTGACCCTGCTGGCCGCATCCAAAACAACCATCCGTGTCCTAAATACAGGCTCCTGGATGCCTCCTTGTGCACTTATTGCATGTAGGGTGTTTAGGACCTTAATGGCCCATACTGGCTTGTGACTATGAGCTGGCTGCTCCAAAATGACGGTTTCCTTGATTAAACATGGACCTTAAAACTGGGGAACTGGCTGTAGAGGGAGTAGGTCCTGATGACCTATTTTTGAAAAAGCGATGATTCCAACCTCTCTGAGATCCTCCCTGATTGAAGTTGCCTGCAGACTTAGCTCTTTTATTGAATTCCATGTCTCTCTCTTTCTGCAGCGCCTCTTCTTCCTTCATTCTGTCCTTATTACCTTGTACAAAAGCAACCATCTTGTTAATAGTCATATCATTATTCTGACAACTATATTTTCATGACCATACAATTTGGGTGTAAGACCCAACACAAATCGCCTAACTCTAACCCTTATTTCGGAGACCATATGTGGAGAATACTTGGCCAAAGAAACAAATTTGAGGTAGTACTCAATCACACTCATATTATCCTGCCTGAGCCTTTCGAATTCGAAGGCTTCCCCTTCCTGACCTATAGCGGCTGGAAGTGGTCAATAAAAGCATCTGTAAATTCATTCCAAGTCGCAGAAGACGCACCTTCCCTTCGGTACTGTTCCCATGACTCATACAAAATATTAGCAATATCCTGCAACTGATAAGCTGCCAACTCTACTGCCTCTATCTCGGTAGCATGCTTAACACGAAAAGCATTCTAAAGCCTATTACTGAATTTTTGTAGAGCCGCCCCCTTATTAGATCATGTGAACATTGGAGGCTTCATACATAGAAATTGTTGGGTATTGGAATTGGAAGACCCCCCATTAGCACCTGCGCTTGGAGCCGTTGCCTAACGTTGAGCTTGCATGGCAACAATCTGAGTTAGTAGCAGGATAGCTCCACTAACATCCACGTTAGTGGAATTGAGCAGCGGAACTAGAGTACAGACCTCCACAGACGTCTCAGTAGTAGTAGGTGGGGTGGGGGGAGGGGCTTCGGGGGCAGTGAAATCGATGTAAATCCCCGAGCATTGGTCCAAACTCCCTGCGTCTAAGAGTCCATTTCTCGGGCAGCATCAACAATAGCCCTTTGGCTAGTGTTTGATGTTCTCTTGGCGTAATTCCTTTTTGCAGGCATTTTCTGAAATACGTAATACACACGAGTTAGAAGAATTCCTGAAAGTACTACTCTCACTGCACGATCTAGAGTATGAAAGAAGTAAGATAATCCTGGATGTCTTGGTGGTCAATTGTTCACATATGTGGCACATGCACACACATAAAAGTGACCCCAATGGACACGACTTCATAGACTCCCTATGACACTTGAACCTAGTGCTATGATACCAAGCTTTGTCACGCCTTGAACCATGGCCTGGGCTAAACACAGCACTCGGTGCCTGACTACATGTGACCAAGCGAACCAACTGGCTGGCTGAATCATCATGAGGTATATACTGAATGCGGAATATAATATATAAACAAATTGAGATGTTGAAATGTCTAACTGATAAATCATAAATGCGAACTAAGCCTGAAGTGTAAGCACGTAGACAACATGGCTAACACCAAAGCCTGCTAAATACTGACTGACTGTTGTTCTAGTCTATGAAGTGTCTAAAGAATAATGAAGTACTGACTGTTTATCGGGACAAGGGCCCCGACATACCTGACTGTCTAAAATACTGAAAGACTGTAAATAAGATTACGCCCTGAAGGAAATTGGGGCTTACCTAGAAATTGGTACGAGAATCCTAGTGAGCAGATCTGTCATCCTGTAAATCAGTACCTGCATCGTGAAATGCAGGCCCTGGGCCAAAGAGACGTCAGTATATTTGAATTGTACTGGTATGTAAAGCCAACTGAAGGAATAAATAACTGTGGGGTGCTCAGGAAAAGGCCGCCCAAAATAGTAAACATGAACATACTGAAACTGAAAACATACTAATAGCTGAAGTGAACAAGGGAAGTATAGTAATAGGTACTCCCTGTTCTGAACATGAAAGCACCTATTTTAACTGAATTAAAAACCTAGCCTCGGGCCCAATATAAATGCACAAATCTGTGGCCTCGGCAAAGTATGCGTATACATGAGAATGTGACCTCGGGCAAAGAAACATATGTTCAATATTCAAAACTTTATGTTAAGATACTGAGAGTCATGCTAAAATGCATATCACTGGAATACTGAACATTACTATGCTGAGACTTCCATTCATGAACTAATTATGGAGTTTAAAGCATACAGAGTTATCATGACTGAAACACAAGAGATATCAAACAAGAGTCTATACTGATTACATACTGAGTTCACGATATTAGAATCGCAATGATGAATGAATTACGAAACTATATAGTTTGGAAAATAGTAGTTCTGAAGCCTCTCATGAAACTAAAGCAATTCATAATAGTCATAAGAGAAACATGGCATGGAGAGAATCATTAACATTCCCACACATGGAGAATTATCCTTGCATACCTTAATCGCTCCTAAACTCGAAGAAAAATCCAATCTTTGGAGGGGAAACTCAAAAACCATCACTTGAAGCTTTGAGAAGGTTTTCTTGAAAACCCTAAGATTGTAACGTAGAATCTTGCTAAGAATCCATGCATATCTGTTAGAATTACTTAGGAATGCATGGGAGTGACTTACCTTGATCTGGTGGGATGAGGAGAGGAGAGAAAACTCGTGCTAAGGCTTGGAGAACTGAAAAAGGGAATGAAATTTCGGAAAAACATGTTTAAAGGAAAACCTGGGGCCGTTCTGTGTCGCATTTTGTGGTGCATAACAAGTTTTGCGGCCGCAGATGCTAATGCTTCTCAAAATAGTGCACTGGCAAGTTTCGTGACGGAACCTTAGTTACAAAGTACGACGCATAAAACGATATGCGGCACATATCACTTTATGTGAATGCATATATACTTGAAACAGAGAGCTGTGAAATCTGGAACGGGAATTTGACTTATGATATGCGGTGCATATCCCGATATGAGGCACATATCACTCCAACAATGCTACATTTTCTTCATCTTTTTAATCAAGTGACACGTCAAGTCTTAGCCCGAAAGCACGAGGTGTTACATCCTATATGTTGAACTACTTGATATTGCATCTAAAATGGAATTAGCATCTGTGTCATGATTCATTTCACGGATCATGATGGTACCTACACTATCCCCCGGTAGGTGAACCATCTCCAATTCATCAATCATTCTTAGCGAAATAATGCCGAAGTTTTCCCTTCGTTGTCGGCCTAATCAAACAACCCACACGAGGAACGCAACCATCAACATCCTTTTTCTGGTTTATCAAATTTTATCAAACTTATGTTTGTTTAATAGCAAGTAAACTAGATTTTTCTATTCTTGATTCTCTAGAGACTCACACATTCTTTTATCAATAATTTTGTCTATGTGTTTGCTTATTGAAAATAAAGACTCCATAGTTTTCTTCTTCCCTATTTTAGGTTTGACAAGTACTTTATTTTGTTAGTAATTCTTTTGTGCAAGATCAGTAACTAATATTTTTCAAGATAATAAGGAAGAAAAAATAAGTAGCAAAAGCGGCACGGATGTTTATGTGAATCAAAATAGAATTTCTTGAAATTCCGTTTAAATGTATATATGCTACAACTTTCTGTGTGTTACATATCTCTTCAGATGGCTCTTTTAAGTGTTTCAATTAAATACATAACAATTATCAACTGGAAAAAATAGATAATTAAGGGGAAAAAATAGAATCAGCATAATTGCTTATACAATAACTTGATGAATCAATCAAGCTATTATCTCGTCTTGCTTACACTCCCTATACTTGATGTCAGCTTTATTTGATCCAGCCTCATGAATTACGTCACAACATTCACATCTATCAATCTGAAAAGAACAAAATTATAAAAATACAGTCATTAGAACATAGATTTATGTAATTTCAATTAAACAAAATGTTCTTTAACCACCCCCCCCCCCCCCCCGGGTCATTGGGGGATGGAAACATATGTTATTGAGATTTCCTTGTTTTGTACTCAATGTAACCAAAAGCTTTATCTGTCTCAATATAGCAGAATAAGTCTACTATTACCTTTGTATTCTAAATTGCTTCGATAAACAACAACGTCATTCGATGAATCCGTGTTAATTTATATTCGCATTTGTCAAAGTAGAGAATATAGTTTGGGGTTTCCCTAAAGACAGCATGTTTCATTTTTACTACTAGTGCGTAACATTGTGATTGGTTGACTTTCAAATTAGGTTAGATCATAATGCTACATGATGTTCGCGAAGAAAAGCAAAATAAAAAAAATTATACCAACCTAAAGAAAGCTTAGTCCTTAACATGTTGTACAAATTAACTTTTTATTTTATGAATTATATCGGGTCTACATACTCTTCCACCTTTTAAGTTAATTCATTTTAGAATTGAAAAAATGAAGAGAGAGTAGAAGCACACACGAAAGAGGATGCATCTTATTAGCTATAATTATATACGTTAGAAAAATCAACCACTTCAAAAGAAATATATGGCGCATCGACCTTAAAGTTATTCTGGTCAACTTATGTGTCAGTTTTAATTAGGACATAAGTTGCAAGTTATTAGTTTTCTTCAACTTATAAGCTGTTGACCTGAAATTTTTCATAAAATTAATATCTACACAATCGACTTAATTAAACAACTGGTCATATCATCATTTCAGAAGAGAACTTATAACATATTATAACCTTAGGTGTCGTCATATAGGATCAAGAATACTTACAAAAGGGGCCGGTTAGTCAATTTGAGAATATCTTTTATTTATATATAAAAAAAATCTTTGCAGAATTGTCTTCTTATTCTTGCTTAGTATGGTCGTAACCATGTATGTTTAGTAACTCTCGATTAATCTCTTTAGTTCTCTTTCCTGACTTGGCAAGTTACACCAAAATGGATCGATTTAATTTTATACTGGCGGTATATTTGAACTTCTTGTAGCAGGCATTACCTATATGCTACCAGTGGCGGAGCCAGAATTTCTGCCGAGGGGTTCAAAATATAAAAAAGAAAACATACGAAGAAGCCTAAGGGAGTTCAACATCTACTATATATACATAAAAAATAATTTTAACCTTGTAAAAGCAGTATTTGTTTCCGCTGAGGGGGTTCGGACGAACACCTTCGGCTCTATGTGGCTCCGCCACTATATGCTAAACACAATGCAATTAATTTCATTTTTATGGGCGGTTAAGCTATTACCTGTAGTTATTTTTTAGGCGATTGATTGAGTAAAAATTCTTTTACAATGAGAGTATACAAAAGTTAAACTCGTATAGAAATTTATGAGATAATCGAAATTAAGATTATGGGAGTGCAAAAAATTACCTCTATACGTTTTGATGCTGGTGAGTAAACATGAATTTCTGATACATACTCCGCAGAATAATTTCCAGTATGCGTACAAGCTCCGATAGCTCGAGGCCATGCTCTAGCATATGTTGTGAGAATTTTATTTTCTCGAGTTCTCTCAACAGACTTGAAGAAAAATACATGAGGTGCTTCACAAGGATCCCAAGAAGGTCTCCTAGTATCAAACATGTAATGTGGTGGCCTAGGACTTCTTCCCCATGTCTTGAATGTTTCAATTGGATTTTGTAACCAACTTCTAGGCATAATTTTCTCATAAATGTGTGCTGAGTATCCCCAAGAAACTGAAAATGTCCAATTGGTAGACCTTTTGTGGCAAAGGGTTTGTTGTAACATTCGTGATTGATCATAATTTGCAGCATTTAGGAGGTGATATCCAGATTGTGCACGATCCATAGAGGGAAAAATTGGTTCAACCATGTCAAAATGGTGAAGTGACATTAATAGAGACTTTGGATGAGATGATAGAAATCCAGAGAGGTCACCACGTAGATCGATCTGCAAATCAAATTTTCAAGAATTAATAAAGATTAAAAAAAATGGTGTTTTGGTAAACTTATAAGCTAGTTTTACCTGCTTAAAAGCACTTACCATTTATTTATGTCCTCAGCAAATATAAAAAATACTTATACCATAAATGTTTATAAGTTAGAAATGATTTTACTCACTTGGCTGCCCCAAGCTTATGTTTTTTTTTTTTTTCATCTTAAAACCTTTTGCTTTGACTAAGATTTTGATCATACTTTTTGAAATATCTTTTATAATTTTCGAAATACTCTTTCCAAAACAACACCCCTTAACTGGCTCCTAATCTATTTTCATCGCTCTTTATTCTCCAGTAAAGATACTTTCTAGTAATTGAATCTTTTGTAAATAACTTTAAGGGATTTTTAGTCATTTTTAAAAATTAAATACATCAACTGCTTATTATTATTTTCAGCGACTCATCCAGACACATGTATGACAACTTATTTATAAAATTAGTGTGAACTCTGAAAAAAAAAATCATGATGTACATCAGGTACCTTCAATCAACTAAACCAAACGGACTCAAATTATACTCAACGTATTGATAAGATATCTATGCCACTCTGCTAGGAAAAAGTCACACACTACTAGTTATTTCTATCTATTGATGAGACAACCATCTATTTTTGATGTTTTCTTCTAGGTTCAGGAGGAATGAGAGAAATCACCATCCAATGGTGTTTGGGAGAAAACTTACCTGATGAATTCCCAGAAGAGGAGAAAGATTGACTCCTATGTCAGCAATGCAAGTCATTGCAGTTCTATCAGCAGCTTTCAAGTGAGCATATCTCTTTAAGCAAGACATCATATCTCTTGCCAATGCTTTAGCCAAAGGGTAACTCAAAATGAATCCAGCTCCACCAAAACCTTGATTAAATGAGAACCAATAATTTGACAATATAAATTCCGAATGTCCTCCAAAATAATAATACTTGTTATGATCATATTGTGCAAGAATATCCACCATATTATCCACAAAAAATACCGAATCATCGTCCCCCATAATTAGCCACCTTAAACCTTCATGTTCCTCCCTAAACACCTCCATTATTCCATGAACCAACCTTAAAACTGTTGCATCAACATGTTTGGTCTCGTTAACAAGTTTTGGAACATCATCGGATACTTTATAAGGAGGTGAATTTGAGGACCATGGGAGAATATCACCTTTCGGAGGAACATCTAGTAAAAGATATCCTTTTGTAACATTTGGTCTCCACCATGATTCAATATAGGGTTTTCTATGGTGCCATGCTTTTTCAGAACCCAAAAGACCAAAAAGAATGTGGCTAATGTTTGTGCCACTGTTGGTTTGTGCAACATTTGATGATGTACTTGTTTGGGAATTATAAGAAGGAAAACTTGTGAATTTTAAGGAAGAGAAAAGGTCAGATGATGAACACTCAGAGTCATTGAAAACAATAATCGTGGCCGCATATAGGACTAAACAACATATTAGCACTGATTTGCAAATGCTAATCACGATAGATTTGTCAAGTTTAGACATATTTGAGAGAATATTGGGTAGAGAGAACTATAGAATTGAATCAAATGAGTTTGATTCTTATAATATGTAATTTTCAATGTTTTCACTTTACAATGTTTTAAAGAAACAGCAACCGCCCCCGCCCCCCGCCCCCCGCCCCCCCCCCCCCCAAAAAAAAAAAAAAAAAACCCCCGCAAGCACACAAACAATACAGAGAGACTCTTTTTCTTTTGGAAGTTAAGAAGTATATGTCCTAATTTGTCACATTTGATTTCTACTACGTGATTCTTTGACTAAATTTGTTGTTTTTCCTAAAAATGTTTTGACTTTTGAAAGCTAAACTTTTGTATTTCTAATCCCCCTTTCCTAGGATTCAGCTCCACTTCATTACCCTTTCTCTCCATTTCGTCAAGTACATGTACATTTAGATGAGAGACATGTGTCCTATTTAATTTTTAAAGGCCAAGATTTTATTACACTAACAAGTATATTAATCATAGTTAAGTCAATAATTTTGGAAAAGCACTCTCCAACTCTGGAAAGAAAAAGATATTCCCCACAATTTTTGGTACTCATTAATATCATTAATTACATCTTATATAACTATATTTAAATGTTAAAATTGTAGAACATGAACCTAATAACGTGTTTGTTTAGCCTAATAACAGGAGTCTTCAAAAAAAAAAAATTGATTTTGAACAATGTTTTATTTTATTTCATCAAACAAAAACAAAAAAAGATTAAAGAACATTCTTAAAAGATTTCTTCTTTTTTTCCTTCAAACACACGCATCTTTTTTTCTGTTTTCTATTTTGTGGTTTTTTTTTCAATGTTGAAAATTTTCCCCTTTATTGTTTCTCAACATAATATTTCAAAAATAAATTTACTAGCACCAAATTAAAAGTCCTACGGTTAACATTTAAATATTGTTATATAAGATGTAATTAATAATATTAATGGGTACCAAAAATTGTGGGGAATATATTTTTCTTTCCATAGTTGGAGAGTGCTTTTCCAAAATTATTCACTTAACTATGGTTAATATACTTATTAGAGTAATAAAATCTTGGCCTTTAAAAATGAAATAGGACACATGTCTCTCATCTAAATGTGTACTTGACTAAATAGAGAGAAAGGGTAATGAAGAGGAGCCGGATCCGCTTTGTTAGTATTTTTGTGATTGGATTTAACTTAATTATATGTCGATAGTGTAAAGAAATTTTACATATCAATATCATTTATTGTGGTAGATTACTTGTTTTATTTTGGTAGCATCATTTACAGTTACACATACTTCTATTTTATTTGACATGACAGTTTAAAATTTTGCACGGTCTGCGTATAGAAATATTATTGTTTGTGATATATGTTAAAGGTTAAAGATTGTATCTTGTAGTTCTCCTTCTTTTTATATATAATATATAAACAAAAAAGTCTGTTTAAGTAAAATATTAGTAAATTATATACTCCCTCCGTTTCAATTTATGTGAACTCATTTGACTGGGCACGGAGTTTAAGAAAGTAGAGAAGATTTTTAAACTTGTTGTGTAAAATGAGTCTCATATATTTTGTGTGGCTACAAATCATTGTATAAAGATAAATTGTTTCCAAATATAAAAAAAATTTTGGGCACGGACTAATAAGGAAATAACCGAGGGAGTATATAAAATCACCTTATACTAATTATTTTATCTGACACTTCTAAGTTCTATCTCAAAGATCAGTTGTGGCGATTCTCCATATATATACTAGTATTTTATTATTTTATCCATGCTTTAAATGTCAAGAATTTACTACTAGTAGTAATTTTTATTTCACTTTAAATTTACAGATTTATATTTGAACATACTTTATGAGTAGAATATTTTACTTCAAAATTGTCCTAACTTTAAAATAATCTAAAAGTAACAAATTAAGTCAGCGTATACTTTTCCTTATCATGATATTTCATGTAAAGGTTGTTTCATGGCGTGTCTCAACTTATGTGCTATAATCTTTAAATTGAACAAGTCAATACTATCTCTTTAAGTTCTCCACAAGGAAACTCTTAGGTATTGGTCTTTAAGTTATCTTCCAGCTCCCGTTCATAAATTAATGTTTAATATATAGAGAATAGCTTCAAAATGACTAATCCTTGAAATAAATTAGTTGTTTGATATTAGTGTGCTATTTACTCAAAGCAGCTAGTTAATCCTACAGCCACGACATTTTTTATTCCTATAACTAATTGGAAATGCAGAGCCTTCTTTTCTAAGTCTCATTGTTATGACTTTCTATCCCATCTGTATTCCGTATTCTAATAGTGTGATTTAATTTAGAATTATATGATTTCGGTTTTCACTAATTTGTGATTTGTGAATATAGTAAATCGGTACCAATAACAAAAAGTTGGTCAATATATACTATATTATAGACAAATTGAATGACTGATTTTGGAGTCGTTAACCTTTGCTGCCCCTTTAACCCCTTTATTTCATAGTAGCTAGCTTAACTACCTCAGCCCCAGGATCTATGAGCTCCCTCCATCCCAATTTATGTGGTCGTGTCCGAATTTAAGAGTCAAATGAGTTATTTTTATCATGATTTTTCATATGCCTTTTAATTATTCTGAATTATTAATTATTGTGACTTATGTTACTTGCATAGTTTTCAATATGTAGATTATTTCAAAAATCTTTAAAAAAAAATTGTCTCAATGATCATGATCAAAACTAAGAAGTAATTATTCTCGAAATCGAGCTATAACCCATAAATTGAGACCGATGAAGTATGTAGGTACACTACATAGTACGGGCTCTCTAGTCTCTTCCTCTCTAGATCATTCTCTTGTAATTATCCTAAGAGTTTAAAACATACCCAATGACCAATCCTACGATTTCTTGACATTTGAATTTATATCAAGGGTAGTTTTTTCTCACGTCATCTTTTCAAGCATCAGATCCACAATCATGTTACAATCTTCAACTATCAAACTCTTCATTTCTCTAGTAATCTAGACTTATTAAAAAAAAAAAAAAACTCCTAAATTCTCGCGAGTTGTGATCACTGATGGCAAATGGGCTGGCTGGATTGTTTACCAGGAAAACGGTTCAGTTGAATTTGTGTTTGTGGTCGAGGACACGTGGATCAAAATGACCAGTAATTCCATATAATATGCAAGTAAATTGAATGTAAACAAAATAAAGCAAAGAAAAGTTGAGAATAGCCTGAGCCTCGATCGAGCCCGGTGCTAGTTCCTCCGGCTAAACTTGTGATTAAGCACATAATAAAATGATAAAGAAATTAAGAAATGAAGAAATTGCATATAAGTATAGTGTATTCCTATTGAATTTCGTGTGTGTCTAATGAGAATGATAATCTCTATTTATACTGGGAGCTAGGGGCACACATTCCATGTATGACGCCCCTGCTCATGAGTATTAATTGAGTAATAATAACGAGCAATAAAGAGGACCATTAAGCCTAATAACACCAGTATCTAACGTTCAACTTGATCCGTAACGGCAGCCCGTTGAGCTCTCTTTCGGAGCTACTCCAATAGTCTACTGGACCAAATGGTTCCTCCGGTGCAATGGTATTTCCTCTAGTGCCACTCAATGCTGACTTATCTTTGGCTTAAGGAGACTTATTACTTAAGCCACGTGGCCTAACAATATAGGTTCAGCTGTGCTGTACGAATATAGTCTAATATAGATAGTCCCCCTACTTTCTGGGACTCTAACAGTCAGGATCGGAAAGTGGAAGAGATTTGAACCTGGTCCAATTACGGGGGAAAGGGAGGCGTCTAATCACCTCAACGTTGCGCCAATCACCAGAGACGACGGTGTCTATTGACGCTTTAGATGTCTACCGACTCCTCCTTTTAAGGGAAGCTTCAAGATTTCCCTTCCTTATATAAGTTCCAATCTTCTCTCTTATATCTACCACATTAAAGTGAATTGTATACTTCCTTCTATGCATCAAACCTTCCTTACAGAAAACCTTAAACTTTTCACTGAGTAAAGCGCATGCAATCCTTGTTATGACACTAATGTTGAGCAGCCCTATGAATTCCCCTCCTTCTTCTTCTCACTCCTCTGAAAGTTCCCTTTCTCAAAGGCAAGGGAAAGCATCTGAGGCTTCTGCCACCATGGAAATTGACCTGGGATCCCTTGCAGCAGAGATACTGCCGATGGACTGTGCATATCCGAGACTTCCGGATTGATACTCGCCATGAATCAGTAGGTGAGATCAACTTATTGATAACCAACAAAACTCTTCCTAAAGTATTTTAGGATTGCGGCTAGAGACCCAAAATTGTGGCTTTTCCAGTTGGCACAGAAGGAAGGATGACAAACCATGTTAAGGGATACTCTATGGTCCACACCTATCCCCGCACCATTGGATTCTCGCTAACAGTTCCTCGTTTGATCGAGACCTTCTGCGGAAGGTACCAGGTATGCCTAGGCCAAATTGCCCCTCAACTATGGAGGACTATTTACTGCATCCAGAACCCTGCTAACCGCGCCGGACTTACCTTTACTGTCGACCGCCCGATGCAACTATATTCACCTCGTCCATCCTTGGGCGGAATGGTTCATGTAGTCGCCCGAAGCTCCCACGGGATAATAACCAGTGCTGGGAATGACTTCGGCCGGGGGTATTACCGATGCATAATAATTCAAACATATCTTCTCCGTTGTGCTTCCCCGGATCCCTTCACGAAATCCTGGAACCATACCCGTAAGTCCAACCTCCCCTTATTTCTTTATCCAATTTTTTTGTTGGCACCGATACATAACTTACTCTTATTTTACAACTGCCCTTGTAGCCTCGGGCTATGTGCATGGAATGTTCGATTGGGTGATGGACCTGTTGCGTGCTACTATGGGGTTAACTACGACCTGGAAAAGCCTTATTGCAGACTGGTGGAGGGGGAAAAAACATGCTAAGATAACAGATCCTACGCCATCACTTTATGTAAGCCTCTCCCTACTTTCTAATGAACTTCTTCTAATATTGCACAGGTATCCTTGCAAGGCGGTTGTCTGCCCGGAAGATCCCCTCAAGTGAGATTGCTTTTTCTCACATCATGATTACTACCACCCGGAACTCAGGAGATCGTAAGCGCAAGGTGCGTAGCCTCACGCAAACTACTGGACTTAGACCGAGGGGATAGGTTCCTGAATGAGGACCTCGTGCCCCTTCTTAAAGCATAGAGGGAACTGCAAGCTAGCCACATGTTGGTGAATATTGATGATGACGATGAAGACCACCCCGCTCCCGGTGGTGCGGAGCCTTTTGAACTTAATCGGGAGTGCACCGATCCCGAATCCATGGAAAAACACCTCGAAACCGGTAATCCCGAGGAGAGCTCTGGCCAGCCTTGGTCCCTTAGTGAAAACTTGAGAACACTGCTGGCGCAACTTGCGGAGAAAACCTTTAGATTCATGCCACTGCCTCCACTGCCATAGCTGAAGCGGGGAAAATACCAGCTAAAAGCTCAATGGCTACGGAGAACCGCTAACTAAGTCGTGAGGTAGAGACGCTTCGAATAAGGTGCCGTGAATCAAAATCCTTAAAGCATTCCCTGCGGCTGAGCTATGATGAAGTGAAGTAGAAGCTAGAGGAGGAGGAAAGCGGTCTTCAGACCAAGGACTCTGACCATAAGAACCTTCAAGAAAGGTTCGGTCGCCTGAAGGGTAAGTTGAAGGTTGCTCGAGATCAATTGAAATGTTCCAAGGCTTTCTGAACCTAGCTCTGAGTGTGATAGGCGAGGCTGCAGCAACTTCAAGTTGCCACACAGCAAAAAGCCAACTTGGTTCGTGACCTAGTTATTCTGAAGTCCCGCAGGGATGTCTTTCAAGATGTTTTGGACAATAAGCTAGACTTTTCCAATGACCTGCTGGATGCTGATGTAGATTTTATGGCTGACGAATCTGCCATGGAAAACTTCTGATCATTTAAGGACAGTAGCTTTGATAGCGAGGAACCGGGGACCCCTCCCTATGCCAGGGGCGATGAGTCCACCATACGGGTCTAGCTTTTCTCTGCTTTATTTTGTTTACATTCGAAATAAAGCAAACCACAAATATTCTAGGATCCTAAGATTAAAATCATAAGACCAGTCATTATATCTTTTGAAGCGAGATTACGTGAACAGAGTTAAGTCAAAGAAAAAATGGGGGTGCAAAGTAAAACCCAAGTCATTAAAAGCATAATATATAAGTATTTCATAAGTTCCTTTCCGGGCTTGAAAGGCCCAGAGGCAAAAAGGGAGATAATTACAAACTCGCGAAAAGAACCAGCACGTCTGATACTATGGTCCGCCAGGGCTTTACAAAACAAGTGCCACAAAAATCAAAAACTATAACAAAAGGTCCTATGGGGCTAAAGTGTAGAGATGAGGAGAGTCGGATGCATCCGAAGCAGCTGCGGAAAGGTCAAGATTCACCTCTGAGGGAAGTACTTGGCCAGCGTACGACACATATTTTCCTTGATGTCTTCTTCACCATCAGAGGCATCATTTCTATTTCCCTCAACCAGGTGCTCCCCTTCCGAAGACGCAGTGGACCGCTGTTCTAGCAACCGGACTATCTCAATCTCTGCTTCAATATCATTAATACTTCCATCTCGCACCACTTCAAGAGTTGTCCTCCTCATCTGACAAGTGCTTCGGATCAAGGCAAGATTGTGGTTATCAATGGTGGATTGGTATTTAGCCTCGGCCATCTCAGCAGCTAGAAATTCAGCATTTTCGCTTCGGAGTGCGGCTATAGAGCTCGAGAGCTCAAGATTGATATCCTGGTGTTTCAGATTCTGCTCCGAGACCACGGCCATCCGGCCCCCCAGGTCCTCATTTTCACCATGAGCTGCTAAAATTTTGGCATCCTTCTCCTCAGTAGCTTGTCCAGAGAGCGTAAATCCACCTCAAGGCCGGACACCCGAGCCGTCAGATCTGACACGGCTTCATTGGCCATGCCCCACCTCCTTTTCCAGTCCTCAGTGTTGTTCTGCAGGATGGTGGCCTGTTGGCGGTAAGCTTCCTTGTTGGCTTCATACTGGCTGAGTTGGGCTTACATATCTGATACCCGAGCCATCTTTGCCTCAGCGGTGGACATCCTCTTCATGGCTGAATCCCTTTCCAGGACAAGGGAAACCTTCTCCCCGGTCATCCTTTAGAGACCCTCATTGCAAATAAAGTTGGCATGTACCGGACAATGAAGATAAAGTTAAATTTTGACCAAGCAAGGGATAAAAGTAAGTAGCAAACAGAAATCACGTTACCTGGGATGCAACATGATTCCCAGAATTTATCAAGCACACCATTGAGGAATCTCGTGTCTTCCCTCGATCCCTCTCTGAGGCCATGTATTTCACATAGTTAGAAGCACCCACAGGTTCGGAAAGAAGGTAGCATTCAGCGGTAACTTGGTAGATAACCTGCCTAAACTCATTCAGCTCATTAGCCAGGGCAGGATACTCATGTGCCAGACCCTCCTGGTTTGGTGACAGAGGGTGTTCCCGGTCAGAAGGTCATTCTTTAGGGGTAAGAGCAGGTACCAGTGGAGAACAAGGAGCTGGTGCGGTGGAGCTCAAAGGCGGCATTTGCATACTGGCAGCCCCGGACCTAACTAGGGTAGAAGAGGCCTGAGTCTCCGAAACTCCTTTATTGGCAACCTCCATTTCCGCCCATAATGCATTCTCACTCATGGCAGAAACATCCGGGACACCTATCCAATAAAGACTCCTAGAGAGGGGCTAGACGTCCTCGTCATCATCCGGACCGTCCAGGTCTGCGATTAGTGAAATACCGACATTATCAGCTAGCTCAATAGTTTTTTGAGGAAGGATTTGAGAGGCTCCTTCCGAGCCAGTGTTTTGTTTTCTTCTACTTCATTTAACCTCGTATCGGAGGTTAGAAGAAGAGTTCTTCTGGGTGCTCTTGCGCTCCTGGATTTAGTCAAGCATATTAAGAGCAGCATCAGCATCCCCCGGGGCTTCGGTGAGTGGAACAGGAGGAGTTGATTTTGGCGGATCAGAAATAATGAAAAGCTATAAGTGTGTTTAAAGTTCAAGCATACTTTAGGGAGAGTCATGCTAGTGCCGATCTTACCATGGTGGCTCAGAATCCATTGCCGGTCCTCCTATAAAATCTTTTATGTGCGGGTCTCGGTGGTGGAAACATCCAGGATACTCTGGACCTAGCCTTCAAAGTTGTCAATTTCGAGGGGCTTTTAAGCCGTAGCAGAAGAAAATAATGAGGTTCTGAGAATTGAAAGCTGAACTATGTGATTCGGAGAAAGGTTCTCAAAATTATGCCTAGGGTTCCACCTCTACGGGATAGTTCTTTCACCAGACGGGTGAAGGTCAGCAGTCGCAATAACCACAAAGCGCTCCGGCCACCCCTTGTCATGGTCATCGTCGAGCTCGATAAGCAGAGGTTTCTCGCCTATTTTTGCAAGCTTTATCACGCCTCCTAATCCGGATCAAGTGGCCCAGAGTAAAGTTAACATGGGCTAGGTCCGAGAAGTATCTAATGCTCACCATAGCCATCCAAATCGAAGGTCCTATTTAGGCTATACAGACCTTATAGCGCCAATACATCTCCAGGATCACCTCGTCAACCCTGTCCCTGATTTTCATCGAGAATGGGTTGGTGTAAACAAATGAGTACCCTAGCCAGTAGGAAGTCACATTTTTTCTCAGGTCGGGAAGAAGGACCGACAGTCATCCTTAACCTTAGAAAGTATTGCGACGGTAATTCGGGTACTGTAATCACTGATGTAAGAGTCACGGTCTTCGGGCTGACCCATGATAGAAGGTTTAGGAGTAAAATTGCTCTCCCAGTGCCAGTTCTTAGGCACTATGGACTTTGCCGCCGGAGTTTTCCTTCCCCAACTGTGGAAGCGCTCTTCCTAGGTTGTACAGGAAGATGACGCGGCGGCGGCAAAAGAGAAGGTGTTCCTGGGGGTGTCAGAAGTAGCCATGGTTTTATTGTTAAAAGAGAAGAGGTGAAAGTCATAGAAGGGTTTTTGTTTCCGGTGATCGGAGTTTGTGGCTGACGTTCATTGCAGAGAGGAGATTTTTGCTCAAAAGAAAGAATGGGATATAATATGGCCTTGGTTGGATGTATTTACAGGCACAGATAATGCCAAGGGTCTTCATGACCTGTTGGAGGTCATCATGAGCTTCGAGACGCCACAAAGAGGAACGCAAATCAATACCCGTTCAAAGAAGTACACGTGTTCTAGAGGAGTCAGAACGCGGCACAGGGTGTCTAATCAACCATCAGAGAAGTCCCAAGCACTCATCTCCAAAATCTCTTCCACTTCGCGGGCTCGACTGTTCGAATCTCGAAAAGTGGGGGGACTATCTGTATTAGGCTAAATTCGTACAATATAGCTGGACCTATATCGTTATGCCACGTGGCTTAAGGGATAAGTTAAAGATAAGTCAGCATTGATTGCCATCGGAGGAAATGTCATTGCACCGGAAGAACCATTTGGTCCGGAAGACTCTTGGAATAGCTCCGGAAGAGAGCTCAAACGGGCTACCGTTATGGATCAATTTAAACGTTATATATTGGTGTTATTAGGCTTAATTATCTTATTTATTTCTCATTATTAATACTCATTATGAGTAGGGGCGTCATACATGGAATGAGTGCCCCTAGCTCCTAGTATAAATAGAGATTATTAATTCAAGAGGAATACACTATAATTATACGCAATTTCTTCATTTCTTAAGTTCTTTATCGTTTTATTGAGTGCATAATCACAATCTTAGCCGGAGAAACTAGCCCCGAGCTCGATCGAGGCTCAGGCTATTCACAACTTTTCTTTGCTTTATTTCGTTTACATTTGATTTACTTGCATATTATATTGATTTAATGGTCATTTTGATCCACGTTTCCTTGACCACGAACACAAATTCAATTGAATCGTTTTTTCGATAAATAGTTTTGGTGCCCTTTGGTGATTGGCGCGACGATTGAGGTGATTAGACACCTCTCTTTCCCGCATAATTGAACCAGGTTCAAATCTCTTTCACTTCTCTGTCCTGGCTGTACGAGTCCCGAAAAGTGGGGGGACTATCTGTATTGGGCTATATTCATTCAACACAGCTGAACCTATATCGTTAGGCCACGTGGCTTAAGGAATAAGTCAAAGATGAGTCAGCATTGAGTGGCACTACAGGAACCATTTGGTCTAGTAGACTGTTGGAGTAGCTCCGAAAGAGAGCGCAACGGGCTGCTGTTACGGATCAAGTTGAACGTTATATACTGGTGTTATTAGGCTTAATGGTCCTCTTTATTACTCATTATTATTACTCAATTAATAATTATTTTGAGCAGGGGCGTCATACATTGAATGTGTGCCCCTTGCTTCTAGTATAAATAGAGATTATCATTTCCATTATAAACACACGAAATTCAAGAGGAATACACATATTTATACGCAATTGCTTCATTTCTCAAGTTATTTATCGTTTTATTAAGTGCTTAAGCACAAGCTTAGCCGGAGCAACAAGCACTAGACTCGATCGAGGCTCAGGCTATTCTCAATTTTCTTTTCTTTATTTCGTTTACATCCGATTTACTTGCATATTATATTTATTTACTGGTCATTTTGATCCACGTATCCTTGACCACGAACACAAATTCAACTGAACCGTTTTTCTGGTAAACATGGATCTGATTTGGATGGGCTAAGAACAGGTTGAATAAAAACGGGTTTGGCTGCAACCTGGAGCACAATTATACGGAAAAAAATAGGCTGGGTAAAAAATGGTCTTGACCACCGGCTAGCTAGGACAGTTCGTTCATTCATTTGTTTGTTTGTTTGTTTAATTAATGTCAACAACCAAAAAGGTTATAAGAAGGAAAATTAGGATCCTTTATGTTTTTTCTCTGCCCTTTCTGATTGAGAAAAAGTTTTGTTATTGAGATTGAGTTACAATAAAGGAAGAGAATTAAGAATAAAACAAGAGGAAATGGCATTCACAGGGACATTGAAAATGCAAAGTTTGTGATAAGACAGTAATTTACTTTGTTTATTTGTTGTCTGCTGATGGAGCTACTTTCCGCCAGTCCTGCTTCAAATGTAGCCACTGCAAAGGCACTTGTGGTATGTTTTTATTAATAAGTTACAACTCTAATTACCTTTTTATTCCTCTACTCCTTATGTTTTGCTCAACTTGTGGTAAATTATTATCTTGTTTTTCGTCTCTAGCTTTTTCCTCTAATTTACTTTTGTTCTTGCATGAGCCCTTCTTAAAATCACAGTAAATACATAAAAGTGTGCTTTGATTTATAACTTAAGCTTCTAGACAAGATGATTATACAAATTCTACATGGATATGCAAAGATCCTCGGTTCAAGTCTCACCATCATATATTATAAAAAATAAAAAATAAAGAAGGCAGAATACATATATAGATAGACACTTTAACTTGGCTTTAACTAACAATAAACATCTTAACTTTAAAAATGCACGTCTAAACACCTTAACTTGGTTTAAGTTGCCCCTTAAACACCCTAACTTTAATTTGAGAATCCGTATCTAGAATGTAAAATTTAAGAATGCAAATCCGGGAAAATGTGTTTACTGACCAACTTAAATCAAGTTAAGGTGTCTAGATGTGCATTTTCAAAATTGGATATTTGGTTACTAGTGGAGACCAATTTAAAGTGTCTATCTATATATTAATTAGCCCATGAAAAGAGTCATGCAATCGATGAGATAATCACATATTTCAGCAGCTCTCATACCCCAACCTCCCTCACCTTTTGTTTTCTATTATAAAAGAGAATTAGAGATAATGAAGAAAGAAGCCAGTTACAAGAATTAAAATATGGGCGAATTGGACTGGTTACCAAAATATGGACTTATATTTGTGACCTACACAATAGACCTCCTAATTCTTACAGTGCATAAGTAGTTTAGGAAAGTTTACATACAAAGAAATATCACCGCTTGTGACGCCAGAAAGTAATGTACCAATAATTCTGCATTTCGAAATACTAATTAATATCTTCATTCACAAGTCTAAAACAACTTTCCTCACAATGGAAGGATTCAGATTAATCTGCCGTTGACTTTCTTAGAATGAAGTATCATATGTAAAAAGGTCCAACGAACTCATAGGTAATACACTGAAACATGTGGAGAAGTAAAGTGTTATGTTCACACTTTAAAATGGATGAATACATCAATAATCCCTTACACTTTTTAGAAAATTTCATTAGACACCCAAATCATGGTATATTTCAATTGAAACACCTGAATGCATGATAAAGTATTCCTAATAGACACTTCTGACTCAGATCTGCATGTTCTCAAGTATAAATTACTTAGATACGTTAATTACATAAAATATGTATCTTCCCACACATTGAAGTCAATAAAAGATTATATAATAAAGTGGCAGATTAGATAGCAAGAGCAACTAGATCAATAATGGAAAGGGTGGCTAAAATAGATTGATCTGTCAGTGTCAATTGGAACAGACTTGAGGTTTATGGCTTTTTAAGGTTAATGCGTATAATTGAAGGAGATGATATGTTTTAAGTGGTTAACTAATCTATGTAATAGGTGCTTAAGAACACGAGCAGAAACTTTTCAAAAAATTTGAATCGAGAGTGCCTAATAAGAACACTTTATCTTGAGTTCAAGTACTTATAAATCATAATTTGAGTGTCTAAATGAAATATAGTGACAAGTTTAAGGGGTTATCGATGTATTTAATTTTTTAAACTATTAATCCCTCTGTCCCAAAATAAGGGTTTCCTTAACAAAAATCATGTCCATTCAAAAATCAATAAATACTATGTGGATTTTACTAAACTATCCTTATTTAATAAAGATAAATTACTTTTATCCCTTTAATTACTATGCATGAGTATTAATCATTTTGACATTTGAAAACATTCTTCATAGATTCCAACAGTATCAAATTACTGTGTGACTTTTTCAATCATCATTTAGATATTATCTTCGGCAGGTCAAAAGTTTCATTTTCAACAAGAACATCGGCTGATAGAAGAACTTTGACATGCCAAAATTTCAACTTAAAATATTGGAGCCAAAGTTCGTCCAATTTATAAAAGTTAATTTGAATTTTGTGTTCATCTTATACAAAATATTTAGCATTTCCCCAAAAAAAAAATGTCCTTTAAAAGAAAGGTTAATTTGTTTAAATGTTAAAATAAAAATGGCTACAGGAGAAAATCATCAGACTCCAAATGTCCAAATAAATCTAAACCAGTCTCCTCTGATAATGATATTGTTCATGATCTCAATCTTTATTCAACATATCCAATTGTTGATGAGACATCTTCAATTAATTATTGATTATTCGATTTAAATATTGAGCCAATTGACGAAGATAACATACAAATGGGAAGACAAACATTGACCCAAGTATAGAAGATGATACACAAACTGAAGTAGTAGTTATAGCATCCATGGTGGCCTACGTTCAGTAAAGGTTGACGGGATTCATTGGAAAATCAAGAAGTTTCTTATTGGGAAAGAAGAGTTCAAAAACTGTAATAAAGCGTGGGCTCAATACTATGATCCAAGTCTAAATCTAGAAAAAGAAAAATTTGTCCCACGTGGAACCGAAGAAGGAGGGCCCACATGGTGCCCAAAAGGAGCCAAGAAAGGAGTGAACATTCTGCCCAAAAATTGGGTTGAAATCGCCGCCCAGTTGGCTTAAATTCACACCCAAAATTGATTGCAAATTGAGGTGCGATTTTTGTTGCATATTGTCATTTTCCTTATTTTGTTAGGGAAGAAATTTGATATTATTTTTACATGCTTTTTGTTACATCCCATATTTTCATACGTTAAAGTGCGTCGTAAGTTAGTCAGCATAAGCTTGGAGATCAAGGCCATTCTTAAGTTTATAAGTGACTAAAACCATATTTAGTATGTATCGAATGGATTAGAGGTTAAACGAATCGAAGAAAATAAGTTTCGTTGAAAGTCGAAAAGATTAGGAATGCTATAACTCGTACTTTTGGGGGTAATACTAGGGGCACTAACATGATAAGAAGTTCATTTCATGAGGTATTTTAGTCGTATGATAGTCGTGTGTTAAGTTTGAAAGTCAAGCGAGTTGTAAAATAAAAATCGACAAAAGTCGCCACAAGTTACGTTCATAAGTTTTTTCAAATTTCGGTAAGATGTCCCTGAGCGTTTTTCAGAATCTACTGGGAGTTATGGGATCATCCACCCACCACTACGAGTCTAGTTTTCAACGCATTAAACCGTTCATCA
This sequence comes from Lycium barbarum, assembly GCF_019175385.1. Lineage (NCBI taxonomy): Eukaryota > Viridiplantae > Streptophyta > Magnoliopsida > Solanales > Solanaceae > Lycium > Lycium barbarum. The sequence goes on from NC_083342.1 coordinate 22,085,966, forward strand.
ATACGATGTCAGAGTGAAGAGATATTCGCGTTTTCGAAAGACTGTGCAGGCAGCCCTGGGGACCCACTTAGGCGGTGGATGATTATCCACCTATTTAAAGCAGTGCTGAGCCCATTTCAGGTCATTTTTTTACCAGACCTCATTCCTTAAAACTTCTAAGAACTCTCCATAAGCTCCCCCACAATTCAATAGTGATTTCCACAAGTTTACAAGACAACTTTTCCTTCGGAAAGATCGTAGCACAAGTAGAACTCTTCCACCGCTAGTAGTTATTGATAAAGAAGATTTATTCACCTTGAAGTAGGGTATAAATGAGATGATTCACATCACTTGAGGTAACATTCTTCTTTTCTTCTTCTTGAACTTAATGGAGCTTTAGATGTACTAAAAAGCTATGAAAGTGTAAATAGATGTAGCTAAGTTGAAGTTGAGTTAAGGGTGTTCTTGCATAACATTTGGGCAGCTGTTCTTATTGATTTGCATGTAATGAATATATAGTTGTTGACTGTTTCTTCTATTTTTGTTGTTATGAAATTGGAGAACAATGGAAAACGGGAAGATGCTGTCCAAATTGTTGTAGAACGAGCTTGTTGATATCGTGTGGTATGGGACTGTTTTGAAGTAATGGTTATGATGTGTTGTGGTTGGAAATTGATAGAATAGCTTGGATATGATGTTTTTGATGTTTTTCTTGTGTTGTTGGTATTGATGAGAGTTTGAGAAAGTAAACAAAGTAGGGGAGGTGATGTCCGATTTCATATAAGAACTAGCTTGCCGCTCGATAATTGTTATTAAGCTCATTGTAGTGACATTAGTGTCCCTATTGTTGACTGTTGATTTAGGGTGAAGGAGGCTAAGCTCGGGTGGATATGTAAGGATTCGGTATAAGGTATGTTAAGGCTAATCCTTCCTTCTTTTCGCATGATCCGAGTAACGAAACGTAAATGTAATGTTATTCCGTAAATGGTTTTACTCTTAATAGTTAAGGATGCCTATGTTATTCATTCCTATGAAATGTAATTCAAATCATGTCTAAATATGTTCCTAAGTCCCTATTGAGACATACGATAAAGATGTTAATGTTCATAACGTAATCGGAGGGTGAACGACTATAGGTCATTCTGAAAGATGTTCTAATAATCCAAAAAGGCTCTTCATGCATTGTGTGTACATATGTAAACAAATAATGACATTATATACACATGTAAAATACCTATAAGGGCATGGCTATAGTATTCCTACTTTACCACTGAGCTACGTTGGGTAGTTACGCATTTACCACTGAGCTATGGCCGATCAGGCAGTTTCGGATTCACCATCGAACTATGGACTGTGAGGTAGTTGCGCATTTACCACCGAGCTATGGCCGGGCAGTTAAGAATTTACCACCATGCTACGGTCGGTCGGGCAGTCACCACTGATCACTTAGGCAACTAGAGGTCACAACATCAATGTTAGCCGTAGAGCGGCATTATGTATATAAGTCTATTCATCATGTATATCATGGCCCAAGTGGCAATCCAGAAGTTTCAAGTTGATTCTTATCCCTCTTATTGATAAGGATATATTGTTATGTTTCAGTTCTGCCTTACATGCTCGTTACATTTTTCGTACTGACGTCCTTTTGTTATGGACGCTGTATTCATGCCTAAAGGTGTAGGTAATCAGTTTGATGAGCCTTCACAGTAGATGAGGTTGACATTCAGTGAAGGATCGGTAAGACCCCACTTCATTCGGAGTGCAGCAAAGTCTGGAAGTCATGGTTTCAAAGTTTTGCTAAAAACTTATGGGTTGGGTGGGGCCCTATCCCGATCATGTTTTGATGTCAGATACTCTTAGAGGCATTGTAGACACAGGTTCAGTATGTATAGTATGTAGTGGCCTGGTCGGCCCTCGTTTATGTTTCCCTTTGGGTTGTTTAGTGTTGATACTCGTAGTGGCCTACTCGGCGTGTACATATAGATGTGGCCATATTGGCCCATCATAATTTATACAAAGAATGATTTCACCTAGTCAGCCTATGTATGTTCTGCTTTACGTCTAATGATCATGAGTTATGGAGTGGTTCGCTAAGGCAAGTATGGAACCATGTGTCAGCCACACCTCACTTAGGCGAGGGTATGATAAATTGGTATCAGAGCAGGTGTGTCCTAGGGAGACTACAAATCCGTGTCTAGTAGAATCTTGTTTATGGATGTGTTGTGCACCACATTTATAAACAGGAAGTTACAGGGCACTTACGAGTTTGTTACCCTTATTTCAAATCCAAATCATGCCGCAGAAATAATTTACAAGAGTTGAGGCAGGACTTACATATGTTATTAACACAGAGATGATTTCAGTGAGAAACACTACAACTAGCTAGAGGGCTAATACAGAAGCAGGTAAGAGCATTAGTAGAAAGTGTTCTAGATAACATGGCCCAATTTGCATTCAAGCATTCTCTTATAACTTAGAGGGGCGTAGACAACAACAATGGATAGAGCATGCTTGGGATAGACTAAGGTAAGAGATATAGGTCAGCCGATGAGCATACAGAGCCAAAGGGTGATAGTAGGTCCCAGAAGAAGTCAATGATATGGGGCTCAGATATGATTAGAGTAGCCCGTCAGGGCTAAGCAAGAGATCAAGGGTATAGGAACTGCCAGATCAAGAGAGTTCTGGATAGGGAAGCCATCCTAAAGGTTCGGTTGCAACCTTTCCATATCAAATACCCCAAATTTAAGGGTAAAGAGCGAGTACCTAGCTTAAGAGGTAATAGAGACTAGATGTATGCACAAGAAGACTAGCATGACTCTGAGTTTCCATCCGAGAGGCAGATAAGTATATCACCTATGTTAGCATAAAATAATGTGAGTTAGTAGATTTTCTATATTTTAAATGACTAGCTAAAGATAGAATATATAGTGGGGAGATTATGGTTTCAGAAGGATATATGAAGTTAGAAGGATTCTCCTTAAGATGAATTATGATGAGATAGCGACGAGGGGCTTAGATTAATATATGTAAGACAAGGAATGTGGAAATAGTTTAGGTCGAATGAGGGACCCTAGTGATACAGAACTAAGGTGCAAATTATGATGATGTATGGATTGCTTAGTTATGATCGATTTATAAAAGTGAAATGAAATAAATCAGGAGATAGATTATAGTAATAACATAAGTGCAACGAGTTACAGAATGATGATAAGTTTTAGTATAAGAAAGAAGCCTAAAGGGGGGAATGCAATGAGTTTTAGATATGTTCACAAGAATAGTTCCAAGTTAGCAGGGGCTGGACTAAAGCTATGGTGTAAGCCCGAGTACGCGCGCAAGTTCAACATTCGAGGACGAATGTTCCAAAAAGGAGGGGTGTGATGTTAAATCCTACATTTTCATATATTAAAGTGTGTCGTAAGTTAATCGGTGTAATCTTGGAGATCAAAGCCATTCTTAAGTTTATAAGTGATTAAAACCACGTTTAGTAAGTATTGAAAGGATTAAATTTTATAAGTGATTAAACCATGTTTAGTAAGTATCGAATGGATTAGAGGTTAAATGAATCGAAGAAAATAAGTTTCGTTGAAAGTCGGCAAGATTGGGAATGTTATAACATGGACTTTTAGGGGTAAGACTAGGGGCGCTTAACATGATAAGAAGGTCATTTTATGATGTATTTTAGTCGTGTGTTAAGTTTTGAAGTCAAGCGAGTTGTAAAATAAAAGTTGAGAAAAGTCGTCATAAGTTATGTTCATAAGGTTTCTGAAATTTGGGTCAAATGTAACTGAGCGTTCTTCTTCTTCTTCTTCTTCTTCTTCTTCTTCTTCTTCTTCTTCTTTGTGATGGAGCTTTAGTTGTGATAAAAAGCTATGAAAGTGCAAATAGATGTTGCTATGTTGAAGTTGAGTTAAGGGTGTTCTTGTATAACGTTTGGGAGGCTGTTCTTATTGATTTTCATGGGATGAAAATGTAGTTGTTGACTGATTCTGTTGTTGTTGTTGTTGTTATGAAATTAGAGAACTAAGGAAACGAGAAGATGCTGTCCAAATTGCCGTAGAACGAGCTTTTTCTCTTCTTCTTCTTCTTCTTCTTCTTCTTCTTCTTCTTCTTCTTCTTCTTCTTCTTCTTCTTGAACTTGATGGAGCTTTAGTTGTGCTAAAAAGCTATGAAAGTGCAAATAGATGTTGCTATGTTGAAGTTGAGTTAAGGGTGTTCTTGTATAACGTTTGGGAGGTTGTTCTTATTGTTTTTCATGAGATGAATATGTAGTTATTGACTGATTCTGTTGTTGTTGTTGTGATGAAATTAGAGAACTAAGGAAAACGGGAAGATGCTGTCCAAATTGTCGTAGAACGAGCTTGTCGATATCGTGTGGTATGGGACTTTTTGAAGCAGTAGTTATGATGTGTTGTGGCTGGAAATTGATAGAATATCTTGGATATGTTGTTTTTAATGTTTTTCTTGTGTTGTTGGTATTGATGAGAGTTTGAGGAAACAAACAAAATAGGGTAGATATTGTCCAATTTAATATAAGAACTAGCTTGCCAGCTCGATAATTGTTATTAAGCTCATTGTGGTGACATTAGTGTCCTTATTGTTGACTGTAGATTTAGGGGAAGGAGGCTAAGCTTGGCTGGATATCAAAGAATTCGGTATAAGGTAGGTTAAGGCTAATCCTTCCTTCTTTTCGCATGATCCGATTAAAGAAACGTAAATGTAATGTTATTCCATAAATGGTTATGCTCTTAATAGTTAAGGATTCCTGTGTTATTCATTCCAATGAAATGTAATTCAACGCATGGCTAAATATGTTCCTAAGTCCCTATTGAGGCATACCATAAAGATCTTAATGTTCATAACGTAATCGGAGGGGGAATGACTATAGGCCATTCCGAAAGATGTTCTAATGATTCTAAAAGGCTCTCATGCATTGTGTGTATTTATGTAAATGAGTAATGACATTATATATGGATGTACAACATCTATAAGGGCATGGCTATATTATTCGTACTTTACCATCGAGCTACGACCAGTTGAGCCGTTACACATTTACCACCGAACTATGATCGGTCGGGTATGTTACACACCGTACCTCGGAGAAGCACTGGTTAAATTGGAATGTAAGTATGTCGACTTACGACTAGGTAAAACAACTTTGGAGTATGAGGAACGAGGCATTATTAAGTATATTGTTTAAGTAAAGGATGATTATGATCTCGTAAGTCGTAATCGGGAAAGACTATTTTGAAATACAAGAACCTGGCCATTATCATGTATAATAAATGATAAATATCATGTATGGAGAGTTTCGGAAGGTTTCGAGGTCAAGCAAATTGAGGAAAATAAGTTCGACGAAAAATTGAGAAATGCTGGACAGATTTTTAGTCAACTTTGGAGGGGCATATCTCCTAGTATATTAGGAGTTTTAAGGTATTTCAAAATCCTAAAATGAATTTCGTCGAGTTTAGTTTCTAATGCAACAAACTGCTCATCGATAGGACATCGGAGTAGAGAATTATGAACGTTACAAACTGAACTGTCGATGCAGAAACAGGGCTGCTACAGTGTCGCTACAGTACTGCTACAGTTCTGCCGACTTTGCCACTTATAAAAGGGTCAAAATCCCTCTTTATTGGTCATAAAAATCTCTCCAAATTTCCAGAAAATTCAGCAACAAAGGGGAGCAAATATACATCACAAAAATGAAAATTTTGAGTGAAATTCAAGCTACGAAATACTAATCGAAGTCAGGGCGACACGTAGACGCAATTATAAATTCGTTTTGTGTCGGAATGAGCTTGGAAACAAGTGGATATTGAAGATCTTGCCACTTTAGTAAATACAAGGTATGAATCATTGAATTTCTTTCTTTATCAATATGGATTAAGGAATAATTGCAAGAATAAAGGTTATATTTTGTTGGGTTGAGGTTGTTGAATTATGGATTGAGGTTTGAAGAAAAGTTTTGGATAAAATATATATATTTATCTTGTAGGATGTTGAGTATGTTGTTATTGATGTTGTTGATATTAATTTCGGCTTCTTTACGGAAATAAAGTATTCAAATAGTCGTATCACAAGTTGGTTAGTTGAGAAGTTTAGAATACATCGTGTGGGATGTTTTAGGAAGTATATTGGTATGGAAATGATTGCAGTGATGCTGGTATTTTTATTGTTGTGTTGGTTGTTGAATTGAGAATTCGGGCTAGGCATATAAACAGGGGAGATGCTGCCCGAATTTCGATAGAATCTAAAAGGATTTTAATTAAAGGCTTAAGACGAGCGTATGATAATGATCCTAACAATAATATGAATGGTTGCATATGTAGATTGTGAGGCTACGAATAAGCTTAAGTGAATTGCAAGACAGGATGTGAGTTGGAAGTCGAGAAATTGTCTTCCGGGTATGTTAAGGCTAGTCCCCTTCTTTCTAAAGGCATGATCCTTTCGATATAAATCTTTGTGTCGTACTCTTAATATCATTGATTCCGCAAATGCTAGAAGTCCACGAATTTTGTGATCCTTATACTAGTATTGAGCTTCTAAAGGCATGATTCTGATGCTATGGCTTCATAAATGTTTTCATATCTTCCTCGTTTTCAAAAGTTAAATGTTTACGACTCCAAGGCATAATTCCTTTCCTAATAATTCATAACTGTTTTCCCAAAATGCTGTATTTTTCAAAACCAGAGATTTATGATTCTGTGAGCTCTTATGATAACAGCGATGAGCATGTTTTTACGATGATAATGATGATGTCAAAGTAGAGGATATTGCTAGAAGATGTTCCAGCTGGATTGGCGAGCTCCATTTCTTTCCGGAGTGTTGCCGAGTCAGAGTATGTATGTTATGGTATATTGATTTATGTTAGGGACTTTGCAGACAGAGTCATGTATACAGTATGCCAGTCTTGTAAGCGGCTATTTAAGTCGATGTGTCATTATGCATTACTTTATAGATTCATACGAATACAGATTTTATTTGATTCAAGAAAGACGAAAAGAATGTTTTCGAAAAGCTTCCATTATGCATTACATTTCATGACTTAAGAGTCCTGTGAGATTATGAGTATAACGAGAACCAGCGGGTTCGCTCGGCTCTAAGTAAGGGTCGGGTGCCCATCATGCCCTATCAGGATTGGGGTGTGACAGGGTAGTTAAGCGTTTACCACTAAGCTACAGCCGGTCGGGCAGTCACCACTGATCACTTGGGTAGCTAGAGGTTTCAACATCTGTGTTAGTCGTAGAGTGGAATTATGTATATAAGTCTATTCATCATGTATATCATGGCCCTAGTGGAAATCCAGAAGTTTCAGGTTGATTCTTATCCCTCTTATTGATAAGGATTTATTGTTAGGTTTTAGTTCTACCTTACATACTCGGTACATTATTCATATTGACGTATTTTTGATTGTGGATGCTGCATTCTTGCCTGCAGGTGTAGGTAATCAGTTTGATGAGCCCTCATAGTAGACGAGGTTGACATTCAGTGAAGGATCGGTAAGACTACACTTTATTCGGAGTGCAGTAGAGTCTAGAAGTCATGGTGTCAAATTTTTGCTACTGACTTATGGGTAGGCTGGGGCCTTGCCCCGACCATGTTTCGATGTCGGATACTCTTAGAGGCTTTGTAGACACAGGTTAAGTATGTATTATATGTCGGTGGCCTGGTCGGCCCTTGTTTATGTTTCTTTATGTGTTATTCGGTGTTGATACTCATATATATATATATATATATATATATATATATATATATATATATATATATATAACAACTCGCTAATACGACGCTTTCCCACTTACAGTATTGTCACGACCAATTTATGAATCGTGATGGCACCTACACTGTCCCTCCCAGTAGGCGAACCATTCTCAAATCATTTTAGACATTTATAAGAATTATGCGAAAATAAACAATAATTATGCTAACAAGTTTAAATTATATAAATGATAAGTTCTGAAGTATTAATAACCCCAAAATCTGGTCTGGACTAGTACAAGAGCCACTATTATGTAGATACAAGTCTGATAGAAAGTACATATCTCAAATATCAATATCGTCTCAAGAATACAAACTAAACAGTTAAATACAAGGAAGAGTCTTCGGGTTGCGGATATTGTCCAAAAGTTCACCCTGGAATCTCTATCACTAGACTCGGATCACCCTCGACGACAGGAACTAGAACTAGTAACAAACTCTGCACTCAAAAGAAGAGTACTACAAGAGTAGCACCAGTACAACCAACACGTATTGAGTAAGCATCACAGGCCGACTAGATTAGTTCACGCATAGAAGCATAAAATCAACCAAATAAGCAAATAGGCATATAATACTCAATCCAAGGTCACAAAATATCCCATAATCACAACCTAAGATGAAGCTTCTAAACCACAAATCTATCAAATCTCCATAATCTCAATCGATAATCGCGAATCCAAGTCCTGAATTTGGATAGAGTCACTACTATGCAATCTGACCCAGTCCATAAGTCGATCTATGCCACCACAATGATATTAACAGACCATACCAAAACAGAAATAAGAACTATAAGATGATGCAAAATAAAATATAATAATGTGTAATGCAATGCACTGGCCAAATATCTCAAACCTGTACACACATACTAATGGTATTGTTTGCCCAATAGTCATGACCCATGGGGGACCCACGAAGTCCATGTACCCCTCGCTCCAGAAAAGACCTCAGACCAGGAGTTCACAAACAGTCCACATCCTCACCCCCATCAAATGTGCCTTATATACATATATCAGGATAGGCTACATCTTCACCCCCTGTCAGATATGCCTTTATACATATGTTGTATGCAAAATGAGTATTCAAAATATGGTTCAAGTATAGACCCTCAAGATGAAACATTAACTCAAAGTAAGCATGATCAATCAATGAAATCAAATACCAATGAAAGTGCAAGTCGCAATGCCATAATCATATCAGGACATGGAATAATCAGCTCAACCCTAGAATGAATCATGCAAATCCTCTCGATCAACATAAGAGTCTGTGAAACCCTTTACTTCCACATATAGCAAGTACCCCTCACAACTAAGTCTTGCATCACCAAAGTGTTTCATTTTCTTTCATAGTTGCCATAAGTCTTTCATCAATCATTTTCGGACCATTTCCATCATATATGAATGTATGAATGCAGGAATGAGGAATCAGTGCAGTGAATGTAAATGAATATGCTATAAAGATCACAAATACCATAAGTTGTATCAAATCTTGCATAACTTCGTTACCATCAGCAAATCATGATCAAGATCTTATTCGTGCCTTATCACAACTACACATCCAATTCTAGCCTAATCTCATTATCTGATCATTATATGAATCTCAATGTATTTCCAATTCAACAGTCAATATGGAACATGATCAACTAATAATATTAAGGTCAATGAATACAAGTCATTATGCCACAAGTCATAAAAGACTCAGATAAATCACTCAACAACGGAAAGGATATGTAACCATCTCAGTCAACAAGAAGAGTGTATATTGACTCCTTCCTTCTCATATCACAACAAATACACCTTAGGTTTCAGTACATAAAGCAATAGCGACAAGCCCACATAATCAGAAATCATATCAACCTAGATAATATCCAACCAAACACCATGTCCGAAGACCTAATCATGCTTTCTCCCGTCAATTCTATACAACATATACGTTTAGCTAATCAAAGTCTAACTAAAGTAAGTCGTAACCTACCTCGAATGTAGAACATGAGCCACGAACTACTCCACACAAGACATCTATTTCCAAAGCGTCTCATAATGGTCAAAGTCTAGTAATATAATGCTAAGTAGGCAATAGACCTTCTAATAAATATAGGGACAACATTGGGGAAGAGGACCCAATTACTTCTACTCTTTTTGATTGGTAAAAGCATCATTAAATAGTAAATTTATCATAATCTCAATCCCAACAATCATAATCTTCCAATTTTTATGGGTTTCTAATAAATTTAATCCTTCCAAAACAGATTTTAGTCCAAAGTTCCCCTTTTTATTAGAACCCTAAGTCTCAAAATAAAATTCCCAACACAATTAACCAATTTCCCATCCTGGAAGGTGATTACCCACCCTCCTAGATGATTAAACAACAATAAAATCAACAACCTGTCAATTATTCTAGGGTTTAACAATTCTAGGGCTCTAGTCTTTTCGTTCACCATTAAAGAACCTTAACTAGCATAAGAACTTAAAGATGATGAGAGAATGAACAACGAAAATGGTTTAGACTTACCTTCAAAGGAGAACTTCACCCTAGCCTCAGAAAATCGCCTCTCACTTTCTCGAGAACTGTTTTTGGGGTTTTGTGGCTAATGACTTTGAAATTTGCAATGTAAAATTGGGTTTCTGTCTCCCGTCGACCACTACAGCGGCCTGACCCACTGCTGCGGCGGACCTCATTGACTCACCCAACCCTGCGATGGCGATCGTCGCCCTGCTGTGGCGGGCTGCAGCGGCTTCCCGCCCACTGCAGCGGTCGCATCCGACGAGTAACCTCTGATTTTTCATCAAATTTTCTCCCTAAATCCCAACATCAATCTGAGGCCCTACAGACACAAACCAAACATGCACATATAAGTAAGAATTCCCAACAGAGGTCTAATTACTAAGTCACCCCAAACAAAAATAAAACCAGTTTCCAAACAATACACAACATACAATCAAATGCCTCAGTTTTTAGAATTCTAACTATTTATGTTTTCATTAGACTTACACCTAGTCTCAAAATGAACCAGCAAGGGTAAAATGATCAAAATGCTCCTAAGGACCTAGCGGGCCGTTCCATATATATATATATATATATATATATATATATATATATATATATATATATATATATATATATATATATATATATCATGAGTTGTGGCCATGTTGGCCCATAATAGTTCATACAAATAATGAGTTCACCAAGTCAGCCTATGTATGTTATACTTTACGTCTAATGATATTGAGTTATGGAGTGCTTGCTAGGGCAAGTATGGCACCAGGTGTCAGCCACACTTCATCTAGGCTGGGGTGTGACAAATTGGTATCAGAGTAGGTTTGTCCTAGGGAGTCTACATATCCATGTCTAGTAGAATCTTATTTATGAATGTGTTGTGCACCGCATTTAAAAATAGGAAGCTGCAGGGCATTTACGAGTGTCTTACCCTTATTTCAAATCCAAATCATGTCGTAGAAATAAGTTATAAGAGTTGAGACAGGACTTACGTTTGTTATTAACACAGAGATGATTTTAATGAGAAAAACTACAACTAGCCAGAGGGCTAATACAGTAGCAGGCAAGAGCATTAGTAGAAAGAGTTCATAACATAGAGGGGTGTAAACAACAGGAATAGATAGAGCATGCTTGGGATATACTAAGGTAAGCGATATAGGTCAGCTGAAGAGCATAGAGTGTCGCAGGTTTATAGTAGGTCCCTGAAGAAGTCAATGAGATGGGGCTCAGATATGATTAAAGTAGCCCGTCAGGGGTAAGTAAGAGATCAAGGGTACAAGAACTGCCAGATCAAGATTGTGCCGGACAGAGAAGTCATCCTACAGGTTCGGATGCGACCTTTCCATATCAAACACCCCTAGGTAAGGGTAAAGAGAGAGTACCTAGCTTAAGGGGTAACAGAGACTGGATGTATGTGCTAGAAGACTAGCATGACTCCGACTTGCCATCCGAGAGGCAGATAGGTATGTTACCTATGTTAGCATAAAAGAATGTGAGTTAGTAAATTATCTATATTTTAAATGAATAAAGATGAAAGATATAGTGGGGAGATTAAGGTTTCAGAATGGTATATGAAGTTAGAAGGATTCGCCTTAAGATGAATTATTTCGAGATAGCGACGAAGGGATTAGATTAACATATGTAAGACAAGGAATGTGGAAATAGTTTTGGTTTGAATGAGGGAACCTAGTGATACTGAACTAAGGTGAAAATTATGATGAAGCATGAACTGCTTAGTTATGATCGATTTATAAAAGTAGAATGGCATCGATCAGGAGACAGATTATAGTAATAATCATAAGTGCGACAAGTTACTGAATGATGATAACTTCTACTATAAGAAAGAAGCCTAAAAGGGGGAATGCCTTGAGTTTTAGATATGTTCACAAGAATAGTTTCCTAGTTAGCAGGGGCTGTACTAAAGCTTTGGTGTAAGCCCGAGTACGTGCGCAAGTTCAACATTCGAGGACGAATGTTCTCGGGAGAGGGGGGATATTACATCCCACATTTTCATACGTTAAAGTGCGTAAGTTAGTCAGCTTAATCTTTGTGATCAAGGACATTCTTAATTTTAAAAGTGATTAAAACCATGTTTAATAAGTACCGATGGATTAGAGGTTCCACGAACTGGTGAAAATAAGTTTCGTTGAAAGTCGGCAAGCTTGGGAATGTTATAACCCGTACTTTTGGGGGGTAAGACTAGGGGTGATTAACATGATAAGAAGGTCATTTTATGAGGTATTTAGTCATGTGTTAGTTTTGGAAGTCAAGCGAGTTGTAAAATAAAACTCGTCACAAGTTACGTTCATAAGTTTTCTGAAATTTGGGTCAGATGTCACTGAGCGTTTCTGTTACACCCCGGAAAAATTTTCGTTCGTGCACAGTGAATCGACTGGCGAAGGACAAATTCGAGTATCGAACTAGTGATGTCTTAATGATATCTAGGAGAAGAATTATAATGCCCCTTATGTTGGTAATTAAGTGCCAAGTAAGTTTCAAGAAGGACCCATAAGCCAAATATGGGCATAAGCCATCCAAAAAGGGCGAGTTAAGGAAACATTTTCGGAGGATCTGGTTTGGAGGGGCCAACACACCATTGTAAAGTTGGAATTTGGGAAAAACACCACATGATGGAAGTTGTAGATAACTGAAAGATATTTCTAACCATAGGTCGTGGGCCCTCACAGCATATCGGGATCAAAGGTTATGGCCACTCTACGACAGACCGTTTCGGGGGCAAAATAATATCACCTTCTGGCACACTCCGCGACACCACCTGCGACTCGCAGACACGACCCGCGACCCCGCCGCTTCATCGCGGATTGTGCCAGTGAGGGTCGGTCGTCTGGCGAGCTCCGCGACACAACCTGCGACTCGCGGAGCATGTCCGCGACTCGCGAAGTGTGTCGCATGTCGTCCCAGTCCAGAAAATTCTGGACCCCTTTTAAATGTACCCAACTCGTCCAAAAATCATTTTTTCCATCTTGTTGGCTAAGGAAATCTATAGAACTCTCTCCAACATCCATCTATAAGAGATATCAAAAGAAAACCAAGATCAACAACATCAATTACATGAAATCAAGTGTGTAGATTCAAGTAAAGCTTATCTTCTTCAAGGAAATTCAAGAAAGAGTGAAGTAGGGTTTTGGTGCTAAAGAGGTATTCTATTTCAAGGCTTGTTCAAACATCATCCAAGGTGAGTTTTATGATCATCCCATGTTGTTTAAGGTATTAGAAAGCTTAGATGCTTGAAATGTAGAAGAACATAGAAAATGGGGTATTTTGAGTGAATAGTGACACAATTGGATGATAGTGGGATTGAATCACGGATGTTGGAATGTGGTGACTATGAACATGTTGTGAATGATGTTTAGGCTATGCAATGAGTTTTATGAATGCGGAAAATACGATAATAAGCTATAACCCTAAATGTGAGTTAATTGGAAGAAAAAGGTGGATTTTGCTAAGTGCGTATGAATGATGAGTGTTGATTGTGATATTGTGAGTAATATTGCGAATGTTGGGAGTTGATGTAGAACATGGGAGAAGTAGTATAAACAAAGGAAGTGCTGCCTAATTTTTCCTAGAAACTAACGACGCGTTCTTATAGTTATTTAGCTAATGTACCTCACATTCTTTAATGAAGGTGACGACGTGACATCGGAGGTGAACGAGTGACCGATAGCTTAGCTAAACGACAAAGGTATGTGAGGCTAGTCCTTCCTTCTAATGGCATGAATCTCTTAGCTTAAATCTCTATTCCTTTCATGAGCTCTCACCTTCTAAGAAGTTAAAAGCTTATGCCTATGAATGTCTATATGAGATAAGATATACGATATGAGGATGTTATTCCTTGCCTACGCTCACCTTATGTACTAGTCCTTTCAAGGTGAGGCAGAATGTCCATAATGGTTCCATAATGTAACCGGGGGATTATGACCTTACGTCACCCCGATAGAATAAAGTTGATCTTGAGCCTTATATACATATCATGATAAGATGAGTATTTTATGATGACCATATTATTATGAGTATTTTGCATTGAGCATGTCATGAGCATTTTATACCGTGCCTAGTTGGCCGGGCAGTCACCGCCAAGGCGGGCAGCTATACGGAGACACCATGACCTTCGGGCATAGGCAGACACCACTAGTGGGCGGCATGAGATGGTACCCCGGACGCGGGAGGCCTGGACGCGGGCTACTATTATTGATTATCACACCGTTCCGATATGAACGGGCAGCTTGTGTATGATGCATATATGCCATGATGATGAGTATGAGTAAGACAACATGCATTACTTCTTTTATGATCAGTAGTCAGATCCCGATGTTATGTTGATGCTTCTCTGTATTATTGGTGTATTCTTTCACTGTTTATGCCTCTCATACTCAGTACAATATTCGTACTGACGTCCTTTTTCTTTGGACGTTGTGTTCATGCCCACAGGTAGACAGAGAGGAGACATTGCTCCAGATTCTTAGAGCTGTCAGTTGATTGAAAGCCCTCCATTGCTCCGGAGGTGCCTATGATGATATTTTGTGTATAATTGTATATGTCGTTCCATAGGGGCTCGTAGATACTCGATGTGGGTTGTATGGTCTCATGGAAGGGTCATTTTGTATGTATGTACATATATGTATTATTTTGCTAGCCTATAAGGCACAAGTATATACAATGCTTTTGTTACCAAATGAAAATGGTTTTCTTATAAACTAAGTATGAAGTGGATAATCGATTGATAAAGAGGCTAAGGAGTAGTCACACGAGTGGTGCTCGGTGGTTAGCACGGGTACCCATCGCGGCCCCTAGCCGGGTCGTGACAAAAGTGGTATCAGAGCAGTTCGGTCTTAGGAGGTGTCTACGAGTCGTGTCTAGTAGAGTCTTGTTTATGGTGTGTTGCGCGCCACATCAATAAACAAGAGGCTACAGGGCATTTAAAAAAAACGACCATCTTTCTTCTACGAGATCGTGCGATAGGACTCTAATGTAAGATTTCCTTTATTCTAATTGTGTGTTATGGTTTCAGCGATGCCGCCAAAGAAGAAGCAAATCCGTGCGATATTAAATGTCGCCGGTGAAGGCAACAGTCGAGAACTTCCAGTTGAGTTGGGACATAGCGAGGCTCAGGGTGCCACTTCCTCGCATGCCACTCCCACTTCTTCTTCTACCTTGCCCAATGTGGAAGAGCAAGCAGGAGCCCCAGCTCCAGTTCCTCCGCCGGTTGCTTCGGGCCAACAAATGACCGAGGCTATTCAGTTATTGACCCAGTTGGTGGCTGCACAAGCACAACGACAGAATGTGGGTTCAAGTGACCGGGCAGCAAGTACAAAGGCCCGTGATTTTATGAGTCTAAATCCTCCAGAGTTCTTCGGGTCAAAGCCGGAGGAAGACCCACAAGGTTTTATCGATGATATATTGAGGCCATTGAGGGTTGTCCATGCCTCCGAAACTAAATCCGTGGAGTTGGCATCATATAGACTCCGGGATTTGGCGGTATTATGGTACAACAATTGGGTATTATCAAGAGGGGAGAATGCGTCTCCCCCGGTTTGGCAAGAGTTTGTAGATGCTTTTACTCGTCAATATTTTCCACCCGAGGTCCGCCGAGCTAGAGCGGATCGGTTTCTGAACTTGAGGCAAGGGAATATGAGTGCCCGAGAGTATAGCATGCAGTTCAACTCCTTGGCTAGATATGCTCCGGCCATGGTGGCCGACATGGGAGATCGGGTACATAGATTTGTGAGTGGTTTGGGACGACATTTATTTAGAGAATGTTTGACAGCCTCTTAGCAAGATGGGATGGACATTTCCCGGATACAGGCTCATGCTCAGAATTTGGAGGGGCGACAACCACAACAGAGGGGTGATCGCGACAGTGATAGGAGGCCAAGCAAAAGAGCTAGATCTATGGGAGAGAGCAGTGAGTATAGAGCGGGACCAAGGCAGCCGCATTCTAGGCATTCAGGTCAGTCAGCGACCAGTGCACCTCCCAGATTCCCAGACAGGAGGTCCGATCGTTCTTTTCAGCCAGGTCAGGGACAGAGTTCGAGAGCCTCAGATTTTCAGTCCAGGAGAGATCAGGGTCAGAGGAGACCCCCAGTACCGCGGTGTAATCAGTGCGGTAGGCTGCATTCGGGACAGTGTCGCCTAGGTTCGGATGCTTGCTATACCTGCGGGCAAGTCGGTCACATGATGAGAGACTGCCCCTCAGCGAGAGATAGGGCTGGGACTCAGCCCACAGGTTCAGCAGTGGGTTCTTCGTCAGCGCGCCAGACAACACAGACTCCCAGATGACAACAGGTAGAGGCAGAGGTAGAGGGGGAGCATCCACTTCAGGTGCTGTTCAGCCTCGTGTATATGCTCTAGCTGGACGACAGGATCTGGAGTCTTCCCCAGATGTTGTCACAGGTATATTGTCTATATTCTCCCGTGATATGTATGCGTTGATAGATCCGGGTTCTACATTTTCTTATATTACTCTATATGTTGCCGGTTGTGCTGGGGTGAAACCCGAGCTCATTAAACCCTTTGAGGTACTTACTCCGGTTGGTGAACCAGTAATAGCAAGACAGGTATACAGAAATTGTATTGTTGTGATATGTGATCGTCAGACCCAAGCCGATTTGATTGAGCTAGAAATGGTTGACTTCAATATAATCATGGGTATGGATTGGTTGGCATCGTGTTATGCAAATGTTGATTGCCGGACAAAAGTGGTTCGATTCCAATTTCCGGGAGAGCCCGTGCTTGAATGGAAGGGTAATGCAGCATCGCCAAAGGGTAGGTTTATTTCCTACCTCAAGGCGAGGAAGATGATAGCGAAGGGATATATTTATCATTTAGTTCGGGTTCACGACACCGCGGCAGAGCCGCCAACTTTTCAGTCAGTTCCGGTGGTGAACGAATTTCCAGATGTATTCCCGGATGAACTTCCAGGTCTTCCAAAAGAAAGAGAAATTGAGTTCGCTATTGATGTGTTGCCGGACACAAAGCTTATTTCTATTCCTCCTTATTGGATGGCTCCGGCAGAATTGAAAGAACTAAAGACACAGTTGAAGGACTTGCTCGAGAAGGGATTCATTAGACCCAGTTCATCGCCGTGGGGAGCACCGGTCTTGTTTGTGAGAAAGAAAGACGGCTCGCTACGAATGTGTATTGACTATAGGCAATTGAACAAGGTGACGATAAAGAACAGATATCCTCTCCCAAGGGTTGATGATATGTTCGATCAATTGCAAGGTGCCAAGTGGTTTTCCAAGATAGATTTGAGGTCGGGCTACCATCAGGTGAGAGTTAGAGAGGCGGATATTCCTAAAACGGCTTTCAGAACGAGATATGGCCACTATGAATTTCGAGTGATGCCATTCAGGTTGACTAATGCTCCGACTGTATTTATGAATTTGATGAACAACATATTCAGGCCTCTCTTGGATCTAATTGTGATCGTATTTATCGATGATATTCTGGTGTATTCTCGCACGGAATCGGAACATGCAGATCATTTGAGAATTGTTCTTGGCATTCTTCGAGCCCGGGAATTATATGCGAAATTTTCAAAGTGCGAGTTCTGGCTGAATTCGGTAACATTTCTAGGCCATGTTATTTCCGACGATGGTATTCGAGTTGATACTCAGAAAATTGAAGCGGTGAAAACTTGGCCAAGGCCTACGACGCCCATAGAAGTTCGTAGTTTCCTGGGTTTGGCAGGCTATTATAGGAGGTTTGTAGAGGGATTTTCATCTATCTCGGCCCCATTGATGAAAGTAACCCAGAAGGCGGCTAAATTCCAATGGAACGACGCTTGTGAGAGTAGTTTCCAAGAGTTGAAAGACAGGTTAACCTCAGCTCCAGTTTTAACACTTCCAGAAGGACCAGATGGTTACGTGGTGTATTGCGATGCTTCGGGTGTCGGATTAGGATGTGTATTGATGCAACATGGTAAGGTTATTGCATACGCTTCGAGACAATTGCGGAAGCATGAAAAGAATTACCCAATGCATGATCTCGAATTGGCTGCAGTCATTCATGCCTTAAAGATGTGGAGACATTACTTGTACGGTGTGCACGTGGATATCTATACAGATCACAAGAGGCTCCAGTACATTTTCAAGCAGAAGGAATTGAATCTGCGATAGAGGCGGTGGTTAGAACTATTAAAAGATTATGATGTTGACATTTTATACCACCCCGGGAAAGCCAATGTAGTAGCCGATGCACTTAGCCGCCGATCAATGGGCAGTTTATGTGAAGTCCCTCCGGAAAGGAGAGAGATGGTTCAAGAAATCCATCGGTTGGCTAATCTTGGAGTACGTGTGCTTGATGCGGGTGAAGCAGGTACTAGTATCAAAGATTCTGCAGTTTCGTCCTTGGTTATGGAAGTGAAAGAACGGCAACGCGAAGATCCTCAGTTATGTCATCATATAGACGTATCTCATGGAAAACAAAATTCTTCGTTTGAAGTTTCTAGTGATAGGGTTCTCAGATACCGAGGAAGAGTATGCGTGCCGGAGGTGGCGGACCAGCGCCGACGAATCTTAGAAGAAGCGCATTGTACTCGGTACTCTATTCACCCAGGGGCGACCAAAATGTATCATGATCTAAAGATAATGTATTGGTGGGATGGTATGAAAAGAGATATAGCGGAATTCGTAGCTCAATGCCCAAATTGCCAACAAGTGAAAGTTGAGCATCAGAAGTCGGGAGGCTTATTGCAGGCTATAGAAATACCTACTTGGAAATGGGAAGTGATCAACATGGATTTCATTGTGGGATTACCTCGCTCTCGGGGTAAGTATGATTCGATATGGGTGATCGTGGATAGATTGACAAAAGCAGCCCATTTTCTCCCAGTCAAAACGACGTACGCAGCAGAGGACTATGCAAGGCTATATCTCAAGGAAATCGTGCGGCTCCATGGCATACCATTGTCTATTATCACAGACAGGGGAGCACAGTTTACAGCTAAGTTCTGGAAGTCTTTTCAAGAAGTTTTGGGCACGCAAGTGAAATTTAGCACAGCATTTCATCCACAGACTGATGAGCAAGCCGAGCGTACCATTCAAACCTTAGAAGATATGCTTCGGGCGTGTGTGTTAGATTTTGGTGGTAGCTGGGATGATCATTTACCTCTCATTGAATTTTCATATAACAACAGCTATCATTCTAGTATACAAATGGCTCCATACGAAGCGTTATATGGAAGGAAATGTAGATTTCCAATCGGATGGTTCGAAGTAGGAGAAGCACATTTAGTGGGCCCTGAATTGGTCCACCAGGCAATAGAAAAGTTCAAGGTGATTCGAGATCGGTTGTTGACAGCCCAAAAGTCGCCAAAAGTCTTATGCGGACAACCGCCGACGAGATTTGGAGTTTCAAATTCATGATTGGGTGTTCTTGAAAGTTTCGCCAATGAAGGGGGTGACGAGATTTGGCAAGAAAGGGAAGCTAAGTCCGAGGTATATCGGACCCTACAAAATCATCCGCAAGGTGGGACAAGTAGCCTATGAATTAGAGTTGCCTTCAGAGCTTGAATCAATTCATCCAGTCTTTCATGTTTCTATGCTCCGCAAGTGTGTTGGAGATCCCACAAAGATTGTCCCGATAGATGATGTGCAAATAGCGGAAAAGTTAACTTATGAAGAAGTGCCTATTTCCATCCTAGATAGGCAAGTGCGAAAGCTTCGAAACAAAGAGGTAGCTTCAGTTAAGGTCCTGTGGCGGAACAACAATCGGGAAGAAATGACTTGGGAAGCGGAAGAGAGTATGAAATCAAAGTATCCACACTTATTCCAACCCCCAGGAGAAATCCAAGGCGAAACGCCAACTAGATAAGGTACGTATACATTAATTTTTATGATTTTGGTCGTGTGTGGCCACAAATATGTTGCTATTGTGATGTAGCCCTGTGAGGCGATGATATTATGGGTTGTTGTGACAGGTTAGTAGTGCCATAGTACAGGGAAACTCTGGCGAAATTTTCGTAGAATCCTGAATAGTTTAACATTCGAGGACGAATGTTCCCAAGGGGGAGAGAACGTTACACCCCGGAAAAATTTTCGTTCGTGCACAGTGAATCGACTGGCGAAGGAAAAATTCGAGTATCGAACTAGTGATGTCTTAATGATATCTAGGAGAAGAATTATAATGCCCCTTGTGTTGGTAATTAAGTGCCAAGTAAGTTTCAAGAAGGACCCATAAGCCAAATATGGGCATAAGCCATCCAAAAAGGGCGAGTTAAGGAAACATTTTCGGAGGATCTGGTTTGGAGGGGCCAAAACGCCATTGTAAAGTTGGAATTTGGGAAAACCACCACAGGATGGAAGTTGTAGATAACTGAAAGATATTTCTAACCATAGGTCGTGGGACCTCACAGCATATTGGGATCAAAAGTTATGGCCACTCTACGACAGACCGTTTCGGGGGCAAAATAATATCACCTTCTGGCACACTCCACGACACCACCTGCGACTCGCAGACACGACCCGCGACCACGCCGCTTCATCGCGGATTGTGCCAGTGAGGGTCGGTCGTCTGGCGAGCTCCGCGACACAACCTGCGACTCGCGGAGCATGTCCGCGACTCGCGAAGTGTGTCGCATGTCGTCCCAGTCCAGAAAATTCTAGACCCCTTTTAAATGTACCCAACTCGTCCAAAAATCATTTTTACCATCTTGTTGGCTAAGGAAATCTCTAGAACTCTCTCCAACATCCATCTATAAGAGATATCAAAAGAAAACCAAGATCAACAACATCAATTACATGAAATCAAGTGTGTAGATTCAAGTAAAGCTTATCTTCTTCAAGGAAATTCAAGAAAGAGTGAAGTAGGATTTTGGTACTAAAGAGGTATTCTCTTTCAAGGCTTGTTCAACCATCATCCAAGGTGAGTTTTATGATCATCCCATGTTGTTTAAGGTATTAGAAAGCTTAGATGCTTGAAATGTAGAAGAACATAGAAAATGGGGTATTTTAGTGAATAGTGACACAATTGGATGATAGTGGGATTGAATCACGGATGTTGGAATGTGGTGACTATGAACATGTTGTGAATGATGTTTAGGATATGCAATGAGTTTTATGAATGCGGAAAATACGATAATAAGCTATAACCCTAAATGTGAGTTAATTGGAAGAAAAAGGTGGATTTTGCTAAGTGCGTATGAATGACGAGTGTTGATTGTGATATTGTGAGTAATATTGCGAATGTTGGGAGTTGATGTAGGACATGGGAGAAGTAGTATAAACAAAGGAAGTGCTGCCCAATTTTTCCTAGAAACTAACGACGAGTTCTCATAGTTATTTAGCTAATGTACCTCACATTCTTTAATGAAGGTGACGACGTGACATCGGAGGTGAACGAGTGACCGATAGCTTAGCTAAACGACAAAGGTATGTGAGGCTAGTCCTTCCTTCTAATGGCATGAATCTCTTAGCTTAAATCCCTATTCCTTTCATGAGCTCTCACCTTCTAAGAAGTTAAAAGCTTATGCCTATGAATGTCTATATGAGATAAGATATACGATATGAGGATGTTATTCCTTTCCTACGCTCACCTTATGTACTAGTCCTTTCAAGGTGAGGCAGAATGTCCATAATGGTTCCATAATGTAACCGGGGGATTACGACCTTACGTCACCCCGATAGAATAAAGTTGATCTTGAGCCTTATATACATATCATGATAAGATGAGTATTTTATGATGACCATATTATTATGAGTATTTTGCATTGAGCATGTCATGAGCATTTTACACCGTGCCTAGTTGGCCGGGCAGTCACCGCCAAGGCGGGCAGCTATACGGAGACACCATGACCTTCGGGCATGGGCAGACACCACTAGTGGGCGGCATGAGATGGTACGCCGGACGCGGGAGGGCTGGACGCGGGCTACTATTATTGATTATCACACCGTTCCGATATGAACGGGCAGCTTGTGTATGATGCATATATGCCATGATGATGAGTTTGAGTAAGACAGCATGCATTACTTCTTTTATGATCAGTAGTCAGATCCCGATGTTATGTTGATGCTTCTCTGTATTATTGATGTATTCTTTCACTGTTTATGCCTCTCATACTCAGTACAATGTTCGTATTGACGTCCTTTTTCTTTGGACGTTGTGTTCATGCCCACAGGTAGACAGGGAGGAGACATTGCTCCAGATTCTTAGAGTTGCCAGTTGATTGAAAGCCCTCCATTGCTCCGGAGGTTCCTATGATGATATTTTGTGTATAATTGTATATGTCGTTCCATATGGGCTCGTAGATACTCGATGTGGGTTGTATGGTCTCATGGAAGGGTCATTTTGTATGTATGTACATATATGTATTATTTTTCTAGCCTATAGGGCTCAAGTACATACAATGCTTTGTTTCCAAATGAAAATGGTTTTCTTATAAACTAAGTATAAAGTGGATAATCGATTGATAAAGAGGCTAAGGAGTAGTCCCACGAGTGGTGCTCGGTGGTTAGCACGGGTACCCGTTGCGGCCCCTAGCCGGGTCGTGACAGTTTCTTCCAATCTACTTGGAGTTACGGTATCTTCCACCCACCAAATTGAAGGCCTATGAGTCAAGTTTTCACTACATTAAAAATTTCATCAATATGACGTCGGAGTAGAGTGATATTCGCGTTTTCGCGAGACTGTACAGGCTGCCCATGGGACTCACTTAGGCAGTGCATGTTTATCCTCCTATTTAAAGCAGTGTTGAGCCTATTTCAGGTCATTTTCGACCATAACTCATTCCTTACAACTTCTAAGAGCTCTCCAAGCGTTCCCCTACTATTCAATTGTGATTTTCACAAGTTTATAAGACAACTTTGCCTTCGCAAAAATCGCAGCAATTGTTGAACTCTTCCTCCACTAATAGTTGTTGATATATAAGATTGCTACACCTTGAAGTAAGGTGTAAACGAGTTGATTCATGTCACTTTAGGTAAGGGTTCTCTGCTTCTTCCTGTTTTTGAACTTAATGGAGCTTTAGATAGCTAAGAAGCTATGAATTTCTATTGTTGTTATGAAATCAGAGAAGTAAGGAAAAAGAGGGAGATATTGTCCAATTTTCCATAGAACGATCTTGTCGATATCATTTTGTATGGGATTATTTTGAAGCAATGGTTATGATATGTTGTGGCTGGAAATTGATATAATATCTTGGATATGACGTTGTTGAGGTTTTTCTTGTGTTGTTGGTATTGATGAGAGTTTGATGAAGTAAAGAAAGTAGGGGAGGTGTTGTACGATTTCATACAAGAACAAACTTGCCGCTCGATAATTGTTATTAAGCTCATTGTAGTGACATTAGTGTCCTTATTATTGACTGTAGATTCAGGGTGAAGGTGGCTAAGCCCGAGTGGATACATAAAGATTCGGTATAAGGTATGTTAAGGCTAATCCTTTCTTCTTTCCGCATGATTCGAGTAACAAAACGTAAATGCAATGTTATTCCATAAATCGTTCTACCCCTAATAGTTAAGGATGTCTGTGTTATTCATTCCTATGAAATGTAATTCAAAGCATGTCTAAATATGTTCCTAAGTCCCTATTGAGGCATACGATAAAGATTTTAATGCTCATAACGTAATCGGAGGGTGAACTACTATAGGTCATTCCGAAAGATGTTCTAATGATCCTAAAAGGCTCGTCATGCATTGTATGTATATGTTTAAACGAGTAATGACATTATACAGGCACGTACAATATCTATAAGGGCATGGCTATAGTATTCCTAATTTACCATCGAGCTACAGCCGGTCGGGCAGTTACGCATTTACTAGTGACTATGGCCGGTCAAGAAGTTATGCATTTACCACCAAGCTACGGCCGGTCAAACAGTTATGCATTTACCACTGACCTGTTACGACTGACTAGGCAGTTACGCATTTACTACTGAGCTATGGCCAGTCGGGCTGTCACCACTGATTACTTAGGCATTAAGAGGTTACGACATCGATGTTAGCCATAGAGTAGAATTATGTATATAAGTCTATTCATCATGTATATCATGGCCCTAGGGGCAATCCGGTAGTTTCAGGTTGATTCTTATCCCTTTTATTGATAGGAATTTATTGTTATGTTTTAGTTCTTCCTTACATACTCGGTACACTATTCGTAATGAATTCCTTTTTGTTGTGGATGCTGCATTCATGCCTGAAGGTGCAGGTAATCAGTTTGACGAGCCCTCACAGTAGACGATGTTGACATTTAACGAAGGATCGGTAAGACTCCACATCATTCGGAGTGCATCCGAGTTTAGAAGTCATGGTGTTCGAGTTTTGCTACAGACTTATGGGTAGGCCGGGGCCCTTTTCTTACTATATTTTGATGTCAGATACTCTTAGAAGCTTTATAGACATAGGTTCAGATGTACAGTATGTCAGTGGCCAGGTCCACCCTCGTTTATATTTCCTTTTAGGTTGTTCTGTGTTTATACTCATGGTGGCCTCCGTACATAGACGTGTTTTTAGTATAACATCTCGCTAATATGATGCTTTCCCACTTACAGTGTATATATATCACGATTTGTGGCCTAGTTGGCCCTTGATAGTTTACAGAAAGAATGAGTTCGGCCAAGTCGGCCTATGTATGTTCTGGTTTAGGTCCAACGATTATGAGTTATAGAATGGTTCGCTCAGGCAGTATGACAGCAGGTGCCAGCCACGCTTCACCTAGGCTGGGGTGTGACACTTTTCTAGTTTAAAAATTTCGTAGTTAGGTTTTAATGTTTAATTATTTATATAAAATTAGATTATATGATTTTGGATAGGTTTCCCCTATGTATATTGATTGGATTTTGTTATTTTCGGTAGACGACATTACTATTATTTAAGAGTTTTCTCTTCTTTACACCTTCGCGTTTTGGCTACTCGGGATTTATCTTACAACTTTATAAGAACGATTCTTGTAAGAGGTAAGATTTCTTTAAATTGATATCTTTGGTTCTAATTTGTAAATTAAAGAAGGTAATTAGTCTTATATTAATTATTATCTCTAATTTCTTCGAAATGGGGATCTAGATCATCTTTTGATCTATGTTCTTGAATTGACTCTATTAGTATCTTAATTAACTTTAATCCGTAAATGTTGAATACTAAGATCAATTAGGGTTCTTAGCGCTTAATCTAGAAACTTTGGAATTTTATTCTCGAACGTTGCATATCTTTAAGTTTTAATCGTTGTAATTTCGCTTCCGCATTATTTGCTTGTTTTTCGTTCAAGTAACCCAATTCTTATCAAGTAGCATGAATAAATAAATGATTTTTGAAAAAAGAAACTCCCTATAGTGTGAATGTTGTGGATTTCCATGTAGTTGTTATAATTTCAATATTTTGACTATTAAATGTATCTTTGGGAATGGAATACTATTAAGTAGTTCTTCAATATAAGGGTATAATTGGATAAAATATTAATTTAAATTCCTAAGATTACACTTATTTTGAGATAAATGTTTCTTGCATAACACTTATTTTGCAACAGACGGAGTATGTATCAACATTTCACTTTCAAAAGGAGGTGATTTATTAGGGAAATGATGGAAAGACTACATAATTACTCCCTTCATCCCAAAATAAGTGTCACCTTAAAAAACAAAAGAAAATTCTCCAAAAATAAGTGTCACCATAGGAATTCAAGACAAAATTTGGCAAATGTTTCCAACTATGACCTTAGCATTAAAGAAGGAGTTTTCTTTAATATTGCTGAATTCTCAAAAAATGTCTAATAAATAGGGATAGTTTAGTAAGCTCCACAATGTATTTCTTGATTTCTTAATGGATATGATTTTTGCTAAAGTGACAATTATTTTGGGATGGAGGAAGAAATGAACTTAATGTGTGATAGTTAAGTGGTATTAGTGGGAGACATCAACATATTACGTGTGGCTCTGATTCTAACAACCTTTTTTGCCTCCCTTTCCCCTACGCGTAGACACATTACTTCACTCTCCCATTTAGGCCAACACTTTGTTTAGGGTTAAAATATTTCTCTTTGGTCTCACAGTGATATTTGTGTTTCAAGATCATTTTGGTAATTTAAATATTTTGAGGAAATTGAAAATCACAAAAATAGTAAGTCCTTTTGTATTTCATTACATTAGAATTTTTGAGTTTCTTTTATGTTATCAGCCTAAAATTTACTATTTTTATTTCTCAAGAAAAAGAGGAGAAAAAAATATGTTTTCTTTAGTTTTGTCGATAAATTTTTTATTACTTTGCTTTGCTTCATTTTATTAAACCATCTATCTTAAAACAAACAAAGAAAGAAAATGGCATGCTCCCAAATTGGGGTGGGACCTGATTGACTCCCAGTCTATACTACATGTTAAGTGAGCCATGTTTTAGATGACAGAAAAGGGTTACTAAAACTTACCAAGCAAATTAAAATCTAGTCACCTCTATATTGATAAATATTTGAAAAGTTGTTTACCAATATCTAACTAAATAACATATAAATCTAAATTCTTCAACAACAAGTCTTGAGCCTCTATGGACTAAGTAGAATACCAAATCTTGGGGCATTCTCTGGAAATATGTCATGACCCATAATATCAGGGTTGTGCGAGCACCCACGCTATTCCCCTGGTGGACTAACCCTTCCCTTTAAGTTATCTCAAAACTATTTAACATTTAACAATGTGGAAATAAACAAATATTATACTAACAGTCTCAATATATATATATATGCGTGTGTGTGTGTGTGTGTGTGAAATTAGTACTGAAGTACTAATACTTAAAAAAATCCCAAGAATGGTCTGAAACTGTACAAGACCTACTAATATAGGTACATAGTCTGATAGAAAAATACAAGTCTCGATACTAGAAATATTGTCTCAAGAGCAGCTAACAAACACACACACACACACACACACACACACACACATATATATATATAGTCTCCGGGCTCCATATCTGGCATGTAGCTCACCTTGGAATCTCCAGCAAGTAGCCTCAGGATCACTCGCGAGGTCGGGAAGTAGAACCAGCAATGAACTCTGCACTCAAGAAAAAGTGCAACAAAGAGTAGTATGAGTATAAACACAAGTACTAGTAGGTTTCATAGGCCAACAACGATTAGTTCACACATATAAACGTAAAAAAGTTAACAGATAGAGCAGATAAGCAATCAAGTACAATCATGAAACATGTTCATGCGTATATAAGATCAAATGAAGTGCATGAAGTGCTAAGTAAACAACCAAGAATAGATGAATGAATGTAGATGCAATGCAATGTACATGCCAACTTTCTATATCCGTACACACATGCTAAGAACAATGCCTCAAATCTACGACCCATACGGGACCCGCGAAGACCATGTACCCTCATTCCGACAAATGATATCGGACACGAGAACTCTCTCACTCCAATAAATGACCTCGGATCACGAGCACTCATCTCACTCCGATATAGACCTCGGATCATGAGCTCTCATCTCTATCTTACACTCTCCGGCAAAGACCTCAGAGACTACACTCTCTCACTTATCATCATTTCAATCACAATCATATCAGATCACATTATCGGATAACCTACTCGAAAGCTTAACAGGTGCCATGAACTAATTCGCTAGAGCCTTTCCTTTTCGAATAGCTTCTAATCAATCAAAGCCTATCAATTAGTTAATCTACACTAGATTACGAAGATAAAGACACCCATAATTCCAGACCAAAATCAAAATGACCATAAAGGTGGCCCTATCTCTACCCAAACCAGAGGGCCATGACGAGCACCCGGGCCTTACCTACCGAGCACCGCTAGTCATAATTTCATATCATTATCACGAACAAGGGTGGACCACGAGTGTCATTAGATGGAAATCTGCTAGATCATAAGAGACCTATATTGAAAAGGAACGAGGCCAAAGGGCATATGTATATAACTATGCTGGGAAAAACTTTACAAGCCGACAAGGCCACCATAGAAAACTATGCAACTAAATATAGGCTGAGGGGGCCATACAACGTCTAACTGTACCACAACTGTCTACAAACCTCTAATAAAGTACATGACATAACAAGGACAGGGCCCCGCCATACCCGTATTTAAAAAAAAAAAACGTACCAAAACACAACAACTCCAGGACAAAAGAAGTGCTCCAATATCAACTTAATAAAAACCTATAGAGGCAGATCGTCACTTGTCTACCTAAACCTGTGGGCATGAAACGCAGCGTCCCCCAGGCAAAAGGGGTGTACGAACAAAGTATTGAGTATGTAAGGCATGAAGGTAACATAAGAAGACATGAAAGTATGTAGCATAAAAAGAATGTAACATGTATATCTGAACTGCCTCTGAGGGCCAATGATATGCATAAGTACTATAAATATATATATCCTGATCATACATATATATGCGTATAGAATGCCTGTCAAGCCTCTGTGGGCATCCCATCGTATCATATCGGCCTTTGTTGGCATAATCATCATCATATCGACTTCTATGGGCATAATCATTATCATATGACCAGCTGATCAGGTGGTAGTGTGTATATAACGCCGTCAATCCCCATACCCATATAGATATAATACAAGTATATACGTATATAAAGCCTGTGGGGTCATAGTATGTACGCATGTAGATAATACAATGCATGAATATGGTAAGAGTGCATCCTGAACCTGTCGAAGTGGCGTAATGTTGTTATACCTCCGATCATCATTATGAAATAGCATTTTCATCATCATGTGACTTTATGAAGCATACTGAATCTGAAGAAGGACTTACTATGAACAATATCATTAGAACATGAATCAACATAGAACATCTCTAGTTGCTAAGAATGGAATCATTATAGGAAGCATTATGTTTACGTTTCGCTCATGAGGATTGTCACGACCCAAACCAGATTGCCATGACGGGCACCCGTGCCCTACCTACCGAGCACCACTAATCGTGTTATCATATCATAATCATAAACAAGGGTGGACCACTAGGGTCATCAAATGGCAACCCGCTAGATCATAAGAGAATTATACTAAAAAGGTGCGAGCCAAAAGGACATATGTATATAACTATGCTGGATAAAATTGTACAAGCCAATAAGGCCATCATAGACAACTATGCAACAAAAATATAGGCCGAGGGGGCCATATAAAGTCTAACTATACCATAACTATTACAATCCTCTAATAGAGTGCATGATATTACAAGGTCAGGACAGGTCCTGCCATACCATATCTATACAAAAATATAACATACCAAAACACAACAACAACTTCAGGACATGGACTGTGCTCCAATATCAGCTGAATAGCAACCTATGGAGGCAGATCGTCAACCTATCTACATGAACATGTGGGAATGAAACGCAGCGCCCCAAAAAATTAGCGTCAGTACGGATAAAGTACTGAGTATGTAAGGCAAGAAAGTAACATAAAGAAGACATGAAAGTATGTAGGATGAAGGAATGCAACCTGTACATCTGAACTACCTTTAAGGGTCAATGACATGCATAAGTGTTGTATATATGCATATATAACGCCTGATCATACATACATACATATGCGTATATAACTTCTGTCAAGCCTCTGTGGGCATCCCATCGTATCATATCGGCCTTTATGGGCATAATCATCATCATATCGGCCTCTATGGGCATAATCATCATCATATAACCACCTGATCAGGTGGTAGTGCGTATATAATGCTGTCACCTTCCCCATGCCCTATATAGAAATAATACAAGTATACGCGTATATAATGCTTATGGGGTGATAGTATATGTGTGTATATATATAATGCAATGCATGAATATTATAAGAGTGCATCCTGAATCTGTCGGAGTAGCGTTAGGTCGTTACACCTCTGAACATCAGTGTGAAGTAGCATTTTTATCATCATGTAACTCTATAAAGCATACTGAATCTGAAGAAGGACTTACTGCGAACAATATCATTGGAACATGAAACAACATAGGACATCTTTATCTGCTAAGAATGGGATCATTATGGGTAGCGTTACATTTACGTTTCGTTCATGAGGATCATGCAAAAAGAAAGAAAGTTAGCCCTAACATACCTCAAGTCGTCAATAAAATCCCACAATGAAACTATTGGGCTAGTATTCCCATCTCCTTAGTCACTACTGCACACCTAATAGCCAATAGCAACCTCATATAAGTCTCTTTAATTTCACATCACCACTCACCCCAAGATTTACATCAAAACAGCCTAATACACGCTTTGTATACAACACTTATACACTTTCTTCTTCCAATTATACCTAATATCACATCCTCAATAGAATCTCAACAACAACTACTATCCTTACAATAATGTTCTAGCTTAAAAACACATTTACAACATGACTCAAGTGAGATTACATCAACATAATCTCAAATTCATGTTTGAACCTTACGTCCAACTCTTTTCCCTCCAATCCTGGCATAATCATCACATAAACTCATAGACATAGAAATAAGATTGAATCTTACATTAAGAACTCAAGAACACTCCAACTCCAAGATTACTTCTCCTTGAAGCATCCTCCAAAGCTTCTACAAGAGGGAGAAACAAGTTTCAACCATACTTTAGAAACCTTTAATACTTGATCTTCTCTTTTGATCCTTGATTTTTCTTAGGAATTGATTAGATATTGCTGGAGAGAGTTTCTAGAAGGTTAAAGGTCCGGTAAAGTGGAGAAAATAAGATAGAATGATAAGTATACGAATTATATAAAAAACGAACTGGAACCAACTTAAAAATACGGCCAGAAAATACTGGCCATATATATTTATACGGTCCAATATATATATACACCGTAATTCTCATCAACATACAGTCTGTATTTCCTCTTCCAAGATCAAACTCCGACAAAACGTATTCTCTTCGATTCGTTTATCCTCTAATCCTTCCAACACTTGCCAAAAATGAACTTAAACCCTCAAATAATCAAGATGAACACATCTAATCTCACATAATCTCGAAGAAAAATCTGCGTTCCCAATCTATAGCAACCAACTAATGAAGAAACATAACGTATAAAAGTACGGAGTATAACAAGGATCTTGCCAAAAGAAAGAAAGTTAGTCTTAACATACCTTAAGTCATCAACACAAACCTACAACGAATCTGTCGGACCAGTACTTTAATCGCCTTACTCACTACAGCACACCTAACAACCAACAACACAGCAACAACCTCATATAAGTCTCCTTAATTTCACATCACTACTCACCCTAAGATTCTTATCAAAGAAACCCAATATACGCTTGTATACGACACTTATACATTTTCTTCCTCCAATTATACCAAGTATAACCTCCTTAATACAATTCTCAACATAATCTCAAGCTCATTTTTTAACCTTCCCTCTAACTTTTTTCCCTTCAAACCTAGCATAACCGTCATATAAACTCATTAACGTGGAAATAAGATGAAACTTTCCTTAAGAGCTCAAAAACACTTCAATTCCAAGATTACTTCACCTTGGAGTGTCCTTCAAAGCTTCTATAAGAAGGAAAAACAAGCTTTAGTCAACACTTTGGAAACCTTTAGCACTTGATCTTCTCTTTTGATCCTTGATATTACTTAGGGGTTGATTAGGTATGTTAGAGAGAGTTTTAGGTTAGAGGTCAGGGGAAGTGAAGGAAATAAGATAAAAGGAGGAGTATACGATATATATATATATATATAAACTGGAACCGACATAAAATACGGCCAGAAAATACTGGTTGTATGTATATGTATATATATACGGTCCGTATTTTTGGACCGTATATCTTCAGAAAATCACCCTCTCTGCCTAAGGAAGTACAGACCGTATTCCAAAGTACTATTCGTATTTCCACTTTTCAAAACAAAACTTCGACTAAATGTATTCTCTTCGATTCGTTTATCCTCTAATCCTTCCAACACATACCAAACATAAACTTATACCTTCGTATACTTAAGATGAACACGTCTAACCTTATAAACTTTGAAGATAATTTTTCTCTCCAAATCTATAACCACCAACTCATGAAAATGCTTAACGTACAAAAGTACGGGGTGTAACATCCTGTCCTCCCTCCTCTTAGAAACATTCGTTCTAGAATATTAAACCGTTAGAAGTCTATAGGAATTTTGGCAGAGTCTCCTCTATAATATCACCACTGCCAACCTGCCTCACAACCCAACAATATAATACAATGCCGCACAAGGCTACAACAATCAATAACAACAATGGTCACAGAAAGGGTTCGCCTACTAGGTAGGAATAAGTAGGTGCCCGTACGGACTGAATTTGGGTCGTGACAATAGTAGATCTGACCACCACTCTATAGAACTTGCCTTTAAGTTTTTGTGGCACCTTTTTATCACACAAGACTCCGGAGGCAAGCCTCTATTTCATCGTCCCCTCACTAATACGATGTGTGACATCCTCATCAATCTCCTCATTTCCTTCAATAATAGACCCAATATACTTGAAATTTTCTATCTTTTGAATCACCTGAGTATCAAGTCTCATGTCCACGCCATCCTTATGCGCTACTCCATTGAACCTGCACTCCAAGTATTTTGCCTTGGTCCTGCACAACCTGAACCCTTTAGATTCCAGGATCTGTCTCCAAACCTCCAGCTTAGAGTTAACTTTGTCGCGAGTCTCATCAATCAAAAAAATGTCATTTGGTAATAACATACACCAAGGCACCTTACCTTGAATATGTCGCGTCAAAACATCTATCACTAGGGCAAATAAGAACGGACTAAAGGCTGACCCTTGGTGAGACTGCATCACAATTGGGAAATGCTCCAAGTCACCTCCGACTGTCCTCATCCTGGTCTTGGCTCCATCATGCGGTCCTTGATCGCCCTAGTGTACGCCATAGGTATACCACTGGCCTCCAAGCATCTCCATAGAACCTCCCTTGAGACTTTGTCGTATGCATTTTCCAAATCGATGAACACCATATGTAAGTCCTTCTTCGTCACCATATACTGCTCCACCAATCTCCTCACCAGTTAAATGGCTTCTGTAGTTGAGCATCACTGGTATGAATCCAAATTGGTTCTCCGAAATGTACACGCATCTTATCACCCTCATCTCCACCACTCTCTCCCACACTTTCATAATGTGGCTTGGCATTTTGATCCCCCTATAATTGTTACAATTTTGAATGCCTCCCTTGTTCTTGTACAAAGGAATCATTGTACTCCACCTCCATTTCTCAAGCATTTTCGTCGTCCTAAAAAGAACATTAAACAACCAAGTTAGCCACTCCATACCTGCCCTGCCTGCGCACTTCTGAAATTCCACCAGAATCTAATCAGGCCCGGTCTCCCTACCTCCGTGCATTCTACCAATAGCCCTCTCGACATCCCTAATTGAAAGACGCCTACAATACCCAAAATCGCGACGCCTCTCAAAGTGCTCCAGCTCTCCCAATACAATGACTTTGTCCCCTTCTTCGTTAAAGAGTCTATGGAAATATTCCTGCCATCTCTATCTAATGAGTACCTCCTCCACCAAGATGTTTTCTTCATCATCATTAATGCATATCACTTGGTCCAGGTCTCGAGCCTTTCTTTTTCTTACTATGGCTAGCCTGTACAACTTTTTATCCCCGTCTTTGTCCTTTAGTTCTGCATACAAACATTCGAAAGTCACGTTGTTTGTTGCCGTCACCGCTAATTTTGCCTCCTTCCTCACCATCGTATACCCTTCCCTATTCATCCGCTTATCCTCCTCATCATTGCTCTCCACTAACATTGCATAAGCAGCCTTCTTTGCTTCCATTTCCCTAGAACTTCCCTATTCCACCACCAATGCCCGCGATGTCCACCAAAGTTACCTCTTAAGACCCCTAGCACCTCTCTCGTTGCTTCACTGATGAAACTAGCTAACCTATCCCACATGCTACTAGTATCACCACTACTCCCCCACTCCCTCATCTCCATCAAATTTTCTCCCATCTCCAGAGCTTGGCGGCCATCAAACCACCTTATTTGATCCTTGGTCTATCACCCACCACCCTCTTCTTTTTGTTTCTCGTAATCCATCGCCAAGAGCTTATGCTTAGTTGTCAGATTCTCACGCAAGATAACCTTGCAGTCTCTGCATAGACCTCTGTAACCCTTCCTAAGTAGTAAGTAGTTGATCTGCATCTTAGCCAACAAACTATGGAAGGTCACCAAGTGTCCTCCCTTCTTCATAAACTCGAGTTAACTACTACTAACTCAAAATCCCTAATAAAATCCAAAAGCGAGGCACCTCCATCGTTTCTATCCTAAAACAAAAACCTCCATGCACATCGCCATAGCCCCCTGAAGCTGCCCTGATGTGGCCATTAAATCTCCTCTGACAAAATGCCTCTTACAACCGCATCCAAATCCTCCCAAAACGCATATTTTCTTCCTCGCCCAAGCTCGCTTCCAATTCATATCCACTAATAATGTTTCAGGTAAGCCCTCCAACGACTAACTTAATCGCCATCATCCTGTCGTTAACTCTTTTAGCCTCCACCACCTAATCTCTGAGATCCTCATCTACTAAAATACCTACTCCATTTCTAGGCCTCGAGCCTCTTGAGTACAAGAACTTATAACCATCCACATCTTTAGCCTTAGGTCCTACGCATTTGGTCTCCTGGAGGAAGGCTATACTCTTCTTGAGAATCTTCAATAACTCTATGGACATCCCCGTCAATGTCCCTATGTTCTAAGACCCTACTCTCAGCCTAGAAACTGCTCTATCCCCCTTACCACCCCTACCCCATCCCCTCCCTCTCGCCTCTGTCGACCGCTAACATGACCCCACTCTATCATCATTCACTCGATCCACTAAAGGAAATGACAACTAAAGGCAAAAAAATAATAATAAAAACAGGCAAGCAAATCCAACCTCGAACTAAGAAAAAAGCCAACTATAAGAAAGACTCTACAGATAAACAGGAAAATAAAATTCACTTCAAACTAAATCAATTAAAATAGACAATCAGAAATGCGATGACTATGAAACTATGCCTATTGTTGGTACAAAGATTGAGTATAAAAGCTATACTACAAATCAGCCAATAAACACTAATAAATTGAAATGAAACTAGTGAAACAAGAACGTTAGAAAGCAAGAAATTTAGGTCGTGCAGCTAGAAAATAACAAAAATCAAGAAACGAGAAGAAACGACAAAACCTGGACTGATCACTGGTACCCTAACTTAAGATGTTTAGCTAGACATACATAAAGAAGAACAAACTAATAAAGTAATTGTAGCAGTGAATGTTCATAATTAGTTTCGCAAAAAGTGAAGAGTCCTTAATTTGATGGTTAGAAGTCACCTCAATGATTAGGAACAAAACAAGAATAATAATGATGCAAAACTCTAGAGAATTTGGCTTCATAGTGCCACAAAAGTCGTGAACAAAAATTGACCAAAATGCCCTCCAATCACACTCTGTGATCGCAAACAATACCGTAGACCAAATTTGAAGTTTGTATAATGGCCCTAGATAACACAACAATGGGAGTGTTAGGTTGTCATAATCTTCATCGTCGAAGGTAATTGCATCACCGTTAAGGAGCTCTCGTGTCCTCTTCTTGTGAGTAATTGAATCCTTCGTCTTTTAGGCTATTGTGTAAGCCACACCACTGATTTCTATTCCTCTAAATATTAAGTAATCGTAAGCTTTGGCGAGGAAGGTTTTGTGGTTCCTCTCCATTCTGGTTCCTATTGAAGTTTTGTTTGCCTTAGCTGCTGAAAAACTTAAGTGTCCGTCCTTAAGAAAATGTGCTACTTTGACTCGTAAATGCTTACAATCCATGGTTAGATGCCCACAATTCCCGTTATACTCAAACCATAAGTTCATACTCCTCTTACTAGGTCAGTCCGAATATCTTTTGGCCACAAAGCCTCTTTGATATTTCTCACGGCCGTAACGATCTCGACAGTTCCAATACTGAAGTTGTATTTTGATAACTTTAGGTTACCCACATCCTTGTTGGGGGTCTTGAAGTTTCTACTATATACCTGCCTACTAGTCCCCAGTCACTTCTAGCTTAATCCATTTTCCTCTCAGTCCTCGGTCGTGATGGTACTAGTAACGTTCGAACCGGTTTCTTGGTTTCTCAGGCCGAAGTCCACAATGTTTTTGGGTCTATCCTAAAATTGACCGCTTTCTTTGACCAGAATCGAGGCTGTTTGGTGGTCCTCTATCCTCATCTTAGATATATACCGGTGATATATGTCATTCCATGTTTTAGTCGGGAATTCTTGTAGGTTTTCTTTCAATTTCTACAAGGCATCCGGCTTTCCAGGTTAAGACCATCAGTAAATGTTGTTGTGGCACAGTCATCCAGTATCGTGGGTAGCATCATTCTCTCCTTTTGGAACCTGTCAACAAAACTATGAAGTAAAATTGTGTTGCCTGTTTATTTTAAAGATATCCTCCTTAAGAGTCTCTACCTTTCAGTCCCCTCCGTGGGCATAATAGAAAACATCTGTGCAAGCATACAAAAGAGTCAGAGTTTTCAGGTAAATGAGAATACCAAGTGATGGCTCATTTTGTGAACGCTTCGCCAAACTTTTTTAGCAGAACGAATTCGATCTCTTTCAATGTTAGATCACTTCCGTTTATACCAGTTGTACATGCCGTTACATATTCCTGTGGATCTGTAGTCCCCTCATACTTTGGAATATCCTATATTTTGAACCTATTTATGATAAGCATCAGGGATGCACTCGGCTTTATATAAATAGTGAGTACTTCTTCGTGTCCGTTTCTTTGATGATTGGCAGAGTCCTAGGGATCTGATCCATTCAGGAATGAATCTCCTTAACATAATTCAAGAATTCTATCCTGAACGGATCTACCTATCTTTATACTATGTCGGGTCTCGAACCCCTAGCTCCTGTATTGCTTGGTAGATCCTCGATGCTAGAGTTAGTTTGCCCATTTCCAGGGGTTCCTTGAGCCACAACGACATTTGATGGCGCCGAAGATTCAGAATTGACGTTGTTAGTTTCAACTGTCACCACGTGTTGTACTTGAGCCATTATCTAGTTATATCGGCCTGATAATTCTCATCATCGTTATCGGTGGTCTGGCCCTTCCATTATGACGGACCCAACTCCGATGTTAATGCGAGTCTGAGTGGGATCCTTGTTCCAATTTTTTTCCTTTGTCAAACATATTCCTATGAAGTAGGGCGGTTCTATCAAATCTACTCCGTTTAAGGACAGCGAGCCTTCATTCCAGTTTGCACCATCATCCCCCTTATTAGCATTCAACATAGCGTTTCTTTCAACGTCAGACATGATATGATTTTTATTGCAAAACATATTAGAGCAAGTTAGCAAAGAGTTGGTAATAGGTCAAAAAAATACCACAATTGTCATAGCCCCGCAGTGGGCGCTAAACGATATACCCCATAATTTAGGATAACAATTGGATTTACTATGGAGTTCAAGGACACACAAGCTATAATGACCAAACCATAATATTTTTTATGTTAAATTGCTAGATTAGTATGATAAAGAGCGACACTGAAATAATGAACCAAGTAAATAATTTTTATTGATTTAACTTCGGGGCAGTTGTCGGGCAACGTTACCAAAAAGCAAGAGCTTCGTGAGCTTATAAAGAGCTTAAGAGCTACAATGTAGTGAAAGTCATAGCCGTTTGTGATGAAAAATAGATGGGATATAATTGAGGGAAAGCGATAAATTTATGATCTTAACCTAAGTAACGTCTCTGCACTATTCACGTCCGTCATGATGATCCTTATCTGCACGTTGTTGCATTTACGTACACATCTATGGATTCGCCGAAGTGGATCCCGGATTCTGCGAAAGTGGTTGCAATCTAGACTTATCATGACCGCCACTGCCATATTCCTGATTGGGCAGCTCCTGATCTAGGTGGGCTCGTATTGCAGTTCTAGATCCTCGACGGATAAGATCAACCACACCGGAGGCGTTCGAGTGTTTGGATCGATGCAATCCTTGCTGAGTCACGTTCGTTCTATCTCTATTCTCACACGTGTCTTCGCCTGATTCTCCTAACTAATCAGTCCAGGTTTCCCCCATACAATTAGGGCATATTTATCATTTCAATATATTTAATCCATGTATTGTTAATACTTGTATATGTATTTTACGTTCTATCCGCAGAAAATACTAAGTAAATTCTCTAATATGTACGGGTATATTATTTATAGGAAGGGAGCAAAATTGCAACCAAACATGTACAAGAAGAGTTAAGCTGAATTTAACGAGGAATATAATTCAACCAAACAAGGTGTTACTTATGTGAAGTTTAATAAGGGTATAAACTCCCCCTTATATAGGCAACCAAACGACTCTTAAGGGAACAATGACTGTATGCTAAGTTGTCAAAGTATTAGTTCCGGTTATATGCATCGCACTCCTGGGCATGAGTAATTTAGAATGGATTAATCCATGTGGTTGGGATTCTATTAATTATTTCCTGATTGTGCTATGGTTTATTTTGATACTTAGTTCTGTTTATATAGTTTACTGGGTAATAAGAGTCCTTTTGACTTAGCTGATTTAACGTAGTTGATAAGCATTAACTGCTGATAAACTTTTCTAAGTGTTGAAGCTGACTTGATAAATAAGCAGTTTTGCATTTGGAGAAAGGTGTTAGAAACTTCACATGACTCTTTCAAAGTGTTGAATAAATACATACAACAATTATCATTTGAGAAAAATAAATAAGCTAGAAAATAAGATTATATTGATACAAATGCTTATACAGCAACTCGATTTATCAATCAAGCTATTATCTCATCTATCTTACACTCTCTATATTTGATATCAGCCTTGTTTGATCCTGCCTCATGGATTATGTCACAACATTCACATCTATCAATCTGAAAAAACATAGAAAAAAATAAAGTAAGTAAAAGTATAGAGGTCGAAGTAGAGATTTTCGAAATTTTCAGACAACAGGTTTCGTTTTGGGGAGATAACGGCAGTCATCGATGTTTGTTGACTTTAAATATTTAGTCGCTTTAGAAGAGGGAGAATGCAGTTTGGGTTTTTCCTAAAGACAGAAATATTACACTTCAATTGTCCTTAATTGCTAATAACACGTCCATTATGATATAATAGTCGAGTTTCAACATTAAGCTCATTCATAACGTTATTTACTTGAGTATCGATCTGTGAAGAAATTAAAGAAGGAAATTAGAAAAATGGAACAACTTAAAGAAATAGATACTTTTCTTTTTCCTCAACGTTATGTGCAAACCTTTGTATTATAGATTAGATAAAGAAATTAAACTACTCCAAAAGAAACTGAGACAATCCAAATACTCAGACAACTCTCTCGCATTATTTTAGAAGCGATAATTGACTTATGATTAAATTTTTTATAGGATCAAGAATTTACAACTTCGCCAATTTTTGTATCTCTACTATTTTATATATATGTATCTTT
The DNA here is from genome assembly GCF_019175385.1 of Lycium barbarum. NCBI lineage: Eukaryota > Viridiplantae > Streptophyta > Magnoliopsida > Solanales > Solanaceae > Lycium > Lycium barbarum. Next base: position 22,125,573 of record NC_083342.1, read on the forward strand.
GCAGAACTGTTTTCTAAGTTCTTTTTCCAATAAATATGATTGCAATCATGTGTGCTGAGTATAATTGGATTTAGCTTATATGTATGATACTGTAAAGAACTTTTATACTTTCGATGTGGTTTAAACAGTTGTAGTAGGCAATTTTGTCTAATTTCCACGTTATTAATTACAGTTTTTATGTACTTAACCTGTAATTATCTTCTAAGTGACCTAATTAGTGACCTTTTTTTTCGTATTGTCAGTATACATAAGTTAAACTCATAGGGAAACTTATGGGCGATTATGGAAGCAGAAAACATTACCTCAATGCGTTTTGTTGCTGATGAGTAAACTTGAATTTCAGATATATACTCTGCAGAATAATTTCCAGCTTCCAAACAAGCTCCTATCCGTCTAGGCCATGCCCTCGTATACGTTGTAACAATTTCACCTCTTCGATTTTTCTCAACGGACTTGAAGAAAAATACATGAGGGGCTTCACATGGATGCCAAGAAGGACTTCTAACATCAAACATGTAATGTGGTGGCCTACGACTTCTTTGCCATGTTTTAAATGTTTCTATTGGATTTTGTAACCAACTCCTGGGCATAATTTTCTCATAAATATGAGCTGAGTAACCCCAAGAAACTGAAAATGTCCAATTTTTAGACCTGTGGTGGCATATGGTTTGTTGTAACATGCGTGATTGATCATATTTTGCAGCTTTTTGGATGTGGAAACCTGCTTGTGCACGATCCATAGAGGGAAATATTGGGTCAACCATATCATAATGGTGAAGGGACGCTAATAGAGACTTTGGATGATATGATAGAAAGCCAGATATGTCACCACGAAGATCAATCTGCAAGTAATAATAAATATATTATTTAAGGGAAAACAGAAAAGTACGCTCAAAGTAATTACTCTATTTGTTTCAATTTGTTTGGCTCGATTCAGTGTATGAGGATCAAACTAACTAAATATTCGGTGTGAATTCGGACATAAAATTTTTGACTTTTTTGAAAATAAAATTTATATATTTAAAAATTACATAAAAAGTAGTGTCCTCCCACCGTCCTAAAAAAATTGTCTTCCTTTCCTTCTTAGTCTGTCTCAAAAAGATTGACACTTTTTTTTAATTGATTAAAAAAATGAAATGATTTACAGTCACACAAATATCTAAAGCTTTTTTTGAACCACACATTTCAAAAATCTTCCTTTGAGTCTTAAACTTTGTGTCAAGTCAAATTAAGACAATCTTTTTGAAACGGAGAGAGTAAGTCACAATAATTAATAATTCAAAATATTTGGAAAGTATTCGCAAAAATCATGATAAATATAATTCTTTGAATTTTCAAATAGCAACTAAGACAAGAAACAGAGAATAATTGATAAGACTTTTCTCGTCCAATGCCCAATCATATGTTAATCAAAAAAGGCTGCACGTTACAGGAGATGAGCTGTACGGTGGATCAGTTCGAAAATTTTTATTACGTGCAAATAAGGTCAAACATATTCCATTTGTACATGAAAATTATATTATATTCTCTTTAACATAAGGGTAATTTCTCGTATGGTGACTTAAAATTAAATTTGCTTTAGGTTGCACATTCCAATCTCATGTCTGGCATTTTCTCATATGTTTTAAATCCTTTGGTTGAATTTGTTGTTCTGCGCCAACACTTAAGAGTGCAAAGAATAATTGCTCATTTCTTTGACCTTTTGATTCTTCTTTGTTTTGGGAGGCTAAGTAATAATTGACTTTACATAAACAAAAAGTTTAATTTTGTACAGTGATATAAAAAAAATTACACGATTTGTTTAAATTAATCACCTGAAAGTAGAGCGATTAAATCAAGCATATACCTGATGAATACCCTGAAGAGGAGAAAGATTGACTCCAAGGTCAGCTACACAAAGCATTGTAGTTCTATCAGAAGATTGCAAATGAGCATATCGCTTTAAGCAAGACATTACAGTATTTGCAAATGTTTTAGCCAAAGGATAACTCAACATAATTCCAGCACCACCAAAAGCTTGATTAAATGAGTACCAATAATTCGACAATATAAATTCCGAATGTCCTCCAAAATAATAGTACTTGTTATGATCATATTGTGCAAGAATATCAACCATATTTTCCACGAAAAATATCGAATCATCATCCCCCATAATTACCCATCTTACTCCTTCATGTGCCTCCCTAACAACTTCCATAATCCCATGAACCATTCTCATAACTCTTGCATCAACATGATTGGTTTCCTTAAGAAGTTTTGAGACATCATCGGATATTCTATAAGGAGGTGAATTTAAGGACCATGGGAGAAGATCATCACCTTTAGGAGGAACATCTAGAAAAAGATGTCCTTTTGTAATATTTGGTCTCCACCATGATTCAACATAGGCTTTTCTATTGTGCCATGCTTTTTCATTACCTAAAAGTCCAAAAACAAGGTGACTAATATTGGTTGGTGAAATAATTGATGATGTACTTGTTTGAGAAGAAGGAGGAGGAGGAGGAGAAGGAGAAGAAGGAGAGCTTGTGAATTGTAAAGAAGAAAAAAGATCGGAAGCTGGAAACTGATGCTCAGAGTCATTGAAAAGGAAAATGGTGCAACAGTATAGGACTAAACCACAAATTAGCACTGTTTTGCAAATGCTAAAGACGATGGATTTGTCAAGTTTAGACATGTCTGAGATATTTGGCTAGAGAAAAATGAGAACTGCCCAATGAAAACAAGTGAATAAAGCACATTTTCACTTTTTACAAGGTTTTAAGCAACACGTAACCCTCCCCTCCCCCCTCGCCCCTGCCCCCCGACCCCCCCCCCCCCCCCCCCCCCAAGCCCCACATGATTCGTGACATTGGCTTTCCACTAATTCTCTGACTAAAATTTTGTTGTATTTTTCCAAGACATGTTTGGACTTTCGAAAGCCAAACATAGTGAGAAATCGGTAAATACTCACTTTTTGGATCGCTAATTAAAATTTAGATAACATCACCAAAGCGGAGAAAATACAATAACAACGACAAGATATTCAGTGTAATTTCATAAAAGAATTTGGGGAAGCTATGCAAACCTTACTCCTATTTTAGGAGGTAGAGAGGTTTCCGATAGGCCTTCGGCTCAAAGAAAAACATTTTAAAGCAGTTCGGAAAAAGAAATAACTGAAGTTAAAAAGTCATGGCAAAATATTAAAGATAGCATGACAAAGCATTTTGAAAAAAGGGACAGTAACTATAGCAAAATAATGTGCTAATTGAAGTGCAAGAAACTATCGATAGTAACATAAATCAAAGAACAAGAAGCTACTAGAGTAATACTACGACTACTAGTAAGGAAGGATAGGTGAGATAACGCTCAACTATCTACTAGCCTTCTACTATTATATGTGTCCTTCATAGCCTCCTAGCTAAAATCATGTCCTCGGACAACATAATTGGTCTAACCACCACTCTGTAGAACTTGTCTTTAAGTTTTGATTGCACCTTCTTATCACACAAGACTCCGGATGTCAGCCTTCATTTCCTCCACCATGTACCAATACGATGTGTGACGTCATTATCAATCTTCCCACTACCTTGGATAATAGACTCAAGACATTTGAAACTTGCTCTCTTTTGGATGACCTAAGTATCAAGCTTCACTTCAACGGCATGAGGCTTTCATATGCTGGAAGAGCACAACTTATCAAATTTGTTCTATTACCTATTCAAGTCTTCTGGGCACAGATATTTGTTCTTCCTAAGAAGAGCTCCACGAACTTCTCGAACTCCAGCATATTACGCTAGATCGATTCCACTTGTCAAATTTTAAACTCCAGGACCATGGAATTTATTAATGTTTTAGCTGGGAGTAATTTTGTCAAGATATTATTTTTGCATTAAAAATAACTTTGATGGGAAATTCGCAGAATTGTCCTTCTTTTGGGGTGGTCTTTAAATTTTGCCCCTCAAATTGTTGGTCTTTAAGTTTTAGCCTTCGCCTAAAACTCATGGGTTCCGGATTCGAAGCCCCGCTCAGTCAAAAATTTTAAAAAAATTTGCAAGGAAAAGTTTGAATTTCGCTCTGTCCCCTCCGACAGACTTTTAGTTATGCTTAACTAAAAGTCTGCCAGAGGGGGCAAACTTTGCCTTGGGGCATATATTTTATTTTTTCACTTTTCAAGGCAAACTTTTAGTTATACCTTAAGGAAAAGTCCCGCCTTATGGGACATACTTTTAGTTATTCCTTAACTAAAAGTGTGCCCCATAAAACATAACTAAAAGTATGTCCTATAAGGCGGAACTTTTCCTTAAGGCATAACTAAAAGTTTGTCTTATAAGGCAAAGTTTATGCCTTAAGGAAAAGTTCTGTCTTATGGGGCATACTTTTGGTTATGCCTTAACTAAAAGTCTACCTCATAAGGCATAACTAAATTATGCCTTAAGGAAAAGTTTTGCCTTATGGGGTAGACTTTTAGTTATGCCGGATCCGGCATAACTTTAGTTTTTCCTTAAGGATTGTATGCCGGATCCGGCATACACGTCCCCCAGCCTTGCCTTGCGAAATTATTTTTTTATTTTATGCTTGAGGGGGGGTTCGAACCCAGAACCTCAGGCATTCGCCACCTTTTCAAGCGAAGGACAAAATTTAAAGACCACAAATATGAGAGGCAAAGTTTAAAGACCACGAATATGAGGGGAAAAGTTTAAAGAGCACCCAAAAGAAGGGAAATCCGCGCAAAAAAAAAAAATCAACTTTGATTGTAGCCATCCAACAGAAAAATTTCGCCAAACTTCGGCATCTTTAAGCTCATCTTTAAGTATTCGTGATATATACCTTTTTTAAAATAATTTATATATATCAAACACACACACTAATTTGTACATATAAGCGCTTAATGTATCTTTCTGATTACCAAAATGTTAGTTCAAAAAGAAAATGTAATCACCTTACACTAATATTTTTATCACACAACTAGTTTTGAGAAATTAGTTGAGGTACCATCCGGAGGTTCGGCGAAATAGATGGATCCCTCCCCTTTTAATCTGATATTTCAGATTTGATGATTGAGAATAGAGATATGCTTGGTAGGAATTGTTTTATTCTTTAATGAGTCCTATATAGAGTAAATCCAAATTAGTCGACAGTGAGTCCGAATACCAGAATGCTATACCAACCAAAAAAAAAAAAAGTAACTAGAGATAACTCCTGATACACATAATACCTATTTTATTTTTTATCCATAACTTTCAACAGTTGAGAGTTTGCTGCTAGCAGTAGTATCTTTCATTTCTATTAATTTAATTATCTTCGAATATAATTAATGTGTAGGGGTATTTTACTTCAACTTTTGCCTAACTTTTATAAAAGGACTAAGGTTAATAGATCGGGTCAACGCGTACTTTTCCTTATCAAAACGTGTATGTTAAGTTTACTTCATAGTGTTTTCTTTAAATAGACTCACATGCGATATCTTTAAATTTAACAAGTCAAATTTGTCTCTTTAAGTTCACCACAAGAAAGTTATTAGGAATTTAATCTTTAAGTTATCTTCGAACTCCCGTTCGTAAAGCAGCTGTCAACTTTGTGCAACATAAAATATTCTTTATTAATAGGGAATAGCTAGCTTCAAAATGACTATTCCTTGTATTAATTACTAATCTCTCCTGTTCATAATAAGAGTTCACTTAATTTTTTTATTTTGGTTCAAAATTAGTGGCGGGTCTAGAATTTTCTTCAAGCGAATTCAAATAAACACTGAAATCGCAATAGGAGTCAAGTAGTCAACGATAGAAATTATTGTGCTTTTGTATTTTCCAGTAATACACCTAATTATCGTTTTTGAGGTGACAATATTCCTAAAAATAGATGCTACTCAAAATTTCATGAATTTTAGTCAGAAATTTGCTTGTCGAAAATATTTCCAACATACTGTTTGTCAGGAATTCTAGATTTGGATGAAAAAATCCATTAAAAATTTGCGTCTTTTAATAGTGAATAAATAGTTTGAAACAATATTAGACTAACTATCAGACTTCAAAAAAAAAAAATCTTCAATTATAATTTTTATGTTTTACTCGCATAACAACAACAATATAGAACTTTTCAAACGCCATTTTAAAAAATAATAATTTAAAAAAAAAAAAAAAAAAGACAAGCAAGCAACATACCAAAATAAATAAATAAAACGAACTATCCTAACATCTCACGTATACCTAAGAAGAAGAAAAAGATAGAACTTTATGAATTATAGAAGGATTAAACTAAATAAAGTAAGAATAGTATTATATACAAATAATTAAATAATATAACTTAAATTATTAGGACAATTTAAGATAAATTCAATTTAATTCTCAAATATTGAACTCAAAAGAAAAAGTAAAGCTATGATTTTTTAATACTAGTCTATTGCGTTGAACTAATTTAACGAAAACAATAAAATAGGAGATTCACAGACACACTAGCGTTGTTTAATGAGTATTGAATTAATGGAACCTTGGTGAGTTCAAAAAACTAAAAGCAACGGATCAGATGCCTGTGGTCAGAATCGAATCCAACTCTGCCAGTAGAAAATGAACCAGCTAAGCCACTGAGCTACTCTTCACATTTGTGTTAAGTCGGTTCAATTATATTATATAACAATATTATATATTATTAATATACATGCTAGTACTAATTTTTTCTGACGAAGGGGGTTCAGTTGAACCCTCTTGGAACAACCTAGGTCAGCCATTGTTCAAAATAAGTGTCCACTTATATAATCAAGAAGGAATTACAGTAACTATTTTCTTTCAAATTTACTCCTATTTAGATAAGTGAGTTTTACGCAATTAAGAAATTATATTAATTAGGTAGTATTTAATTAAAGGTAATTTAGTCAAAATGCCTATTTTTTAAGAAGTTAGTATTTTCTTAAAGCGTTTGCAAAAGGCTAAGTACTAAGTAGACACTTACTTTGAACTGGACGGGGTGGTTATTTTATCAATAGTGTGTTAATAACATCATAACCAAGTTAGAGCCCGTTTGAATGGGCTTAAAATAAGCAGCTTATAAGCCAAAAAAAAAAGTTTGGTAGGCTAACTTTTTTTTTTTTTTTGCTTATAAGCTGAATTCCTTATAAGCTGTTTTAGATAAACTAAGTTAAACGGGTCCAATTATTTTTTTGGGCTTATTTTATGCACAAAATGACTTTAAACTGGCCAGTCAAACACTCAAAAAAGTTAAAAACAGCTTATAAGCAACTTATAAGTCAATCCAAACGGGCTCTTAGTTAATCCTACAGCTACTAAAATCCTGGCCTGTAACTAATTAGAACTGCAGAAATTTCGTTTTTCAAGGGCTCTTTTTGGGGTGGACTTAATTTTTTTTTTCATTTTTTTTTTTTTTTTGGGTCTCATCTGCATTTGGAAAAGGATTCCTTCTAGTAAAAGTGCCTCCAGTAATATTGAATGGCACTTTGAATTCATTCTAAGTATCCATAAAATACTTTTATTTCTTAGATCATTCCATGAGGGAAAGGAACCTCTCCGGTATGAATTACTCCACTATTTTTTAATGGAGAACAAGATGAAGGCCACGTGTTTAATACTCCCTGCATTCCAATATAAGTGACACTTTTCGCTTTCGAGAGTCAATTTAACTAAATTTTGAAGCTAAATTGGATTAGATTAATTTAATAATTTCACATTAAAATTTGTATATTTGAAAACTACATGAAAAATACTATAAGTTGCAACTTTTCTCATTTGGTGAAAAAATACAACTTAAAATGTTGGTCAAAATTCATGCAGTTTGAATCACGGGAAGCGAAAAGTGCCACATAGATTGGGACAGAGGAAGTAACTTTTGATGTCAAGAGCTCGTTTACATCTTTTTCAGGATTTTTTACTCCGTCCAATTTATGTTACTAATCTTTGAAGTTAAATTGAATAAATTTAGATATTCGAAAATTATAAGAAAAGTGCTACTATAAGTTATCATTTTTCTCAGGTCAATATAATGAAAATTACAACAACAGGAAGATACCTAGTATATTCCCACCGGTGGGATCTGAGGAGGATAAAGCATATGCAGACCTTACCCCAACCTCGTGGAGATAAAAAGATTGTTTTCGAAGGACCCTCGGCTCAAGTAACGCATAAGTAACAGAGCAATTTGAAAAAGAAATACGGAAGTAAATAAGGCATAGCAAATATGAAATAAGACTTAGCAAATAATAGGGAAAGCGCAAGATAGCATTCAAAGCAAAACAATGTGATAACCGAAGCACGAGAATTGATAGGTAGTAGCAGAAATTGAAAGACAAGAACTACGACAATAATGCTAATACTTATAACTACCCACCAAGTGCATCCAGCAGTAGAGTGAGACAACGTTAAACTATCTTCTAATTTTCTACCTAATCTGAGACCTTCATATCCTCCTATCTAATGAAAAATACATTTTAACATATTAGTAATAAAATTTTATATAATTTGAATCATATAAATTGAGACTTCAATAATGTTCAATGCCACTTTGGATTCATGCAAATGTCCAGAAACGATCCACTCTAGTAAAACTGTAAAAGTGTCTTAAGTAATGTTAAATGGCACTTTGGATTCATGTTAAAGCGTCCATATGATACTCTACTGCTCAGATCATTCCACAAGGGAAACGTACGATCCCCTCCAGTATCATTTGCTTCAGTATTTTTCAGTACTGGACGAGGGCCACGTGTTTAATTATAAATGTCAAGATCTTGTTTACATGTTTTCAGAATCCATTTTAGATAGTATTTTTGTTTGATTGTTTCTAAATGATGGAGCAATAAGTAGGTTGGAAGAATGAGGGAAATTGTCTCTGAAAATTTTATTAATCATAAATGACTTTAATTAGTTAACTTAAAAACACAATCAATATTCTTCCAACCTGCTTGTTGCTGCATCTTTTAAAAAACCAACAAAAGTATTTAAAGCATCTGTGAGTTTTACTCAAAAGATTATTCTAAAATAAATTTTAACCGATACCAATTTAACTTTATTTTTCAAATAAGGATAGCAACATTTTCTCTATGATTGCCCCATGATTTTTTTTTTACCGACGAAAGCTGTCAATTTAGTTAGTATAGATAAAGTCTTATTTTGAAACTTATGATCTATAAGAAATTGTGATGGAAGACAGATCTTTCCAATCAATCTTGTAAATCCTACCCTGGCCTCTTCTAGTTAAAGCTTAATCAGAAGATAAAATATTAAAAAAAAAAAAAACAATACAAAATCCGAAAAGTCAGTCAAAATTCAGTTGCAGATTTTATAATCTCTAAACTCATTGCATGTGTGAGACTACAAAAGAGGCAATATTCAACAAATTTTATCAAATACTAAAATGAAAAGCAAAATTAGCAATGCCTTTCAGAGGGGAAAAAATGATTTCTACATACCGAACACACCCTACAACACAGAGACACGTATATACACGTACATCAATGTTGATCAGAGCTCCATACAATTTTTTCAATTTTCTCATATTTGGTTGATTAAAATTTTTGAAAAATATTTTCTTTAAAAAAACATATTTTTTAAAAATGAGAAAAATGACGTTCCTAATGGAAGCAGGGAAAACAAGTCCCACAAATGGCATTACATATTAATTGTCTCTTCTCCATCTTCGAACTCAACCCCACCCCTCCACCACGACCCCATTGTTTAACCCCACCCCCACCCCACCCAACCACCTCCCTAGAACACACCTCATCATCATCCACCCCTACTTCCCCACCACCCACCCCACCCCACCCCCACAACAACCACCCACCCACCCCTTGGTCCTCGACTGTCCCTTTCTTAAGTGTTTATACGGTTATCGGTTTACATAAGTATTCACTTTCGAGAGAAGTTGGCAAGTAATGGTAAAATCCATCTCGTACTTCACCTACCCCAATCAGCTTCATCGGTGAACTTTTCGGTGGGGGGTTAGGTAATTAGTGTGGTGTGTGGTGGTGTAGTGATAGGTGGGTGGTGATGTGAGGGGTGGGTGGGTGGTGGAGGGTGGGTGCTTGGGTGGTGGGGTGGTGGAGGCGTGGGTTGGGACATGAGAAAATAAGTAAGAACTTATTTTCCAAGAACATATTTTCTAGAAAAACAAGTTCCTTCATATCGAACACACACGTAGTTTTGTAGAAGTGAATAAAAAGTTTCTATATCACAGTTCGAATTCGAAGAAAATGACGTTGAGATTGCTATAGAAATCATAAATTTTATATTTTGGATCAACCTCTAATTTCATAAAAATAACTAAATACTAATTTTGATCAGGGTACTCGTTGGAGTAAAAACCTTTCAGTAATTTGTTTTCTAAATAAGGTATTTATATATTGATTTTGTAAATTATTTTATTTGAAATTCATTGTATAACAGAAATAGAGTCTCGAGTACGTCAATGTAGTGGGCCCATAAGTAGGGGGTTTAAATAAGGGAAACTTAAGTAAATGTATCCTTCGGCCAGCTAGTTTACCAACATGACCGAAGTATACACTATCTATACACTTCTGCTATATATGTTGTGTATAACTATGTATATTATATAGCATATGTATATTGTGTGTATAGTATATGTATATTTAATATAAAGTATACACTTAATACATATTGTATACATATTTTGTAAACTAGATGGTCAAATGATATTTGGCTATAATTTGCCTTTAGCTAATGACTGTTGTTAGGTTAGGTCAAAAGTTTCTTTTACAATCTTTCTTTCAATTGATAAATACTTCATCAGTCGCTTTTTTGTGTTACATTTTAATTTAACGTGCACTACAAGAAAAAGAATATTTGGCAACAAAATTATTTTTGTTGTCATAGATTGATTATTGTTGCAAAAAGTACTTTTGGCAACAATAATTTGTTTTTTGTTGCATAGACTTTTCGCAACGGCTGTTATTGCAACAACGTGTAACAACTTTTTTTTTTTGTCAAAAGTATTTTTTGCAATAATAATCAACATTATGGCAACAAAATTAAATTCTTTAGCAACAAAAAAAATTCTTTGCCAACAATAAAACTAAGTTGTTGCCAATTATTAAATTTTTTATTGTCATTTCTATGCTTTCTTGTAGTGAACGTGACACTAAAAAAATATTTAAAAATTTAGAATTTAAAATAAGTTATAAATATTTATATACTTATAAATCATTTATATTAAAGATAAAAAAATTAAAAAATTAATTTTGAATTTAAAATTATTTTTGAAAAAAACATATTAAAAAGAATATTGTATTCACATAAATTGAGACAGAGCTCCATAGTCCATGCGAATTAATTGTAGAACGACATCAGCCATAGTGTATTTATAGACACGTACCATGAATCCAAATTGACATTGGACATTACTGGAGACACTTACGGTAGGGAATCCTTTCCATTAATATTCCAAAATTTCATTAGGGTAAAAATTCATCAATATTAAGTGTTCATCAAATTAATGAATGCATGATATATGTTAAATGTACATAATTATCTTTCAATTGTAATTAATGTATATTTTACTTTATTAAATCACTTAATTATAATTAGTCAATTTAGCGTAAACATCCAATACGGATAAATATGACCTTCTTGCTAGTGTGATTTAATTTAGAATGAGATGATTTTGGTTTTCACCAATTTGTGATTTGTAATAACAAAAAGTTGGTCAATATATACTTCTACTATATTATCAACAAATTGAATGATTTAATTTTGTAGTCTTATTAACTTTTGCTGCCCTTAAAGCCTTAACCCCTAAAATCATAGTAGCTAGCTTAAGCACCTCAGCCGCAAATCTAGATATTTGTATTAATCACGGAATAAATCAAAACGTGATATCATTCTCTTGTAATAATTGTAATTATCCTAGAGTTCGAAATATAATTACTCTATAATCAATCCTATGATCTCTTGACATTTGAGTTTAACCTATAATTATCTCACTTAATATGTTCAAGTATCAAATCCACAATCATGTTACAGTCTTTGACTATCTACCTCTTCATTTCTAGACTAATCTAGAGAAGAAGGAAACTCCTAAATCCACTTGACTTGTGACCTACACTATAGACCTCACTACAAGAAAGAAGACTTGTGACCTACCCAATATCTTCATTCACAAGTCTAAAACAACTTTTCTAACATGCCAAAATTTGGTCAAAACACTTGACAATTTTTTGCGAAAAGGGCAAAGGAAAGGATTAAAACAAATTGGTTCACGACAACTAATTTTGTCTTCCATTTTTTATTTGTTCAAATGTGCTATATTTTCAAATTGCAATATTAATTTAGAGCCATCTATAAGCTCTAAATTGATACCAGCCTTTTAATTCTTCCAAGTTCATATTTTTCACATGATATAAGGGATAAGACGTAAAAGAAATTAGCCGCTAGACATATTGCCTCGTGGTATATCAGAAAACAAAAACATGTGAAGTAGTAAATTGTATGTTTATATTTTGATGGTTTTGATACATGTCTTAATTATATAAACTTTGTTTTCTTTTAAAAAGTTAGGCAAATATAGAGCAAACTACTGCTTAGTTTCATTTCTACCATCTTCATTTCCTCCTTCCTGATATTGAGGTTCTCTGACACCAAGTTTGTTAGAGGAGAACTTAAGACACCTCCTATGGGAATTCATCTTTTTGTGCAAACATACATAACATAGAGATGACAAATAGGCGAATTTGATCAAATTTGAGAGGGTCAAAATAAATCAGGCCAAAAATAGGTCATAACCTAATACTGATAAAGTTTGCTATAGTCATTATAAATTTGAGGCGGTTGGGTCAAGATAAATAAATAATAGTCATAACCAAACCCGTTCAATGTAACCCAAACATCACCTCCTTATTAATGGTATAACAATTGTTATTTTGTACATTTATGGAACAACGAAAGATTTATGAAAAAGAACTAATTCGTAAGTTATTTTTTTTTTCCTTTACATAGTTAACATGAAATATAAGAGTTGATTAGATTCATTTTTTGTAACATAACGACTCAACATACGAGTTCCTGATTGCTGATAGAAGACCTAGCTCACATAAAGACTCTGTTATAAAAATTTGTACTAGTAATTTGGCTTATCCTATGAAAGAAGAATAGTTATAGCATAGTGTTGCGTCCAAACGCACACGCAAGTATACGTAGTCGTACAAGTAATATAGTGAATTTAGAAATCGGATGTCGAATCCACAGGGAGTTATGATTAACCGTCAACTAAATTAAACAATCAAAATTATTTATACAAGAGATGAAATTCAAAGATTGTGATTATAAACTAATTGAAGAAAAAAGAGAAAAATAGTGAACTTCAACAAAGAAAGAGCGAGTTTTTATATTATCAATGAGACGAATGTTCCAGGGTTGCGGTTGGTTCACCAATCCTGTTGAGTTTTCGAACTATTTTCCTTTAATCCGAATTGTCGACGATTGCTAATTTACCGGATTATTAACTCTTGTAGTATTCTCCCGAACTACTACTAGCCTATTCAAAACAGTTCGCCGCCTATATTCCTATGGAATTGAATTGTTAAGAATGCAATTCGTTTATGGTATTTAATTGAACGCGGCGCCTAGGTATATTCCTATCCTAGCCACAAATCCTAGCCCAACTATAGGGATAATCAGATCACGCCCTCTTTAATCCTTCTCTAATCTAACAACATCTTTCCCAAGCATGTATATTAGATAGTTGATAGAACCTAACTGTTGGTCAAACAATCAAGCAATTATGAACAGAATTAAAGAAGCAATCAAACTCAACAACTCATATTAAGATAAGAAATAATCACCAAACATCAATAATCATGGTTTACCACAACCCTAGAACGAGAAGTTTAGCTCCACATAGACATGGAGGAAAAACAACAATTGATTCAAAGAAAATATACAAACTAGTAATAAGGAGAAGAAAAGATAAACCCCAATAATCTCCGGCCTCCACGGCGGCTCCTACTCTCTCTAGGTCAAAAGTCCTCTATTTTAATGTAAAAACGGCTATTTATAAGCTAGGGAAAATATGAGATAAGTGGGCCCAATCCCGATCAACTTAGGAGAAATGACGCCTCTTGTGCTTTGGTCATGCGTCGCATGGCCATCGCACGACTATGTCTGTGCATCCGCTGTGCGGAATGCATAACAGGTCTGAGAATCAGAAAGGGGTATTTTGTGCGCAGGGTGTGCGACGCACAGCCAATGCATGAGACCCTTCAGTGGTCGTATTTTGCCTTCAAGTGTTGCAACCTCCTTCCGCTCACTCGTCCAACCCGCACTGCCTCAGAATCAGCCAGAATTGCTCGGATTACCCTTCATTGGTCCTTGTTGTACCCAAAAGATTTCAACGTGACCTTCTTTTCTTTTTCCTCTTCTTCAATTTTGCTCCAAATCTCTTCATCTTCACGTTGTAGCATTTTCAACTTAAACCACCTAGATTCCACAATAAAGCCCAAATTAATCCCATATCACATAGTTAATAGATGTTAGGTGTATTTAATACATTTAGCTCTAAAATATAGTATAAGTATGGGTAAAAGATGGTCAAAAAGTGTATAAATACACCTAACATCACGTAGTGCGTAATCCTATTTTTAAAAACATTTAATGTCAATAATAAAATATTAACTTCTATATATTCATCAATTAATGATGATGTGAAAAATTAAAGTTAATTTTTTGGAAGAAAACATATCATAGATATTTAGAAGAGTTTCTAGAAATTTATATTGTAATATCTTTGATATATATACTTAGGAAATGTCTAGAAATTCTAGACACTTAGATATTTATAGTTGATGATAGAATTATCTAGATCCTTTTGTATCTAGAATAATATCATGATAGTCTAGAATAGTAGTAGGAGATAAGAGTAACTAGATTTTTCTTTTGGATGTATCTAGAATAATATCTAGAAGCATCCCTAGACAAATATAAATAGGGGTGACATTAGGCATTTGTAATCAACCCATACAAAACTCAATTGTAACTCAATTCAAGTCAATTCAAGAGAGTTTTCTTCCATTACAAAGTTCTCCTTTCCAAAGCTTCATCTTCTTTAGTTGAATCTTCCGATCTCAGTTAACGATCTTGGGCTAGCAGAAGGTCTCCTCAATTTACTTTTTCTTCTGCTATATTTCTCTACATGGTATCAGAGTCATAGCCACAAGTTGGCTTTTGTATTTTATTTCAAGATCGGGTTTGTGGTAGATTCAACTGGTTTCTCTAAATGGATTTGAGCGGCCGTGTTAATGGACTAGGGATGGAGTTGTTGAGTCAGTCCAATTATAAGGTATGGAAGACATGTATGGATTCATACCTTGTAGGAGAGGATTTGTGGGATGTTGTAAATGATAGTTACACAAGTCCTCCTATTGACGGACCGGAAAATAGCAACGCATACAAGAAGTGGAAGTAGATTAATGCGGAAGCGGAGTTCATCCTAAAGAGGTCTATTTCTCACAACTTGTTTGATCATATTATTAGGTGCAAATCAGCTCATCAGATATGGAGGACCCTCAATCGACTGTTCAACAAGAAGGATGAAGCCCGACTACAGATATTGGAGAATGAATTGGCGAACACCACTCAAGGTAATCTATCTATTGCAGAGTACTTTTTGAAGATTAAAAATTTATGTTCAGAGATCTCTTTATTAAACCCCGACGAGGCTATCTCTGAAGCACGAATGAGAAGAATTATCATTCGTGATTTGAAGCCAGAATATATTCCTTTTGTTACATCAATTCAAGGATGGGCTCAACTACCATCCTTGGAGGAGTTTGAGAATTTATTGTCATCACATGAGCTACTAGCCAAACAGATGGCTAGTGTATGTTTTAAAGAATGGGAAGGAAATGCTCTTGTAGCCGACAAGAGGAACTTCAAAGGAAAAACATTCACAGATAGGCCACACTCCCGATTTCAAAGTGTTTCCACCTCGCCAGAAAAGGAGGGAGAGTCTACTAATAACTACAAGAAGACTTTTAAGTGTTACAGGTGTGGTAAAATAGGACACATAAAAAGATATTGCCAAACAAAAGAGAGCAACATGGCTCAAGTTGAGAAAGCTGCTGAAAAAGAATAGGACTGGGGAAGGTGCTTCGTAGCTGAGGCTCGAGTAGTAGATGCCCTGGCTTCCTTCAATTTTGAAAGAGATTAGATCATGGATTCAAGAGATAATACGGTCCATCACGTGGAGAATGAAGGCATTAGTGTCATCAACAAAAAGCAAGAAGATTCCAAAGACGTTCAGACTAGTGACGTGGTAGCTGCTATTGAGGAAATCAATGAAGCAGATCCTGAAATTGGTAATAAAAGTCTGGACGTGGAGGATGTTGAAGTAGATCCTGAGCATGAAGTTTCTGAAACTATATATGACAATGGTGACCATTCCGGAGAAAGCATTGAGGGAGTTGTAGTGGAAGTTGAAGTCTCTGGCCAATCATCTGCCATATCAGAGTCAATCACTAGCTCAGATCAAATACTGGAAGCAGATAGAGAAGCTGACGGTCAAATAAATGAAGAGGTTGACCTTGAAGGCTCAATTTCATATGGAGAGACAGATAATATGGTTCTCGGATGCTCTGATGCTGACAAACAGTTCATTGAGGAGCTGAAAAGGGAATCTGGTGGTGGATCCTACAGTAGTGTTGAGTCTTCGCAGGAAATTAATGGTCAGATCGTCACCGACTCAGGTGCTTCTCCAGATAACACAATTGTTAAGGAGCTAAGAGAAAGGGGGAATCTGGAAACTCAAGAATGTGAAACTCAGCATGAGGATGATTCACGTGGTTCGCAAAGGCCAAAAAGAAATATTGTCAAGTCTAGCCATAACAGAGATGAAAATTTTATCAAGACGTATTCATGTTTCTTAGGAGGCCCAATTATTAGCGGAAAATCATCATCATTTGAAGAAGGAAGAAGTGTTGAGAAAATATTGTTGAGATCTTCACCATGGCACGCTTAAAAGCTTTGTCTGAGTTCTTCCACGACGAGTTCAGGATAGCTTCCAAAAAATTACTTTAAAGGAGAGTGTGAAAAATTAAAGTTAATTTTTTTGGAAGAAAAAATATCATAGATATTTAGAAGAGTTTCTAGAAATTTATATTGTAATATCTTTGATATATATACTTAGGAAATGTCTAGAAATTCTAGACACTTAGATATTTATAGTTGAGGATAGAATTATCTAGATCCTTTTGTATCTAGAATAATATCATAATAGTCTAGAATAGTGGTAGGAGATAAGAGTAACTAGATTTTTCTTTTGGATGTATCTAGAATAATATCTAGAAGCATCCCTAGACAAGTATAAATAGGGGTGACATTAGGCATTTGTAATCAACCCATACAAAACTCAATTGTAACTCAATTCAAGCCAATTCAAGAGAGTCTTCTTCCATTACAAAGTTCTCATTTCCAAAGCTTCCTCTTCTTTAGTTAAATCTTCCGATCTCAGTTAACGATCTTAGGCTAGCAGAAGGTCTCCTCGATTTACTTTTTCTTCTGCTATATTTCTCTACAGATGAGACTAACTAAAACCATCCTATTTTATAAATTATCTTATCCTAATTATTTTTTGTCGCCCCTTCATATTCTTTTCACTTACAAAGAGAAAGAAATTCTTTGTTTGATAATTGAAGATAGAAGAATAAAATTGATATATGTAGGTTAGATCCAACCCGAACCTGATAATCATTTAATGAGAATTTGAAAGAGATGTCCTACCTAAGGGCCTGTTTGGAAAGCCACCCAGGTAATTGAAATTGGGTGTAATTACACAGTTTGACCTGTTTGTTTGACCAAGTAATTACACAGTTAGGTGGGAATTTGGTGTAATTGAGAGGGTGTAATTACACTCTCCAATTCTCAAGGGAGGGCTGAGAATTGGGTGTAATTACACCCTGTAATTACAGGGTTACTTTTTAGTTTGTTTATTTTTTGTTTATTTTAATTTCTTTTTATTTTTAATTTATTTTTTTCTATTATTTTAATTTCTTTTGATTTTTAATTTCTATTATTTTAATTTCTTTTTTATTTTTACTTTTTAATTATTTTTATTTTTTAAAATGTATTTTTATTTTTATATTATTTATTTTTCATTTCCTTTCTTCTCATTCCCAATCTTTACTTCTTGTGGTTCCATGTAATTGCTCGTATTTTTTTATTTTTTATTTTATTCATTTAGCATAATTGTATTATTCTAATTTTTGAAACTACACCTCTTAATATTGGAAAGAATGAGTCATTAACAAGTTTGACATATAACGAGTGACGTTATTAAAGTAGAATTCATTGTGAATGAGGTTATAGACTTACATTTTTCCTTTCTTTTGAATTATTTACTTAAAGTACGTTGGAACTTACTTATGTAATGCTGGAAATTTACATAAGAGTATAATGCAAAACTTTTTCTTTTGGATTTTGAATTTAGGTTATATTTCCAATTTTAAGTTATTTGCTTTTACATTGCATGTTCTTTGTTTTTTACTTACATTTGATGAAATTTTTGTGTCAAACATTTGAATAATGTTATGGTATTATATTTATAAATATTATTTTTTTGTCAAACATCCAATCCATGATGTTCTCACAAAAAAAGTCTTCTTTTAAGTTTTATAATTAATTAAAATTAAATATTATTAATTTGAAAAATATATATCAATTATTTTTTACAATATTAGTTGCAAATATATGATTATTAATTAATATATTTTCAAGAAACAATGTGTTATTAAATAACTATTTTAATGCCATTCATAAAGGCAAATATTTTTTTAATTATTAATTTTAAATTTTTTATAATTAAAATTTATTTTTAAATTAAACTAATTGTGTAATTACACTTGTGCAACCAAACAACACGCTTGTAATTACACTGTAATTACGTTATGACAAACAAACAAGTCATTGTAATTATACTACTGTGTAATTACTAGGCTGTGTAATTACTACCCTAGTAATTACACCAGTTCCAATTACCAGGTGGCTTTCCAAACAAGCCCTAAATGTTATCTCCAAATCAGGAGAGTCAAAGGAACACGACGTCCAAGGCTCATTCGCACAAATTTCCCTATTTCGGGGTGGTCTTTAATTTATGGCCCTCAAATTTGTTGTTTTTAATTTTTGTCTTTCAACACTTTTGACACGGCATAAGTTTAGATTTCGCTGGAAAAAGTTTACATTTTGTCCGGCATATTTATCATAATATCCCACAAGTTATGTCAGACACGGCAAAACTTTCAATACTCAACATAATCTGAAAAATACTACAGAATTTATGCCACATAACTTAATTCCTACAAAATTTGTTCTGAGTGATGCAAAAAATCAGTTTGTGAAGATAAATGTTACAAAACGTATTCCGAGCGAAGCACTTCTGAATATTTTCATTAAATGAACAGCAGTGACAAAAATTAAATACTACATATATGAGGGCCAAAAAAATAAAGATCAGTTTTGAAGGACAATCCGTGCAAAAACTTCTGAAGTCCAAAGCACCCCCCCCCCCCCCCCCCCTTTTTTTTTGCGCGGATTGCCCTTCATTTGGGGTGGTCATTAATTTTTGCCCTTCAAATTGGTGGTCTTTAAGTATTGCCCTTCGCCTAACACCCTGAGGTTGTGGGTACGAACCCCAGCTCAGTTAAAAAAAAAAAATCGCAAGCCAAAATTTCGCTAGCAAATTCTGCCTGAGGCGGAATTTTTGCAAATCTACCCATGTAAATTCTGCCTTAAGGCAGAATTTTTGCCTGAAGGACAAATTTTAAAGACCACCATTTTGAGGGGTAAAACTTAAAGACCACCTCCAGCGAAGGGCAATCCTGCAAATTGCCCAAGCACCCTGCAAAGCTTTTCTCATTGGGTTACAGAATTTTGATCTGTTGGATTGGGCTGACTTTTGACCCGTTGAGTTACATATTTAGCCGGTCGATAAAAATAATTACATTCGCTAGCCAAATGTACACGAAAATATACTCTATTTTGTATCAAAATTATATATATTATGTATATTATATATTAATATACAAATAATATACATTTGTTGGCTATTATTTTTGTATACGGCTATTTATGTCAATTTGTCTTATCCATGGGTCAGTTTGAGTTCAACCTGTTTTGACATGTGTAATCTTTAGTCTCAGACCTAATTCATTCAAACTTGGACAGATCGGACGGATTACGCTTAAAGGGGTTAGAATTGCCTCCCCTATTCACACCTCACCTTCCCACTCCAATCTTTTCTCTATCCAACAAGATTCCTTGTTATAAGAAGTTTTTAGCACACTCATTCGACGTGCATTGCACAGTTTCACCATCATCACATAGAATGTGCATATATCCGCGGTTTAAGGTGAGGGTATCAAATTTTTATTGATTTCTCATTTTCGTTAAATTTCATTTTCAGCAATGACCATAACATGCAATTGGCAAGTCTATACATATAGCGGGAAAGAGAAACCTACTGGAGGACTAAAGGGGATCCTTTATCCCCTTATTTGTCCTTGCTATGTGAGGAATGTCTTTCTAGAACTAAATCAAACGGAAGTATTTGGGGATATACAAGGTTTAAGTTTAGTCAGATGTTGACCTACAATTAACCATCTGTGTTTTGCTGATGACTCGTTTATTTTTGAGATGCTAATATTCAGTGGCGCATGCAGAATTTTTCATCAACTATCACATTTTAAAATGAGAAATAATAAATAAAATAATGTAACACCATATTAAAAAAAAAAAAAAAAAAATATATATATATATATATATATATATATATATATATATATATATATATATAAAACACACTTTACGTACATTACTATAACTTTTCTTTAAAAAAAAAAAAAAATCTCGACGGTTTTTTTTTTTTTTTTGAAATGTATTCAAGATAACCTCATTAGAAGTAATACTAAATATTTTTTGTTTATATAAGGCACCAAATGATCACTAAACAACTCATTATTCGTTTGATTTCGTAAATTGTTCTTAATCAATTTCATCGGCGAGAAAGAAGGTGAAAGAGAAAAAATATAAAAAAGCACCCCACAACAACTAATTAGGTAAGCAGCAAGATCCTTGTGTATTGTCTAGATAATATTGTCACAACAATGCATAAATGTTAGTCTAGACCAATTGGCTCAAGTTTTGTCCTCTTCCAATAGGTCTAAGGGTTCGAACCAGACATGTATCATTTTTTAGATGTGGAGCAAAAATTTTATAAAACCTAATGATGTTGTGCTGGTTCAAAACCACGTCCTCATCTAAAAATTGAAGCGTCTGACCAATTGAGCTATGCAATACTTTGTCTTAGGGGTTTCACTTTACATAATATATCTCTATTTTTGTTTATGCCTTTTAATTAAATATAAGTATTTAGTAAAAAATTTCAAGTAGTGTCACGTGACATCCCTCTACCTAAGGTAGGTCCGTCCCTGCTAATGTTCAAAATGCCGCTAAAATTGCTAAAATTTTAAAAATTTATGAAGATTGTTCGAGTCAAAAGGTGAATTTTGATAAATCTGCTCTATGTTAGTAAAAGTACTTCTGAACTTGAAAGATGGAATTATTGCGAGCTAGGACAATTACAAAGAATTAACTTAGGGTTATATTTGGGTTTACTTGCGGTAGTTGGAAATCGAGGAAAAAATGTTGGAGTTTATTAAAGATAGAGTGAAGGCTAAAATAAAAGGTTGGAAAAATATTTTCCTAAATCCTCCGGGAAAAGAAGTGATACTTAAATATGTCTTATCTGCTATTCTTTCTTATGCTTTATCATGTTTTCAATTTCTATTTTCTCTAATTTCTGGTGCGCGGTCATGATGAGGATAGCAGAAAAATGCATTTTAAGAAATGGGAGAACTGTTGTTTAGAAAAATCTAAAATAGGGGGGGGGGGGGGGGGGAGGGTAGGGGGATAGGATTTAGAGAGTTAAAATCTTTTAATCAAGCTTTGTTAGTAAAACTTGCTTGGCGAATTTTGACTCAAAAAAATTCTCTACTTTTTAAAATTCTCAAAATTAAAGTAAATATTTTCAACATACTTCTTACCTCAAAGCTATGTGTTCTTCTGCTAGCTCATGGATATGGAAGGGTATTATTTGGGGTACATATCTTTTACAAAAGGTATTAAATGGAGGGTATGATCGGGTGATAGTATTAAAGTCCGGACGAATCCTTGAAATTCCAATTCATGTGGGTCCAGACCTAGCCATAGTCATGCCCAAATGGATATATATAGGATTACAAAAGTGAATGATTTTATAGATCACAATATCCACACTTTGAAGATGCAAGATTTACATAATTGATTTTTTACGGACAATATTCATGCAGTTTCTTTTCCTGTTTCTACCATTGGGTCGTCAGAAAGGATTATTTTGCATTTTATTAAATTTGACACTTATGATGTAAAATCTAGATACCATTTAGCTGGAGAAATTGTTAGATGTCGAGAAGTTTGTAGTGATAGACTTCAATCGAGTAATCAATCTTTTTCAAAAAAGTTCTGGGATTTTTTATGGTCTATGAATATATAAGAAAAATATAAGAATTTTATTTGAAAATGTATTATGAATGTGCTACTTGCTAATCATGTGGTTTCTAACAGAGTAAGACATACTTGTGATGTGTGTAGGGTTTGTGGTATTGAAAATGAAACTATTGATCATATGCTTTTTTGATGCCCTAAAGCACAATTGGTTTGGAGAATCTGTCATATTCATTGACCTAATATAGAGAGTACTATGAATTTTGTGATGGCGGAATGATATTTTTTGTTAATGCTAATTGATATCCTGATTCTAGTGATCTTGCTAAGTAAGTGTTTCTATCATGTGGCAAATTTGGAAGGCTAGAAACTCAATGAACTTTAATGGAGATACTTGTGAACCCAATAATGATATTGTAAACAAGGCACCTCTTTTATTTCCATGAATACGAAAACAATTTGCTTACTACCTTTTCTCATACGCTTGTATATGATTATACTAATGATAAAAATATTATTGTGGCACAAGACGGTATTGTTATGTTTGCAGATGCTAGCTTACAAAAGGATAAAAGGATGACAACCATTGGAGTGACGATTATGGATAGCTATGGTCATTTGCCTGAAGCCGTTGGCACCCCAATTCAATTTGTCGGGAAGACCATCACCAATGAAACACTAGCAATTCGTGAAGCATTGAAAAACTCTAAAGAAAATTGATGGTCAAAAATGCAAATCTTGTCTGATGCAAAAACTGTGGTGGATCTGATATGGAGAAGAAGTGTAGTTTCATACTAGACGGAGACTACTTCTGAAGATATCTAGAAGCTTATGAGTTTATTTGTAGATGTACATGTTGTATATATTCCTAGATCTTGGAATATGTTGCGCACAATTTAGCCAAGCTTTTTGTTTCGTTGTTATGTAAGGCTATTTGGGTTTCTGTTTTCCCTAGTTGGATTGTAACTGATGCCGCTACATCTTTTAACTCTTTAAGACCGTTTATGCATTAATACAGTAAGATCGTTTATTGTAAAATAATAATAATAATAATAATAATAATAATAATAAATAAATAAATAAAAAAGTCTATACATATTACATTTGTCGATTCAAGAAGTACACACATTACATTTTTTTCACCTCTCCTTTTAGCTAATGTCTCCTTTTAAAAGTGGGAATTACGCATGATTTATTTTCATCTGTTTATCAATATTTTGGTCTAATTGTTTGTTTATTTAATACAGACTCAGTTTAAACTTTTTTTTTTCTAATTTTTGAGTTTGTCTTACGAGTAATTTTTTTTTTTTTTTTTGTTAATTTTTTGTATTTATTTTTCATTTAAGAGAAGAACAAATATGATAAGTATACGAGACAAAAGATGGCTGTTGACTTGTTTCAATGACAATTAAATAAAATCAATAAAAATGTTTATACATCAACTTGATCAATTGATCAAGCTAGTATCTCATCTATCTTACATTCCCTATACTTGATAGCAGCCTTGTAGGATCCAGCCTTATGAATTATGTCACAACATTCACATCTGTCAATCTGAAGAAAAAAAAAAGAGTAAAAGGAAAATTAATAACTATATTGAGATCACATTAGAATCCTTTTTTTCATACAACAAATACATGTTGTTATTCACCTTTTTCCTCTTTCTTTTTCATTCTGGGGAGAGGGATGGGGAAAATATTTATTCAAATTTTCTTGGTTTTGCTCAGTATATCCTATAGGTTTTACTCAGATAATATGTGATGTATATTTAAGTAAAATCCATCTTCAGGACTAATAAGAAAAACCTATAGGATATACTGAGCAAAACCAACTAATAAGAAAAACCTACAAATGAAACATCAGCAAATAATAAGCTGTAGTAACCTGACCCTACGTTTTGAGTAATTTCATTCCAAGCTATGTTTTGAATTATGTTTGGTATGATTTGAGTTCAGTCCTGAGTGATTCGGATATGCTCCAGGTCAGTTTTTGAACTAAAATCAGGTACAACGATGTTGGTAGAGGCTCACGAATGCAGGAAGGGATCAGTGATCATTTAAGTTGGTTGACCTTGTTAGGTGTGGAATTGGCCAAACAAGTCAATTCTTTTGTTCACATAGTCGTGATGTAAGCGCTTACCTCATAATAGTCGTGATGTAAGCGCTTACCTCATCATAGGAAATTCATTCCTATAAATAGGTAGCTTATGGTTCATTTGTAAACACACCAAATTGAAGAAGACAACACATCCCAAAGAGAGAGAAAAATCTAAGAGAAATACTCTTAGTGAAAGGCCTAAGTAAGAGAAGGTCTTTGAGAGAATTTTCTGTGGTAAAATTCTTGAGTGTAATTGGGATTGGGGTTGTGAGGTTGAGTGTTGTAAACACTTGTAATATTTCTTCTTTAATAAGATCTGCAGCAGCAACGTGGACGTAGCTCTCACATTGAGGGTGAACCACTATAAATCTGTGTGTGCTATTTATTCTTCGCTTACATCACGGCGTAAGTAGGTTCTGTCTAAGGAGGTTGGTATTTAAGTGGTCCAGCTGTGACCCTCCAATCTTTCCTGGGAACCTGCTTACTAAGGTCGGATTTGGGATTCAAATCCTAACAACTGGTATCAGAGCAACAGGTTGTGTTGTGATTTAGAAACGATGGGAGGCGAAGATGGTACGATACACGGCATCGGTAAATTCGATGGTACAGACTTTGCGTTCTGGAGAATGCAAATTGAAGATTATTTATATGGCAGAAAGCTTCATGAACCTCTGAGTCCGAAACCAGAGGAGATGAAGCAAGCAGATTGGAATCTCCTCGACAGACAAGTTCTGGGAGTCATTTGGTTGACGCTGTCGAAGAACGTTGCTCACAACGTGGCAAAGGAGAAGACCACCGCTGATATGATGAAGGTATTGTCTGACATGTATGATAAACCTTCAGCAAATAATAAGGTATTTCTCATGAAGAAACTATTTCATCTAAAGATGATGGAAAATGCTCATGTTGCTGCACACGTAAATGAATTCAATACCATTGTAAATCAATTGTCATCGGTAAAAATTGACTTCGATGATGAAGTGCAAGCTCTAATTTTGTTGGCATCCCTACCAAATAGCTGGGAGCCAATGAGAGCAGCGGTTAGTAATTCTGTCGGTAGTGAAAAACTAAAGTTCAACGATGTTAGGGATCGTATCCTTGCTGAGGAAGTGCGCATGACAGATTCTGGAGAGGCATCGACGAGTTCTGCTTTTAATGTTGAAAACAGAAGCAGAAATTATGACAGAAACTACAACCGAAATAGGGGCAGATCGAAGTCAAGGAATGGCAGGGGTCAATCCAGACCAGGACGAACATTTGAGTGTTGGAACTGTGGAAAACCAGGTCACTTCAAGAAGAACTGCAGGGCGCCAAAGAAGGAGGACAACAAGGGGGCTGGAATCAACGCTGCTACGGAAGACATTGGCGATGCGTTGTTGCTATCGGTTGACAGCCCGATAGACTCTTGGGTGCTTGACTCAGGAGCGTCCTTTCATACCACCCCACATCATGATATAATGACAAACTACGTGGCTGGGAATCTCGGCAAAGTTTATTTAGCCGATGGAGAGCCGCTAGACGTTGTTGGCACGGGAGACATTAATTTGAACATGTCAAATGGATCCTCGTGGAAGATTACAAAAGTTAGACATGTTCCAAAGCTGATGCGAAACCTGATTTCAGTAGGTCAGCTTGATGATGAGGGATATGATCTCAACTTTGGTAATGGGTCTTGGAAGGTGGCGAAAGGTGCTATGGTAGTTGGCCGAGGAAAGAAGATTGGCACTCTCTACATGACGACTAGCTGTCGTGATACTGTTGTTGTGGTTGACAACACAAAGAAGACAGATTTGTGGCATTGTCGGCTGGGGCATATCAGCCAGAAGGGGATGAAGCTGTTGGTGACAAATGGCTTAATTCCGGAGCTGAAGACGGTGGACCTTCATACGTGTGAGAGCTGCATTCTCGGAAAACAAAAGCGAGTAAGCTTCTCAAATGCAGGCAGGGAGTTGAAGGTCGAGAAGCTGGAATTGGTGCACACAGACGTGTGGGGACCTACCACTGTCCCCTCTCTTGGAGGATCACACTACTACGTGACCTTCATTGATGATTCAACCAGGAAGGTATGGGTTTATTTTATGAAAAATAAATCCGATGTGTTTAGTGTATTCAAAAGATGGAAAGCCATGGTTGAGAATGAAACAAATCTCAAGTTGAAGTGTTTGAGGTCCGACAACGGCGGAGAATACACTGATGGTGATTTCAAACGGTACTGTGCCGATAATGGGATCAAGATGATGAAGACTATTCCTGGAACGCCGCAACAGAATGGACTAGCCGAAAGAATGAACCGAACGTTGAACGAGCGTGCTCGGAGTATGAGAATACACTCTGGACTGCCCAAGACATTCTGGGCAGATGCAGTCAATACCGCGGCCTTCTTAATTAACCGAGGACCGTCAGTTCCCTTGGATTTCAGAATTCCAGAAGAAGTCTGGAGTAGCAAGAAGGTAAATCTTTCATTTCTGAAAGTGTTCGGTTGCTTATCATATGTTCATAATGATGATACGGCTAGAAGCAAGCTTGATCCAAAATCAAAGAAGTGTTACTTTATTGGCTATGGTGACACCGAGCTTGGGTACCGATTTTGGGATGAACAAAATCGGAAGATCATCCGAAGCAGGAATGTTGTCTTTAACGAAGAGGTACTGTACAAAGACAAGCTACAAAAGAATTCAGAATGTCAGGACAAGGAATCGGAAATAGTCGATTTGAGGGACTTTCCGGCACCTGAGCCGCAGCCAGGTACAACCGAGGCAGAGAAACAAACAATCCGAGAAGGTGCTGATGAAAGTGCTGATTCTGAAACAAATGAACAGACGCCAATCACAGAGCTGCGTAGATCATCCAGGATCAGGAAGCCGCTTCACAGGTACTCTTCATCCCTCAACTACATTCTACTCACTGATAGAGGGGAGCCGGAATGTTATGAAGAAGCAATGCAAGTCGATGAACCGACTAAGTGGGAGCTGGCAATGAAGGATGAAATGGATTCACTATCGGCAAATCATACATGGGAATTATCCGAGTTGCCAAAGGATAAAAAGGCATTGCAAAACAAATGGGTTTATCGGATAAAGGAAGAACCCAATGGAAGCAAGCGTTATAAAGCAAGGCTGGTTGCAAAGGGATTTCAACAGAAAGAAGGCATCGACTATACGGAGATCTTCTCTCCCGTAGTCAAGATGGTGACTATCAGAACTGTTCTTGGACTGGTAGCAAAGGAAAATCTACATCTGCAACAGATGGACGTGAAAACTACATTTCTTCACGGTGATCTAGACGAGGAAATCTACATGCGACAGCCGGAGGGATTCAAAATCAAAGGAAAGGAGAATCTAGTGTGCAAACTTCAAAAGAGTATGTACGGACTAAAACAGGCTCCAAGACAGTGGTATTTAAAGTTTGACAGCTTTATGAAGAAAGCTGATTTTTTAAGGTGCGAGGCAGATCACTGCTGTTACTTCAAAAAATTTGAAGACTCGTACATGATACTGCTACTCTATGTCGACGACATGCTAATCGTAGGAGCAAACCTACAGGAGATTGATCGGTTCAAAAAAGGGTTATCGGAAGAGTTTGCAATGAAGGATTTGGGAGCTGTAAAGCAAATCCTTGGGATGAGAATCGACCGAAGCAAGGAGGGCATCAAACTCTCACAAGAAGAATATGTGAGGAAAGTTATCAAAAGGTTTAACATGCATGATGCCAAGCCAGTCAGCACTCCCTTGGCTGGACACTTTCGGTTGTCAAAGGATCAGTCGCCGACAACCGAGGATGAGAAGAAGCAGATGGACAAGATACCTTATGCATCTGCAATCGATAGTCTTATGTATGCAATGATATGTACAAGGCCAGACATTGCACATGCAGTGGGAGTTGTCAGCCGATTTATGAACAATCCGGGAAAGCAACACTGGGAGGCTGTGAAGTGGATATTCAGATATCTGAAAGGCAGCTCGAGTTCAGCTCTGTATTTCCGAAAATCAAAAACAGGATTGCAAGGGTATGTTGATGCTGACAACAGTGGTGATATTGATAGCAGAAAGAGCACATCCGGGTATGTTTACACATTCAGAGGTACTGCAATCTCTTGGGTTTCCAAGTTGCAAAAGATAATAGCTCTCTCTAGTTGTGAGGTTGAGTACGTTGCTGTGACGGAGGCCACAAAGGAAATGATGTGGCTACAATCTTTTCTGCGGGAATTGGATCAGGACCACGAGGGAAGTGTGCTATATTGTGATAGCCAAAGCGCCATTCATTTGGCAAAGAACCCGGTTTACCATGCTCGAACGAAGCACATACAACTCCGGTACCATTTCATTAGATCAGCTTTGGAAGATGGAGCGCTGGTGCTTGAGAAGATCGCAGGGAGTCAGAATCCAGCAGACATGCTGACAAAGGCAGTGACGATAGACAAACTGAAGCTATGCTCAACTTCAGTTGGCCTGCACGAAGTATGAAAGTAGGAAAGAGCTGCTGCATCGATCAAAGTGTGAAGACAAATTAAAATTAGTCTTCAAGTGGGAGATTTGTTAGGTGTGGAATTGGCCAAACAAGTCAATTCTTTTGTTCACATAGTCGTGATGTAAGCGCTTACCTCATAATAGTCGTGATGTAAGCGCTTACCTCATCATAGGAAATTCATTCCTATAAATAGGTAGCTTATGGTTCATTTGTAAACACACCAAATTGAAGAAGACAACACATCCCAAAGAGAGAGAAAAATCTAAGAGAAATACTCTTAGTGAAAGGCCTAAGTAAGAGAAGGTCTTTGAGAGAATTTTCTGTGGTAAAATTCTTGAGTGTAATTGGGATTGGGGTTGTGAGGTTGAGTGTTGTAAACACTTGTAATATTTCTTCTTTAATAAGATCTGCAGCAGCAACGTGGACGTAGCTCTCACATTGAGGGTGAACCACTATAAATCTGTGTGTGCTATTTATTCTTCGCTTACATCACGGCGTAAGTAGGTTCTGTCTAAGGAGGTTGGTATTTAAGTGGTCCAGCTGTGACCCTCCAATCTTTCCTGGGAACCTGCTTACTAAGGTCGGATTTGGGATTCAAATCCTAACAGACCTTTGGCCCTCGCGATTGCAGTTGTAGATAGGATTATTTTGTGATTGCAGTTAGGGGGACACGAATGCAAAAATAGTTGGCCTGACTCATTTTGCACAATAACAATAAGGTCTTTGCGGTGGCGGAAGACTACAACAGTTGAGAATCTTCAAAGCTTTTCAGAGCTTAGACCCGTCAGTCTTAGAAATGTGACTTAGAAGATCATTACTAAGTTTCTCAACAACAGGCTCTCTACTCTTTAAAATAAGATAATTTCCCCTAACCGAAGTGGTTTCATCAAAGGTAGGGCAATTGGGGAGAAGGTTTCATCAAAGGTAGGGCAATTGGGGAGAACATTCTCCTTGCTCAAGAAATAGTTAGTATTATCAGACAAGACAGAAGAACTCAGGTAATAATGTTGTTATTAAGCTGGCTATGAACAAGGCCTATGACAGACTCTTATGGATATTTCTTTGTGGAGTTACGAGGAAAATGGACTTCTCTAAACAATGGATATATACAATCTAAAACCTTGTGTCCAACATTTGGTACTCCATCGATATTAATGAAAAGGACTAACTTTTTCAAATCTAATAGAGGACTAAAACAAAGGGGCTCACTTTCTCCTTCTTTATTTATAATAGCAACTGAAGCAATTTCTAGAGCTCTGAACAATTTGAAAGAAAAACTTGAATTTATACTTCAACATAAGCAGAAGGGGCCCAGATTAATCACATTTTTTATACAAATGACTTGATCAGTTTTTCATCAAGAAAGACAAATCTTTAAGACTTACCAGACAGGTTGTTGATGATTATGAAACGAGTTCTGGAAACGAAGTCGATAGTAAGAAGAGTTGCAATCTAGTGAGCCAAACATTTCCACACGGGAGATTTTGTATAATCAACAGGTTTCTGAGATTTAAGAGAGAATTTTTGCCATTTGAATTCCTACGATGTTATGCTTATACAACAAGGAAGCAAGTGCAACATTTTTCAGGAATTATTATCAAGATATACATAAGATTACAAAATAGCAAGGATATTTTTTATCTTCAGGGGCCAAGGTTATTCTCATTAAACATGTGCTCTCAGCAATGCCTATAAACCTTTTGTCTATTTGTCAACCTCCCAAGACAGTCCTCAAACTGCGGGGAAGCATTTTTCTAGTTTATTCTGAGGACAAGAAGGAGACACTGTCGGTTTTTAAAAAGATGGTGCAGCAAAAAAGGTTGAAAGTATTGATTGAAAATGTCTCTCTATCTTTATTAGGCATTGAGAGCTAATTTAAATTAAAATAAAGATGACTCCTACAACTTAACAACTTATTATCTAGTAAATCTGCAGTAACAGAAGCAAATATTCAACAGACACAAAAAAACACAACTGGGCAACTTGGAACAAGCTCGGTTATCCTACAGAAGAAAGGAGAAGTGGGTTTTAGGAACCTGAGAGACATTGCCAAATTCTTTGCTCCAAAATTATGGTCACTTCTTAAAACTAACAATTCTTTATGGACTTCTTTCCTTTCAGCTAAATACTGCTGAAGAGTCCATCCAGTTGCGAGAAAAGGTAAAGCTAATCAATCAGGTCCCTGGAGAACTCTTATGGAGATCAAGAAATCGGTAGAGCCACGTATGTTTTGGAGAATTCAGGGAGGTAACTCCTTTCTTTTTTTGGGATGATCATTGGACAGGCTTCAGTCCTCGATCTATCTAATCTATGTAGTTGTAGTACTTTCTATAAAGTAAAAGTTTATGATTTTATTACTCATAACTCATGGATTTACCTGAACTTGTCTCAAGTTATTCCAGGTCATTTAGTACCTCAACTTGAGATGATCAATATTGGTGACACCACCAAAGAAAATCATGCAGTTTGGACTGGTAAATAAGTAATTACGGCATAGTTCTATTCCTTTCAAGATTTCTTTTTTCCGCTGGAAGCTTCTAATAAATAAAATATCTACTGATGATAATGTTAAGAGGATGGGAATCCCCTTCCCTCCCAGATGTGTTTGTTATGTGACTCCAGTAAATGAAGATGTGAACCATGTATTCAGGGAAAGCAGATTATGTAAGCTAATTTGGAAGCACTTCAAAGACCAAGTGGGAATCAGAGAATGTGGTGGAAATATTAGACAGGAACTACTTTGCTGGCGGTTCTCTGAAACACAATACCCTATTCATAAACTTCTTCTCCAGGCAATGCATATGGTGATCAGTTGGAAGATTTAGAAAGCCAAGCGTAAATGAAATATGAGCAAACTATAGTATCCATACGTGTAATAACTGATCAAATCTGCCAAGAAGCCACCTTTATCACCCATAAACATTTTAAACAGATCAACCTAGCGATTATTAAGAAGGGCAGACCACAGATGAGAATGACCAAAGTCACAGAGAACCTTACTCCAGGAGGTAAATTTAAGTTAAACACTGATGGTTGTTCAAAAGGGAATCCCGAAACCAACGGAGGGAGATGCATAGTTACAGGACACATAGGAGATATGCGCGCTGCTTTTGATATTCCCTTTAGTTATAAAAAAAAATAATGTAGTTCATGCAAAGGCCTTAGGCGTTAGTATCCAATGGTGCAAGGAACACAATCTCAAAAATATTATAGTGGAGATGGGCTCATTATGGGTGGTTAAATGGATTAACAAGAAGATGGATCCTCCATGGAATATCACATCAATCATATAGGAGATATTGAATATGATCATATTTTTCTATGAATTCCACATAACTTATTGATTCAAGGAAGCAAATAAAATAGCTGAAGCCAGAGGACAATTATGCTTGGACAAGCTCCGAGTATGAAACTTTAGAATGAGACAATATAAAGAGTTGTTTTGCATATGATCCTGATATCTATGAGCACAGTGAGGGTAATTATGTTATTTGCCTTATAGTAGGGAGGACTTCTCTGTATCAACCTATAGCATTCTTACTGTATATCACACACCACATCTTTAAGCATTTGCATCTAAAATATAATGAATTGGGCAAGTCCAATTCACATCTCTCTTTTTAGGAGGTTAGGTTCTATGTCCGCCCTACTTTATTTTTTTACATTTTGGCTCTTAATTTACATGGTTGGGATCTATGCCAAACCCACCACCACTATAAGACGGCTTAGTTAAAAAATAAAAAATCTAGAGAATTATTTCGTAGTATATTTCTATGTGATTGCAAATTTGCAGTCGTGTGTTGAATGTAATCGAATTTAACTTATATGTACTGCAATTGTAAAGAGTTTTTACACTTCCAATGTAGTTTAAACTGTTCATCTATTATAGCAGCTAATATTTCTTATCTCAAAGTTATTAATCCCATTTTCTATTGATGATATATGTGATTATCTTTTTAGGTCACGTAATGAGAAAAACACAATTAAACAGTCAGTATACAAAAGTTAAATTCATATAAACTTTATGAGAGATTAAGTAAAAAGGCATTACCTGGATACGTTTTGTTGCTGGTGAGTAAACATGAATTTCAGTTACGTACTCTGCAGGATAATTTCCAGCATACAAACAAGCTCCTATCCCTCGAGGCCATGCTCTAGTATATATTGTACGAATTTTGTTTCTTGGAGTTTTCACAGTGGAATTGAAGAAATACATATGAGGGGCTTCACAAGGATCCCAAGTAAAATTTCTAGTATCAAACATATAATGTGGTGGAAACGGAATCTCACCCCATTGTTTGAATGTTTCAATAGGATTTTGTATCAAACTTCTAGGCATAATGTTCTCGTAAATATGAGCTGAGTATCCCCAAGATATTGAAAATGTCCAATTGTTGGATCTTTTGTAGCATATGGTTTGTTGTAACATACGAGATTGATCATATTTTGCAGCATTTAGAAGGTGATATCCAGATTGTGCACGATCCATAAAGGGAAAAAGTGGCTCAACCTTGTCAAAATGGTGAAGGGACATTAATAAAGATTTTGGATGGGATGATAGAAATCCTGAGAGATCACCTCGTAGATCAATCTGCAAGTTATATCCAAGTATATATGTTAGTAATAAAGAAAGAAAATTAATAGATGTAAATAATTGATAAAACATTTCTTGCCCGATGCTCAATCTATGCTAGCAATGAAAAGCTGCACATAGTTTTATGGGTAGTTTTTGTTTCTCTGACCTTTTGAGGGGCAGAGACACCTTCAGTCAGCTGGTTCGACAACAATTTTTATATCTATAAGATAATAATTTTCAAAAAAAATTATGCATAAACACAACAGGGTTACACTGCTTGAATATGAATGCGAAGTACATGTTAATTTGGAATACAAAGCAAATCTTGAGAATCCCATTACACATAGACTCACATTCATGTATAGTGCAAATTGTGACAATATATCAGTACTGTTTTTGAAAAACCAGGCTTATGCTACTGATAAAGCTCGATATTACCATAAGGAGAGCCGTGATGTCCCTTCATATGGTCGTCATTTTCAGTATGGGGCTGAATGTGAATGAGGGTTTCCAAGAATAAAGGAAAATCTCTAGATCGAAAATTTATAACATTCAGAAAAGTATAAATCTAATTTTATCCATTGATGTGACAAATTTTTAAATCTTTAATATTTTGTTCGAGGTTCGAGAGGAAGGAGAGAAAAATTACCTGATGAATACCCTCAAGAGGAGTAAGATTAACACCAATATCAGCAATGCAAGTCATTGTAGTTTTATCAGCAGATCTGAAGTGAGCATATCTCTTTAAACAAGACATCATATCATTTGCCAATGCTTTAGCCAAAGGATAACTCAACATGATTCCAGCTCCACCGAAAGCTTGATGAAATGAGAAAAAATAATTCGCCAAAATATGTTCCGAGTGTCCTCCAAAGTAATAGTATCTTGTATGATCATATTGCGCAAGAATATCAACCATATTATCCACGAAAAATATCGAATCATCGTCCCCCATTATTACCCATCTTACCCCTTCATGTGCCTCTCTAACAACCTCCATAATCCCATGAACCATTCTTAAAACTCTTGGATCGACATGATTGGTCTCGTTAACGAGTTTTGGAACATCATCGGATATTCTATAAGGTGGTGAATTTAAGGACCATGGGAGAAGATCACCTTGAGGAGGAAAATCTAGTAAAAGATTTCCTTTCGTAACATTTGGTCTCCACCATGATTCAATATATGGTTTTCTATGATGCCATGCTTCTTCAGACCCCAAAAGTCCAAAAACAAGGTGACTAATCTTAGTGGCACTGATACTGATTTGTGTAACATTTGATGATACATTTGATTGAGAATTATTAGGATGAGAGGTTGTTAATTTTGAGGAAGAGAAAAGATTAGAAGATGGACATTCATTGAGAAAGATAATGGTGGCCACGTATAGGACTAAACCACAAATTAACACTGTTTTGCAAATGCTAATCACAATAGATGTTTCAAGTGTAGACATGTTAGAGAGAATGTGTAAGAGAAATACATAATGAAAACAAGTTAACCAATGCTCATTCGATTTTTATACTCCATAATGAGTTATTCTCTCTTTTCAAGATTTTAAGCAAAGGGTGGACCAAACGTCCCACCCCCCCACCCCCCCCCCCCCACCCCAAAAAAAAAATGCCATCACAAAGACTCTTTTCATACGAAAATTAACAACGATCAATCTTACCATTTAAAATTGTGATAGAATGGTAAATAATTCTTCACCCTTAATCACATATTTTGGACTCGATTGAACCCTGGAAACGGATCGTCTTTTGGGGAGTTACATTGAATATCTAATACATTACATTCATTTAACTAATTCAATACATGTACCATACTGATATACTAAATGCCCATACACACACAATGGCTCAGATTCCTCATTCATTTCCCTCAAGTCCTTATATAAAGTTTAAGCTACAACTATCTTACTTAGTTGTCTTTCTCCTATTTAAAAAACAATTACATAAATCTTCAGTTACAAAAGAGGAGTAGTCTCAATATCACATAAGCTTATTCTCAAGAATAGGATATCACCCATTCCTCTTAGAAGGTTAAGGATCTGGTATTGAGGTTGAGGTTATCATTATATTAATATATTTTCTTACTTTTAGATAAATTAATTAATTTTTAGTTATACATGTTATGGTGGTTTACTAGCTTTTTGGAATTACTCGATCCTACAATATGTTTGCTAAGAGAAAGTGTTAATCTGCACTTAAATATTTTTATACTCCTTCCGTTCCAAAAAGATTGTCCTACTTTCTTTATTAGTTTGTTCCAAAAAGATTGACACATTTTTATATTTAGAAACAATTTAATTTATGAAATGATTTACAACTGCACAAATATTTGAGGGTTGTTTTGCATCAAACATTTCAAAAGTCTTTTTTTATTTCTTTAACTTTGTGTCAAGTCAAACTAAAACAATCTTTTTAGGACGGAGGAACCACCTACTATGTGTGCAACTAACTTTCAAGTTTCAATTGGCTTTTGGTTGTTGAGTGTTCAAAGCTATTTTTGCGGTAATATTGATTTTGAAAACTTTAGCACAACTCATTTATTTTTGTCATTTAAGTCTATACACATATATATCTATAAAGCTGGGAATGAAAATAGTGATGTGCCTCTTTTTCTGATTTTTTCTCTTTTTTAAACCCTTTTTTTAATTATTGTTTTCCAATTAATATATTATTATATTTAGGGCCCATAAATAGAGGTTTAAATCTGCACGTTTTCCTCCCTAATTAAGTCATTCAAAACCGTTTATTGTTATTCTTTTCAATTAATCAGTCAATATTTAAGGCCCATAAATAGTAAAGGTTTAAATCTGCACTTATTGCTCCCTAATTAAGTCATTGTCGTTTGCTCTCCTTAATCAATAATGCACAAGATATGTTATATAAGTTGGAAAGAAAAAGGTTACAACAATCTTTTATATTCATTTTTTCATCCAATTAACTTTTTGGTATATAATATATGATAGATCGTAGTATTATGTTCTTTTGTTCTTCCAACAATTTGAAGTAGTGAAATTATTTATTTGTTGCTGAGGTTGTTCTATTTTCTTACATTATTAGATTGTTTGTAATATTTGGTTTGATTTATTTTGTTATGGGTTTTCCTTTTTTTTTTTTTTTGGCTGTTGCGGGTTTTAAATTGTTGCAGTTTTGTCCTTTCTCTGCTCCGGCAAACATGGAGGCTCTGAGAAAATTTGGTCAGTTTGAAATGAGGCGAGGCTAAAATTCTTTGAACTATGATTTAAGTAGTGTACTTGTCCGCACTTCGTGCAGTTGTGAAAAATTTATAATATTTTAAAAATAAATAATATTTATTAGTCAAACATTTTTTCACGAGTCTACTATTTTTTCATAATATTTTAGATAATCCATATATAATATTTTGATGTGTGTGTGTATGTTAACTTGAGTAGAAAAAATCATTCGTGTGTATGTGCTATCTGTCCGGATTACTTGTTATGTGCTATCTGTCCGGATTACTTGTTAGCATGTCGACTGAAACCTTTTAGTTACACTTTAAATTTGAGCTCTTTAATGGCAGACATTTTTTCTTTAGTAAAAGCTTTTGAAATTTCAATTAAAATGCAAAATCAATACCAATATATATATGTTGGACTTTACTAATGAAAGCAAATAGTTGTTATATTATTGAAATTATAAATGATATTAGTTCCGATAATGAATTTAGATACTATCATTTTTTTTTTCTATGGAAAAAGAATGCCAACATCCATTTGGTGTTAGTTCATTTGCTAATTCATACTTGTGTGTTATTTGGAGCTTATACTTCTATGTAATATATACTACACTTTATTCTACGTTATCAATAAAACTTATGCAATTGTTTTTATCGGAGTACTAAAAATAATAAGGTGAAATTAAAAGTAAATTTTTTTAGATTTCATCTTATAGCTATTAATAACGATGCACATAGAAAAATCCAATGCAATTTTATATTAATGACATAATCTGTTAATACTAAATCAAACCTTTTAGCATGCAAAAATAATGACAATAAAAGAAATAATCATCAGCTAATTTCTGTAAGCAATTCTTTTCTTAGTGTTCTTATTTTTTGACAGTTTATCATATCTCCAATAACCACCCGCCAAAACAAAGAAAATCAATAAAGAAAAAGAATTAGTTTTTTGTTTTGGTTTCTCACCCGGTGTTTGGTACTCACTTTAGGGCCTGATTAATTAGGATTCGTGAGGGAAGTCGCACTTTAAGGGGTAAAGCGCTCCCTACCAAAGGCGCTCCATACCAAGGCTCGAATCCGAAATCTAGTTAAGGATGGATGAGTACTTATCATTCTACCACAACTTTTAGTGGTGAAAAAGAGTTAGTAACCTGCTAAAACAATGAACAAAGAGGAGATCAAGCAAAAAAAAAAAAAAAGAAGATCAAAACACAATCATATATCACACACCTTTAGCTAGCTAAAATAAAGAACAAAGAGGACAAGGCAAAAAAAAAAAAATCATACATCACACACAGAGAAATCTGGCTGGACTTTCAAGTATTTGGAAGTGAAAACTTGTCGAAATATTCTTCATCAGAAGCGGACGTTGTTGCTTTAAAATGGGAAAATGTGATTTTTAATTGGAGTAGACGGGCGATTTTTGGTGCTAAATTTGGGGCACGTGAACACATGATCTCTCCGTAAAACTAGATATTTTATGTATATATTTTTCAAAATTAGTATAATACTACCAGGTGGAACACATGCTATAGAAAGGCTAAATGATGCACTAGGTTGAAGGTTGAGTTATTTACGTTGAGAACTAGAGATCAATTTCCGTTTAATACATTTTTTCTTTGTTTTTTTTAGTGGGAAACATATGTTCCAGAAATCCTAAATTCGCCTCTGAATAGTAATGCATGCCAAGTCTCCACAAACGACTAATTAAACAACTAATTAACTAACGTGTTAAATGAAAAAAAAAATCCTGTGTTAAATGAAAAAAAAAATCTTCTTTTTTTTTAGTGGTGAACATATGTTTCAGAAATCCTAAATTCGCCTCTGAGAATAGAGAATGGCTTGGAAGTTGGAGGTTGAGCAGAAGGGTTTTGATCAACCAAAACAATGGCATATCACTGATTAATATTAAGCACAAAACGGCTTTTGGTTTAATGTGTGAATGAATATTGCTGCTACGTGGATGAGAGGATTACTTGGAGTTTATTACTAAGAGCCCGTTTGGATTGGCTTATAAGTTGCTTATAAGTTGTTTTCAGCTTTTTTGAGTGTTTGGTTGGCTAGCTTAAAGTCATTTTGTGCTTAAAATAAGCTCAAAAAAATAATTGGGTCCATTTGACTTAGCTTATTTAAAGCAGCTTATAAGCTGAAAACAACTTATAAACAAAAAAAAAAAAAAGTTAGACTACCCAAACTTATTTTTTTTAGCTTATAAGCTGCAAACAGCTTATAGGCATAAGCCCATCCAAACAGGCTCTAAGTTGTATGTGGGTGGGTATCTAGCAGTGAGATATTTAATGTATGAGTCTTTTGTTAATTAAATTATTTAGTAAATAACTAGACGGAGCAGCACGGGCCCAAAACTTTAAATTATAATGTATTTATGTGTATGTAATTGTGTTTGGATAGTGGTTATATATATATATATATATATATATATATATATATATATATATATATATATATATATATTATATTGCTAATAAACATACATAAGTTTGTACTGTTTTTATGCATATATATATATATATATATATACAATGTTCAAAATACGATTAATATAACATTGTAGTTTGTGCTCCGTATCCAAAACTTTATTATATTAGTGTTTGCTACGAATATTGACTTTCCTGATTTGGTTATCCACTTTCTCCTACCGAGTTTCATGCCATCATCTCTTTCTAATCAACAACACTGAAAAGCGCTTTCATGTGTCAGCATCTACTAGAGTCTTAAATTTTTAAGTATAACCAACTTCATCATTTTAAGAAAATATGTGTATACGTTTCTTGACCGTTTTATATTTCGTCTTCTCGATGTTATTCCTCATTATTTGTGTGAGATGTATGTGTCTAAACTTATACCCAAAGGTATAAGTTTTAAATCTTTTGGTTTTATGACTTCTTTAGCGGTTTTTGTGTTCAATTTAAATTATTATTTATTTTTTCCTAAATTTCTCTTCTGTAAGTTTTCTGTAAGCGTGCCTTTACCATTTTCTGAACTTATTATCATTATTTAAATGTCTTATTTTTTTCTTCTTCACGTGGATCCCACCTTAATTTTTTATTTTTATTTTTGCAATTATTTCCTAATTCTTCACGAGGATCGCACCTTAATTTTTTTTTATCTCAATTATTATGGAAGAGTGGGTCCCACCTTAATTTTTTTTTTTTTTATGTATACTATTATAGAAAAGTGGGCACCAACTTAATTTTTTTTTTAATTTACTATTATAGAAGACCGTTTATATTTCGCCTTCTTGATATTATTCTTCATTATTGGTGTTAGACGTATGATATAAGTTTTAACTCTTTTGGTTTTATGACTTCTTTAGCAGTTTTTGTGTTCAATTTAAATCGTTGTTTATTTTTTTCCCGAACTTCTCTTCTTTACATTTTCTCTAAGTGTACATTTACCATTGTCTGAACTTATTATCATTATTTAAATATCCTATTTTTTTCTGTTGCAATTGTCTCCTACTTCTTCACGTGAACACCACCTTAATTTTTATTTTTTTTGCAATAGTCTCGTAATTCTCCACGCGGACCCCACCTTAATTTTTTTTAATCTCTACTATTATGGAAGAGTGGGCCCTAGCTTAAATATTTTCTTTCCTAGCAATTGTCTCCTACTTCTTCACATGGATCCCATTTTTTTTTTTTGCAATTGTCTCCTAATTCTCCACGCAGACCCACCTTAATTTTTTTAATATCTACTATTATGACAAAGTGGGCCGCACCTTAATTTGTTTTTCATTCCTACTATTATAGAAGATTGGGTCCCACCTTAATTTTTTTTTTTTTACAATTTTTCTACCATTAGAGAAGATTGGGCCCCACCTTATTTTTTTTATTTTTATTTTTACAATTTTTCTACCATTAAAGAAGATTAGGGCCCACCCTTATTTTTTTTTAATAGAGACTGACGACGAAGCATGGGTTTAAACCCATGCTTCTATATAGTTTCTAGACGGCGTATGCCCGTGCTGCGCACAGGCCCAACACTTTGGATTATAGTGTATCTATGCGTATGTAGTTGTGTTTGGGTAGTGATAATATATATATATATATATATATATATATATTATATTGCTAATAAACATACATAAGTTTGCACTGTTTTTATGCATATATATACTATGTTCAAGACATGATTAATATAACATTATAGTTTGTGCTCCGTATCCAAAACTTTATTATATTAGTGTTTGCTACGAATATAAAGTTGGCAAAAATTTATTAATACTTTTTAAAAGAGAAGACTTGTTTAAAAGGAAACTATTTTCCTCTCTTTGAGATAAAACAATAGCAATATTTAAGCATCAGTTGATACTTTAAATTTTAATTTGATTAATTTAAAGGTGTAAAATATTATATTGTTAATGTATGTAGATTGGACCTAAACAATACTTATTATTTTTTTTATCAAATTTTGATTTGGATAATTCTAATTCAAATTATTAAATTAATTTTACATGTTTAAAACGAAACAAAGTAGAAATTTGATTTTCTATTTAAACGAAGAACTACTATTTTTTAATTTTTGGTAAATGTTCTTGGTTTAACTCATTCTACTTGTCATGTTGTCTTTTGCACGATTTTTAAAGGAAACGTCAATTAGAATTGTAATTGACTAACTTACCTTATTAATTATTTGATCTCCATTTAATATTATTTTTTCTTTTGCGACATTAATCTCTTTTCACATTTATCAGAGTAAGGAAAAAAATGAAAAAGTAATTAAATTCTATCTTATTTTAAAATATAAATATTTTAAGTATATTTATTTTAGTAAACATAACAAATAAATGACATGGCGGAATAGCAAATACAACAGTTAAATATCTAGATTAGATCTCTGGCTAATATGAAAAAAGAAAGGAAATTGTATGGTGTGACTACTTAACCTTTTGAAGAAAAGCAATAATATGGGGTCCATATTTTTTGTTGTACAATAATTTCATTTGCTCCTACTAATGGGTTGGTACGCATGTGGCAATAAATCCATCATTATTGACTTAATGCGAATACTTTGGAAATTACATGAATATTGTTTGATTTTTTAATATGGGGTGCACATGTTTTTTTTTACATGAGTTTGGAGATGGTCAGATCCACTTTTTTTTTTTTTTGCCTTTTTTTCTTTTCTTTTTAAGTATTGCTTGGTATTTTTACTATGGGGCCCACCTTATTCTTTTTTTTTATATTGCTTGGTGTTTTTATTGTGGGGCCCACCTTTTTTTTTTTTTTTTTTTGTTTAAGAGTGATGACTGACGACGAAGCATAGGTGAAACCCATGCTTCTATATAGTAGAAGAAATCGGTCCAGTATTAGATGGAAAATGATATCCAGCTACTTCAAACATTCTTAGAAATTTTTAATATGATTTAAGCTCTTCAATTGTATAGCTAACTTGTGTATCATTTGCCAGGTTTAGTACAAAAATTAATTTCTTTACTTTATCTTGTGCTCGTGTATGTTTCCTTGTTTGATTAGTTTCTTATTTAATTTAACACGCCTGAAGAATATGACCAAGGAAACAGATTAACCTGTTAAATGACACCTTTATTAGATATGACTTCATATCTGAAAATTTTGAAGCCTGAAAGGAAGAAGTCATAGAAGCGTGTCAATGTGATATTCTGGATTCTACCTCTTAACCTTGGATTGTATGTAGCAGATCATGTCTTTCAGGTTCTGAAATTGTCTTCCCTCCTTATTGCAGCTTTCATTTTATATCATTAATGTGATGGAATGAAGATAATCCGACAACAAATATATATGATTCCTTCAGTAGAGAAAGTGGTGCATTATGGTTAGCTGCTCCTTTTATCTCTATTTTTATATTAGTTGCTTATTTAATTTAACATGCCTGAAGAATATAACCAAGGAAACAGATTAACCTGTTAAATGACACCTTTATTAGATATGACTTCACATCTGGAAATTCTGAAGCCTGAAAGAAAGAAGTCATAGAAGCGTGTCAATGTGATGTTCTGGATTCTACTTCTTAACCTTGGATTGTATGTAGCAGATCATGTCTTCCAGGTTCTGAAATTGTCTTCCCTCCTTGTTGCAACTTTCATTTTATATGATTCCTTCAGTAGAGAAAGTGGTGCATTATGGTTAGCTGCTCCTTTATCTCTATTTTTATTTACTAGAATTGAATCTTGTTTCAACAAGGAGACATCCTTATTATCCTTTTCATTTTGCCATTCAGATGATCAATTCAGAAAATCTGCAATAGCTAAGTTAGTTTCTGCCAACAAGCTTCCTTTAGTGACAACTTTTACTAAAGAAACCGCCCCTTCAATTTTTGCCAGTCCAATTAAAAAGCAGGTAAGATTAGATCATTTGCTTAACTTTTATGACTATTGTTTGACGCCCATCTTCCTTATTTAAATCGTTATTAATTTTTTCCCGAGCTTCTTTTCTTTACATTTTTTCTAAGCGTATCTTTACCATTTTTTGAACTTATTATCATTATTTAAATATCCTAGTTTTTTTTTGTTGCAATTATCTCCTACTTCTTCACATGAACCTCACCTTAATTTTTTTAATCTCTACTATTATGGAAGAGTGGCCCCACCTTAAATATTTTTTTCCTAGCAATTGTCTCCTACTTCTTCACATGGATCCATCTTAATTTTTTTTTTTTTTTGCAATTGTCTCCTAATTCTCCACGCGGATCTCACCTTAATTTTTTTTAATCTCTACTATTATGGAAGAGTGAGCCACCTTAATTTTTTTTTTTTAATTCTTACTATTATAGAAAATTGAGCTCCACCTTATTTATTTATTTTATTTTATTTCAATTTTTCTGGCATTAGAGAAGATTGAGCTCCACCTTATTTATTTTTTTTTAATAATTTTTCTACCATTAAAGAAAATTGAGGCCCACCCTTATTTTATTTTTTTTAATAGAGACTGAGGACGAAACATGAATTTAAACTCATGCTTCTATATAGTGAAAAGGTAGAGAAATGAAGGGAAAATTTTCAAAAAAAAAAAAAAAAATTATGTCTAGCTTTATATTATATATAGATATAGATATAGATTAAGGTCTCATTTATTTATACTTAATGGAGATTTGAATCTGAATCATTCAGATATCAGCTCATTAAGTGCATTTATTTTTTTAAAGATTTTACCAGTTATTAAGTCGGAAGACATCTGATTCGCTCACATCTGAAAAGCAATCTGAAAATTATTCAGACCTCAAAGCTCAAACACATGCTTTTTTGAAACTCCTCTTTCTACATCAAACTATGAATGCTTTAAAGATTAAACGCCTTTCTTCCACAAATCTCCCACTACTCTCTGGTATTTGTAGGATAAACACAATTCTAATTTTATTGCTTTTGTCGGAATCGGAAGTTTCCATGTCTCTTCCATCTGTTCTTTTTATGAAGAGGTAAAGTGCTGCCACTGAAGG
Source organism: Lycium barbarum (assembly GCF_019175385.1). Lineage (NCBI taxonomy): Eukaryota > Viridiplantae > Streptophyta > Magnoliopsida > Solanales > Solanaceae > Lycium > Lycium barbarum. The sequence continues at coordinate 22,169,817 of NC_083342.1, forward strand.
TGAAAACACCTATGGAAAGATCCTTAACCTTTGATGGATTTACTGTTCATTATCTTATTTCATGGCAAGGTTAGATGGGGTGATTTTTTTCGGTTGAAATTTTGATGGATCTGTGTGAACCCATTGCATAAGAAGGGAGATAGGGCAGGAGGAAGATGGAGAGAGACTCCAAAAATGCACTCATTTGGTGTAGTCTTTGTACTTTAGATACTTTAATTTTTATCCAATATAAAATTTTCATTTATGGACATTCTACCGTTTCAATTTACGTGAACCTTTTTCGAATATAAGGGTTGAATTTTATAAATTTGATCAAATCAAAACTTTTCAAGTTTGTAAAAATAAAATTTATATATTTAGAAATTACATAAAAAATAATTACCAAAAAAATAAATAAAAAGTACTATAAGTCATGATAATTTATAATAGTAATAATTTATTTTAAAAAATGTAAATAAAACATGATAAAAAAATCACCTCGTAGACTTCCAGAATAGTAATAGGTTCATATAAATTTACTGGAAGGGTGTATTAATTTTTTCATATTTTTATAAAGTTTGATCTAATTTTTATATTAATATTATTTAAAAATATTTTGTTGATATAATATTTAGTTACTCTTTAAATTTTATATATAATAGGTTTAACATAAACAAATTATGCTCATTCAGATATTGAACAAACAATGTTAATTATTCAGTATTCAGATCTACAGATAATATCTTAATCATTCAGATGTGTTTTCAGATTCAGACGTCTTAATCTTAATGAAAACAAATGCAGCCTAAACATGCATGCTTCAGTTTCTTCTACTACTAACATTTATCAAAATTAATTTTGCACAAGTTTTTTTTTTTTAATCATTTGTTTGAATCTTTTAGCGGTTGAACAATACCAATATGCTTTTTTTTTCCTTTTTCTTTCTTTGCTCCGGCGAATATGGAAGACCTAAGAAGATCCAGTGAATTTGAGATGAAGATTAAAATTATGGGAACTATGATTTAATTAACATAATTAAATATGCTTCGGTTTCTTCTATCATTTATCAAAATTAACTTTTTACAAGATCTCTTTTTTTTTTTTTCATTTTGTTCAAATCTTTTAGCAGCTGTTACGATAATAATATACTAAAATTATGGGAACTGTGATTTAATTAAATATGCTTCAGTTTCTTCTATCATTTATCAAAATTAATTTTCTACAACATCTGTTTTTTTTTCTTTCATTTTGTTCAATATTTTAGCGGTTGTTATGATACTAATATACTTTAATTTTTCCCTTTTTCTCCTTTGGTGAACATGGAAGACCTAATAAGATTTGGTGAGTTTGAGATGAGGATTAAAGTTCTGGAAACTATGATTTAATTAACGTAATTAAATATGCTACGGTTTCTTCTATCATTTATCAAAATTAATTTTTTACAAGATCTCTTTTTTCCTTTTTTATTTTTATTTTGTCTGAATCTTTTAGCAGCTGTTATGATACTAATATACTAAAATTATGGGCACTGTTATTTAATTAAATATGCTTCGGTTTCTTCTATCATTTATCAAAATTAATTTTGTACAACATCTGTTTTTTTTCATTTTGTTCGAATCTTTTAGCAGTTGTTACGATACTAATATACTTTAATTTTTTTCCTTTTTCTCCTTCGGTGAACATGGAGGGTTGAGAAGATTTGGTGAGTTTGAGATGAGGATTAAAATTTTGGGAACTATGATTTAATTAACGTAATTAAATATGCTACTGTTTCTTCTATCATTTACCAAAATTAATTTTGTACAAGATATTTTACTTATTTATTTATTTTGTTCGAATCTTTTAGCGGCTGTTGCGATACTAATATACTTCAATTTTAAGGGTTATAACTCGGGATCTTTTACATTACATGTATGATTTTACTTGTTGTTTTTGGAGACTCAAAATATTCTGTATTAGACATGATTAACTTCTTGATCTATTCCCTTTTTATTCATTTTTATTTTGGGTTTTGACAGATTATGAGTCCAAGCATGAGAATTGCGGTGATTTTTTTTTTTTTTTCTTCCTTTTCGTTTGGTAACACAGTATTTATCTCGAGAGTGGGATTTTATGTTAGTAGAAGAAAAAAAATTATAATTACTAGAAAAATATTCCTTTCCGGAATTGATCTACTCAAGTAGACAATAGTGCTTAATTGAGAGGAGTATAATCTTTTTCACTTTATATTTTTCTATTATATAAACGAGGAGAAGAGAGCTTAATATACTATCATGAGTAGTTAGATTTTAGTTTGTGAAATATTCCGCACGTAGAACTCAGAATAAAGAACAAGAAAACTCAAATGGAAACAGCACATTGAACCCATTGAAGCAAAGCACCAATTTCGGAAACAAATTATTCATGTTGGGTAGTTATTTAATTTTTCTTCTTTCCCTCTTCCATTTCAAAACTAAAACTCATTCTATTATTGAATGATACCACCAGATTATTGAAAACATTATTAAATGGAGTAAACCAGAATATAACATATGACCAAAAATTAGCAACAAATCTAAAAAAACAAAATTAGTGAATAAACTATCCAGAGCAAATAATAATGGAATAAACAACTTTTTAGGATGAGTGACAACACAATTATTTTCATAGACGATTAAGTTAATTTTTTCTTACTATTAAAGTTTATTATTTAATGGTTAAAGTATGGTACATATTTTACTCTTTTAATTTTTTTCCTTCATATTATTAATTATAAATATTTTCAATTTTTATTTTGTGAAATTGAATTTACGCGGAGTGTTGGAGATAGTTTATATAAGTAGTTTATCCAATTTACATAATTAAAATTTGTATGCGCGCATATGACAATTTTATATCTTTTATCTTGACTAAATTTATTAAAAGAAAATTTTAAATTTTACGAACTAACTTTTATAACCGCGCGAAGCGCGGACAAGTTTACTAGTTAATGAATAAGACCAGTTTCCTGCAAAATGTAATATTATGTACATTTATGCAAATCATTCTCAATTTGTTTTCCTTATTTTAAGGGGAAACTTAAAGATTTTGATTTGAATGATTGTATGATTTTGCCTTTTTCTTAAAATTTTAAGTCTTAAGTGACAGTAAATTCAAACCGTTGAAGGAAAACCCCACGAAGGGTTGAAGTGTGTGTGTTTTGCAAGAGGTTTGAGGTTCGAAAAGGTAAAGCTCCTAAAATATATGTGTGACCTATACTTTGTTGTTCTAGTTATGTGTCTGTATAATACTAGATACATGTATGCGTACAACGTACGTATAGCTGCATATTTATTTAGTTTGTGAACGAGTTATACTGATATTATTATAAGGGCATTTTACATAAATAGCAAACATTTGGGGTTTAATCAAGCTGCATAGCTAATGTTTCAATATTTACGGTCTGTAGCAAATCAGCCCAGCTCGCACATGTGTATTCAATTTTTTTTTTAGCTGTATTCATGAATACAACAGTTTTTTTTCACTGTATTCATGAAATGACTATCTGTATTCATAAATTGGCTTGTTGTATTCATGAATACAACGAGTAAAAATTGAATACATATACACCAATAATTACACAAACATCATATTTTTCCGGTATGTATACAGCAGATACAGGCGAAAAATACAGTATAAAATATTCATACACCAAAAAATTAACAAATATGTCATATTTTCCGGTATGTATACAACAAATACAAGCGAAAAATATTGTATACAACATAGATACACCAAAAAATTAACAAATATGCCATATTTTTCGGTATGTATACAACAAATACAAGCGAAAAACATTGTACACACGGTAAATATACAACAAATACAACGAAAATCTGGACTTTTTCTAGATCTGACCGGAAAAACATTCTGGCGAATACAACGACGACATTTTTTTTCGGACGTAGATCTGAATTTTTTTTTCTTTTCCGGTGTAGATCTGAGATTTTTCTTTTCCGGCGTGCTCTCGTCGGCATTTTGAACTCTTCGTGGTGGCGATGGCGGAGATTGGAGGGACTTCGTCGGAGATTCGTCGACCAGCGGAACCAGCTATAAAAAAATTGTTTGATTCGCCGGACTTCATCGGCCAGAACCAGCGCCGTCGCCGGAGCTTCGTCGGTGTTGAGGCGGTGTCGGAGTCTACAGTTTAGTGGGGGTTTAGGTTTCAGTGCATTAGGTATGTATACATAGGAATAAGCTACGCTATGTAATTTATATATATATGTTAGCTACGCTCTGTAAATATTCCTATTATAATATGAGAATTAGCCAAATGCGGATTATAATCAATCGTGGGCTTGTATATAGTTTTTATAGAGATTTTTCGTGCACAAATTTGTAATAGTTGTACGTAGACAAAAAAGAAAGTATGTCTAATGTGCGGGAGTAATTATTAAAATAAATTATACTCCATATGTACATAAAACTAAAAATAATGAGGCATGTGCAGTTTTAATTAAAATATTAGTTGGAAATTGTAACGGAGATCGAGTTGGTCAGGTTGTATAACTTATAACTTAATTCATATGAGCTATTAAGGATATGCAACAATTATAACTTTTTATATATTTTCATTTCTAATTTATATTTTCAATCAAATGTTTTGGAATATGTATACATTAATGCTAATAATTATTTTTAGATATACATTATGTAAAATTGATATGAGATACACGATGCACGTGCACATATTGTAGATATTGAATAAAGATACAAACTCAATTACAAATTAAATCATAATTATTAGTGTGTTGTTGTCACGCCCCAAAACCCATCCTGGACGCACCAGACATTCGATGCTACGAACAACACCGGAAGCACCTTATAAAATAAATAAACATCTATATATTCTCTTTCAATAGTCTTTTAATATTTAGTTAAAACAGTCATTTATGGCTAACTAAAAACATACTCATACTTAAAAAAAACCAGCGAAAGTATAATAGAAATAAAATGTCTTAACCATGGCAAACGCACCAACAAGTCATACGAGAGTTCAACAATCTACCCATAGCACAACGTCTAACTATGGAGCTTCTAAGAACATATACAGAGTCTCGTACATCGGAACACGGCTCGAAAACTTAAACAATAAAACTAAATAGATGAGGTGTCCCACGAACAAGGGCGTGGGCTCACCAATAAGTCTAGAAAGCATCAAGTTCTCCTACTACGTATGCGTATCACGAACCTGCTCTTCTTCGTAACCTAACATACCATAAAAAACAACAATGGTATGCATGAGTATTAGGTACTCAGGTATACTTGAAAACAATATTGAGAAACAGTTCAAAACAAATGATAACATCTCATGATATCCAGTATAAGTCAATGATGAAGAAATAATCACTTTGAGTCCTTAAATCCTTCTTGTGACCTTAAAAGTTCTTTCAAAAACCATTCGATATCCAAAGATAGAGTAAGCCAGTAACCTTGGTAAAATCACCAGTAAGAGCCAATACCACGTAAAATCACCAGTAAGAGCCAATAACACATGAATATATCAATTTCAACTTATTACACCATTTATCGCGTTAAATCTTCTCACTCATGAACTCAAGATCATCAACAAGCCCACTCACAGGCAACCAAAGTATGACACATGTCAATACGGGACGAAATCAATATAACGAAAAAATGACCATATAAGGTTCTCTAAACTGCATAGAAGCACCACATCGGAGTTATCAACCTACGACGACTATCCTTCCTCCCGAATAGCTAGGCAAAGACCATACCGGTGCTATCAACCCTCGATGACCACTCTTCCTTCCGAATGACTAGGCATGAACCACACCGGGCTATCTATCGACCCTCGATGACCACTCTTCCTCCCGAATGGCTAGGCAAACCCCACTAGGATCCATAGTGACTACGTACCCTTCCTCCCGAGTAGCTAGGCCAAACACAAACAATAGAAATCATGACGTATTTGCCAAATCACAAATCATGGCATGGAAGCCGAATATCAAATCATATCATGATAGCTGAATTGTTCATTATAGATTGTGTTCATCATCTCGTTAGTAGGGGTGTATATCAAGCCATTAATCAATTTAGAAATCATATTCAAATCCAAACCTTCGAAAACAAGTTTAAAGCATCCCTGTAAATCATTTTCAAATTTCAAAGATTTATAATTCAATTAAATCATCCTTTGATAGGGGAAATCACGTATACATAGATGTAGTATAAGACACATAAAATTTAATGCGGACTTGTTCCTCACGCACATAAACCATGCCTAACAAACCATTTTTAGAGGTTGAAAAGTATGTTCGAAAAGAGACATACTTCAAAAGAAGGTCTTCAAAAGTAGACATATAAATCAGGAAACTAGACATCCTTTATAGTAAAAAAGGATTTTTAAACGAGATATACCTCAATTCCCGCTAAAACGCTAACAAATGAAATTTCCGAGGTTCAACAATCACTCTACAGAGTATTTAGATGGTAAGATTAGAACTTTACAAATTTCTCTTAAATTCCCACCCTTTTCGAAAACTAGGGTTTTAAAGCCAAAATAAACTTATTCTTGAAACTCCCAAGAATCACCCATGGATTCTCATCGCTTCTAATACTCTAGACTAATCTAAGTCCCTTCAATAACATCAGTAACGATCAAAGATCATACCTTTAAGATTTTCCAAGGTCTCCTTCAATTTCTCTTTCTTTGATTTAATTTCAAGAATCTAAGGGATTGAAGGGTGAACTAGTGTTAATTGATGTAATAATCATTGGGGTTTAAGAAAGAACTTACCTTAGAGTTTGAGAGAGGTCCTTAGGGTTCTTTTCCTCCAAAAAGTTAGCCAAAAAAAGTCAGGAAAAGTCGTGCAGCTGGAAGACCCAACGGTGCAGCTAATCGCACAACAAAGGAAACAACCCTGCCTTCGGTGGAAAGGACATAACTCCTAGCACAGTGCTACGATTGAGCTGGTCCATATATCGATGGCAAGGTATTTCAAAGGTCTACAAATTTCATGTTTTGAGTTTTCTCCGATTCCTAGTGTAACTATCCAAAAATTGGGCATAAGTCAAGACTATATAGCAGACTTAGACGAATTTAAGAACTCTTACGAACTTCACTATTTGTTTTGACTTCAAAACGACTATCTTTCAGCCAAATCCATCCCGAAAGGATTCATATAGCTCAAATTTCACATCAACACTCATTATACACATTCACACCTAACCTAGATTTACAGAATGTTAAGTTGTTTACCTACTTCGAGTTGTGTCGATTTGTGTTGTTTAATATGGTATCAAACGTCAGTTCGACTTCTTCTTCCGCTGCTCCATCCTCGATCATTCCCTTTCTTCTTCATCACCCTGCAACCCTTAATTATACCTATTACTTTATCTTGATCAAATTAATAGGTATCAATTATTTATTCTGGCGTACACAACTGTTGCCCTTTCTTCGTGGCCAAAATTTCCATGGTTATGTCGGTAGAGGCAACCCATGTCCACCCTCTCATATCTCTAGCGAAGGTACTAATGTATCCAACCAAGCCCAACCTATGCTCAATTGACATAACAAGATCAAATGAACTTGGGCCTTCTCATAGCCATTGGTTTGAACATGTAGAAATATGTCTGGCATACTCTTGAAATTGCTTTATATTCCCCGTCCAACACAAGGATTATGAACCTTCATATTCAAAACTTGAAGCAAGGAGATTCTATCACTCAATACTTACATAAGGCAAGACTTATCTTTGATGAATAAGCTGCGGCTGACCAACCTCAGGCCTTGCTGCTAAAACGTTTATATCTTCAAGGAATTAAGATCTCTTATATTAAATACATCGTCACAGTTGCTCTCAAATGACATGCAAGTAGACGCGGCCGTACAAGTGATAAAGTGATAAGATTAGAGTGTCTAACGCACACAAACTTGTGATTAACCATCAACTAAAATTAAACCTAATGCTAGTTATCTAAATAAGAAAATAAATTCAAAGTTATAATTATAAACTAACTAAAAATAAAAAGAAAACAAATATTTAACTCTAACCAAGAAAGAGCATATTTTTAAGCTATCAATGAGATGAGACATAATATAGAGGATAGAAATAACCTGAGCCATCCGAGGTCGTGCAATATGCAATGCATAAGTTTAAAAATCATATGCAAGTATATAGTAGTATCATCATCGTGTCATCATATTATCATCGTCCCGCGTTTGGAGCATCCCACGTCCGGGGTATCATCATAGCATGCCCCACTGCAGTGCGCGCACATCTACGTGCCTGCTCGGCCGACTATAGGCATGAAGAGTCAATGGACATTGGGCCTTTCAGAGTGACATAAGGTCGGTAACCTCCGACTGAATTATGGAATTCATATCGAATCCAAAAAAATAACTTAATGATGATTGTAACGGTTCGCTTTTTCGCGCGGGTTTAAGGCGCAAAAAGGACTACGAACTCGCTGACGCTCTTTTGGACTTGTTTTGAAAAAGAGTCGCCGCCTAATTTTTAGGAAATTAGGAAAACTAGTGATGAAGGGTTTATTCAAACGCCGTGAAAAAACCTTCATAATCCAGAGTTCTAGATAAGGGTTCTGGTGATCCCCGGGGAAGGTGTTAGGCACCCCAATATTAAGGATCCGTAGAATACAGTTAACCTTCGAGCTTCAATGTGTACTATCCCCCCAGGGAAGGTGTTAGGCACCCCAATATTAAGGATCCGTAGAATACGGTTGATATTCGAGCTTCAATTATGTAAAAATACTGTCATGGCATATCATTTTGGTTTTAAAAGAGTTAAACAAATTCCCTTTAAGTAAGGGTACTTTGAGTTTGGATTTAAAATGTCCGGGTAAAAATAATAGTCCTTTATTATTTATAAGGATAGTATACCGGGTGTACCCCGTCTAAAACTAATGCCATATTTGTATATAAGAAAATATATATGGATCCGTAGAATACGGTTGATATTCGAGCTTCAATTATGTAAAAATACTGTCATGGCATATCATTTTGATTTTAAAAGAGTTAAACAAATTCCCTTTAAGTAAGGGTACTTTGAGTTTGGATTTAAAATGTCCGGGTAAAAATAATAGTCCTTTATTATTTATAAGGATAGTATACCGGGTGTACCCCGTCTAAAACTAATGTCATATTTGTATGTAAGAAAATATATATTCATACATTATCCACATTTTATCTCTTCAGTCAACCCTATCCTCAGAATTATTTTCCCTTCCACTTATTTGAATTCACAAAGTTAGGCTTAGCCCAAATATTTCTTTTCTTTCTTCTTTTAAGATTGTCGAATTATAAAATATACTTATTGAAAGGTATTCAGAAATAATCAACTTTTGTGCAATGATAAAACCGAAAAACCGAATCGAACTGAACCGAACTTCAAAAAACTGTGTCCACCTTCAAAAAATCGAAACCGAAATAGCCGAACCGAAGTTTGATAAAACCGACCCGAAGAACCGAACACCCACCGAAATTTAATACATTACCCAAAAAAATTAAAATAGACCATGCCCATTAAGTTTAAACCCAAAAAAAACCTAATTGTAACAAGCCCTCTTTTGCTTTTGTATCCCTAATTTTTCACTTCAGTAGAAAAAATCAAATATCCTTACAAAGGATAGGATGTATCTTTAGAATTAATGTATATCCTTTATGTGTTTTCTTAATTATTCTTACGGTATGTATAACACCTAGTAATCCTATATCATGGTTATGATTTTCCGTTCTTGTGTATCTTGTTTGTTCGATTTTGATTTCAATTTATCAGTTAGTTATGTTTTATTGCTTTTGAGAATATGAATTTGTAAATGATATCGCTTCTAATTATCAAAAAAATCGAATTGAAAAAACCGAAACCGAAAGAACCGAACGAAATAGTTTGGTAAAACCGAATCGAAGAACCGAACGCCCCCTACCCAGCCCTTTAGTGCAGCCATTGCACAGCAACTAAATCAATCAAATATTGCATTTTTCAAGCCCCAAAATGCAGTGAACATTCAACCAAAATACTGGCACTAAATCAGTCCCAAACTGAGGTGTAAATGGCCAAAAATGAAGCAACAAATGGCCCCAAATTGCAGCAGAAACTCAGCAGCACTCGAATTGCCTCAGAATGCAGCTCATTTCAATAATCAACACTGAGCAGTAGCCTGCTCAAAATGCAGCAAGAGCAGTGCCCTAAATGCAGTAGCTAATGACTCTAAATGTGGCATCTTTAGCCTCAAGCAAAACTCAGCAAAGCACATCAAACAAGCAGCGTGTCTTCCTCAGATATGAGGTATCATTTGAGGTTTGAAACTCCCCAAATCATGCAAAGTGGCTTTAAAAGTTAGTAACAAAATAAAGTATTAAGCATTTCACTTTGAAAACTTTTAATATCTTAACCTTTTGAAAGTGAATCTGGGAACTTAGAGTGAAAAAAGCAACTATTAAGATACAACTTCATGTTAAACATGGGTTATGTATGTCATGATCAAATAACCAAGAAATTTCACATAACCATTCCAACATTTTTCAAGCAGACTTCACCTCTCCATTAATTAAAACTTGAGAAAAATCACTTGACCATATATTACTTGAATTAGTGGACCTTCCACCATAAGTTCACCTTCCCCTTTTCTAAATTTGATATACTAGTCTCCTAATGTAATGGCCAAGGAATGATGATACCAAATCAAACAACCTCTTGATGTAATTTCCAAAAAGTGAAGAAGATTCCACAACTAGACACAACATAACTTAAAAGGGAACTCCGAGACAGATCATAAACACCAGACTAAGGGTTCAAACAAGAAACTAATAAAGAGCAAGCTTGAGTCATGAGAGATTACAAGTTTTGAACTACTGAAAATAGATTAGTGACTCCTTTTAGGACAAAGGGTACACTAGCATACATACTCAAAAATCTCACATCATGAGTCTGAAGCAGTTTTCGAACATTCTTTGCAGAAATTAAAAAAAAAAAAAAGCCAGACAAATATTTGATTTAATGAACCTAAAATGATAAAGACGACGCCAAGTGAAGCTCAAAACAGAGGCATGTTAAATCAAATAAGAAAAGCTCATACTTCTTATTTCATGAAAAAGGCAATTATTCCTTTATCTCGCAATACACACAATGCATTCATGAAATAAGATAAAGTGAGAAACAAAATAGAGGGTTCATTTAGTCATTTGAAAACCAGTTTTAATACAAAGTCAGAGATGATTTCCCAGGATTGAGGTCTTTAAATTACAAGGAAATGCTCATTTTCGTAGGGATAGAATACATAAGCAATAAATAATTTGTCAATTGTGAGGATGTCCAGTCCCCTTAAAACCAATTTGAAAACATGCGAATACTTAAAACATTTTAAAAAAAAAAGATCTTTGTACTTACAACTTGTTTTAGGAAAGGAGGAATGTCAATATTCAAAAAACAAAAATGAAACTAGGCACTTAAACCATCAGGGTAGAAAATTCTTATATTATGCAGAATCAAAGCTGACTACTTATCATACCAACATTTCAATTTAAAAATATTCCAAAAGAAATTACAAACCAACTTGTTAGATATCGAAAAGCGACTGAATAGTGAACAAAATTATTCAGGTTTGAACTACTCGAACATTAATCACAGGGAGGAATACACTCTTGCCTAAACAGTAGAAACAAACAACCTCTTATCTAGTTCAATATGGAAAGGACAGAACTATTTCAAATACCATTTTAAAGTTTGAGACAATAAGTATTTTGGAAGATAAACAGAAATTCAACAAGTCAATGAAATTATCCTTTTCTCAATCAATGAACTAAACTAGCTTATGAACTTATATTCTTCAGAAAAAAGGACTCGAGTGGATTCTTATTCCTGCATAAACATTTAACATATTTCGTAGCTTCACAAACAAATGACAGGAAAATAGGACCAGATAAGGCCCTTGTCAACTAATCTTAATCAATCTGCATCACCTTAAACTCATTTTAAATATCCAGACAAAGAACAAATAAAGGACAACGCAGAATTTTTCCAAGAATCCTTCATGAACAACTCTAATCGAACTACGCCATTGCAAATAGATAAGGAATGCCAAAAGTACTGTGAATAGTTTAAAAGCATGACCCGCAAAATCAAACTAATTTATGCCAAATTCGAATGAGTAAAGCAGAACTAAACATGGAGGGGAATTACGTTACGAAATCAGTACGAAATCAGTAACTTAACAAAAAAAATTTAAACTATACTAACCTGATTACAGAATCTAAATACACAGAGCTAGAAATGAAACTAAGACGAGGAAGGAGAATTACCTTTTTATCGAGCAGCGATGGGGGTTGACGATGAAATACCTTTCACCCGAATCGATTTCCGACGAACGGAAACCACTTCCAAAAAATTATATTCGAGCGAGAACGTCCTCGAAACTCAACGGCTTAGCCGGGTTTCTGAGTGTTCTTGCCCTTAAGAGGTGTAAAAAAAACCCCTTTGAGATGCAAAGACCAGAAATTCGGCCTTAGGACTTTTCTGTTCCTCTTTTTTTTTTTTTTTCAAAATGAAGAGCAAGGGGTTTCTATTTATAGAACCTGAATGAAACATGCCAATTTAAAATTGAAATTCAAAATCCCCAAAACTTACAAGACAAGCCAGCTACAATCCATTGCAATTTTTGAAAAGAAAAGGACATGCTACCGCTGACAACTAGCTGGAGGTGCACGTTTGTGCCTAGTGGTAGGGTTTTGCCCGTTGGTTTTTTTTTTTTTTTTTGAAAACCAAATGAAGGGGTCGTTTTTTTGTTGATTGTAAAGGAAAAGATTTTGGGCCAGGTCAGTCCCTTTTGGGCTGGACCCGGACAATAATAAGGATATGGCCCAAATTTTGTATACGCAACGCATATGATCAGTATATACATGCGTATATATGTGGTATATATACGATATTTTAAGAAACTATTAAATACCACAAATGTAAAATAAAAATATTTTTATTTGTCTCAAATTATTTTAATTAAAACCAAGCTATATTCCCCAAAATATAATTAAACTCTATTTCGACACTTATTTCACCCAAAATAAACTGCTTATTACTTGATTAATTAAAATCCCTCGACTTTGACGGAGTAGAACGCTAAATGATGACTAATTGTAAATGTTTAAAACTAATAACTCGTAATTAACTATTTTTTGAGAAAAAAATAAATAAATACCCTTTGTATTTATTGAAACTATGCTAAAAAATGTAAAAATGACATGCGGTTATTCTTTTGCAGGTGTTTTGCCAAATAATGGCAAAATGACACCAGGTTAATTTTGTAAAGTTGATTGAGTCGCAAAATGCAAATTCTACTCCGTTTGTAATCCAGGGACTCTAAGTAATTGAGAAAAATTATCGGAGGTCAAAAATTAGGGACTCCAAGTAATTGAGAAAAATTATCGGAGGTCAAAAATTAGGTTTCAACAATGATAAACACGATAATATTCCAAGAATCAATCAAATAATTAAGGCATTAAGATTTGAAATACAAGGCATAGGAATGGAGTGAATTGTTATGGAACTCTCGTGTTCATGTTCTAGTTGGATTCGTGCCAAAGAAAAAGGGAAACGAACACCTTACTTGTCGAGCCGTTACTTTGAACGAATCCTTATTCCAATGCTCGATCATTCCCCTAGCTTATATTGAAAGATATGTCCTTGGTTATAACCCATCATGTTTGTATATCAAAGTATATGAGTTGCATATTAAAAGGTAATTCGGATCACGAAAATTGGGCAGTATTTCCTCTGTTTCTGCCACGTTTCCAAGTTCATACAATACCCAACAACAACAACCAAACTAGTTCAACTTGCTACAACTTCAATTCAACTCCAACATAACACCCACACTAGTATATACAATCCTTCTCTTTCAATTCCGCCTAATACAAGCTAATCCCGCCATTCTAACAGGAATTAATCCCAATACACTATGAAAGAACAGGAATCTTACCTCAATCCCACTTGATCATCCCCTAATTCAACTTGTACGCATTTGCACCAATTATTCAACCCAATACGAGGAGGAAGAAGTGAATTACGGTGTATTTATAAGCTTTCCGAGGGTGATTTCATCTCAATTCTCATGGATTTCCAAGCTAGATGGAGGAAGGGATTAGGAGAGCTGTTTGGAGGTGAACTTAGGTTTGGAATTGTGTGGAAAATGATATAAAATGAAAGGGAACCAACTTAAATAAAAATAGAAAAATTCCACTGCCTTACTTCGAAGGTCCGTCAATGTACAAAGACGGTTCCATCGATGTTCATCGACGGTTCTATCGTTTTTCAACGGCTCATAAGTTCCTCCGTATTTCTCCAAATTACAATATGTCAGTTGCATTGGAAAGAAGACTAGCTGAACTTCAATTTACACAGGTTATGCATTCCATAACTCCTTGTATTCTAGGAGATATGTCTCTCTAAAGTTGACCCAAAGATTTTGTCCGGAATTCTGCCAAGTTTTGCCAAAATTTCAACAAACTTAATTCCTTCGATTCGCTTGATCTCGGAATCTTTGGACACTTGCTAAAGGTCTTGCTTAACCTTATAAGAGTTCCATGACCTTCCAAGCTTATGTTGATTTACTTACGATGCAAACGACACAAAATTTTTCGAGGTGTAACATTCTTCCCCCCTTAAAAACATTGGTCCTCGAATGTTAAAGTCTATGAGTTCTTATGGAAATTTTCACAGAAGTTCCTCTGGGAGTAATAACAAATGTGGACATGAATATTATATCTCTGTCTAACATCCTTGCCAATATTTTATACAATAAGGAGGCCTTCGTCAATATCTATCTCATTGAGCGACATACATCGCTTTTTTTACCCCCCCCCCCCCCCCCCGATTTTCACTAATCATATCCCTTTTTAGACATTCAAACAATAACTATCCTTGGAGAAATCTTGTGTCCTGTATCATGTCCTTTTTTTTTTTACCTTAGGCGTCATCATCCTCATAACCGATACTCTTTCTGTTTTTCGTAATTTATATCTCACCTCTTTCTGCTCATAAACCATTGGCATACTTACACTCAAGGATCATATTTAAACACATACGTATCCTTTCCACGTCTTACCTCCAGGGAAAAATACAACTCTTCTCTAATCATAAAAATGTCTCATAAATAGAATAAGAGTTACACTTGGTCTTGGCATGCACGTATAAGTTGACTTTGTCGATGTCACACCCTAGCAATAGTAGGGCATGACGGGCACCTGACTCTCATCAGAGTCGAGCGAACCCTTAGACATTCGCTTATCAAAACCTGTCATTTCAAAAACTTTTAAAAACATGAAACTTTTCCAAATAGAATTCATTATCTTTATAACGATTATGAAAACTTTCAATCAAATAAGTACTTTAAACCATTTGAATTCATCTAAAATACATACTCTTTTAAAATCCACAAAGGACTCAACTAATATCTCTTTGTTGACATCTCGACAAATATACCACAGGACAATGTTTGCAGAAGTCTCTAAGAAGTGAACTGAACATTATGAGTCAGGACAGGGCCCTGACATACCCGTAATCATACATATCTATACATGACTTAGCACAGCTACAGAATGAGATGGAACTTGCTAACCCCAACTGACGTCCAAGCATCCTAGCTATACACTTAACCTGCCAAACAATCTGGGGCTGCGGGCATGAACGCAACGTCCCCAGGCAAAAGGACGTCAGTACGGACAATGTACTGAGTATGTAAGGTGGTAACAAATCATAATCATAATTTGATTTAGGAGAGAAGAGATCACAATCTACTTAATACCTGCAGCCTTTGCTGGAAGAAACATAAATATATACACGAAGTCTCCAAAACAATCTTTAAGTAAATAATGCAATCCAACACACATTCTTTAAGTAAAAAATGCAATCTCACACACATGCCGCTTCCGACATGTTAACAAAATGGTCCCTTCGGACAGCCGCTTCCGGCTAGTATCACAATAGTCCCTTCGGACGGCCGCTTCCGGCATAATAATGATGGCCCCTTCGGGCAGCCGCTTCCGGCTTAATAATGATGGCCCCTTCGGGCAGCCGCTTCCGGCTTAATAATGATAGCCCCTTCGGCAGCCGCTTCCGGCTTAATATCACAATCATGTCAACACAAACTTAATCCACCAATATCAATGCAAAGAGATGATGCTATGGAATGTAAACATAAATCGTAAATAAAATGAAATAGTAAAACCTCGCACCCTCTTCAGAGTGGTTTTTGAAAATCTAAATAGTAAAATCTCGCACCCCCTTCGGAGTGGTTTTGAAAATCAAACTTTATGTTTCCTTTAGTATAAAACTAATTTCCTCGAAATCATTAGTAAAACCATATACACAACCCAACTGGAACCTTATGGGTGTTCCCTTCGGAACAGAATAGGAGTACTATATCAATAAACCATCACAAGAAACATTTAGACCTTACTCGTCTAAGAATGGAATCGTACGGAGTACATATAGAATGAATAGCACGAGAATCATGAATCACATTCGGAACCTATGAATAGAGTTACCTCAAAGTTCATATCATTCATCACTTACATGTAAGACATGCCAAAAGAAAGAAGGGTTAGCCTTACATACCTTAGCGCTTATCCGCCACACAATATATATACGCTGCCCAATAATGTCTCAACCTATATTAAGACGTCAAGAGCTACGGTTAAACTACGGGTAGATTCAAAATGTATTCTAACGTTGGTAACTCCTTTCTAGATGTTTAGACGTCGTTTTCCTTATATCCAAATTAACTACATACAACCAATCCAACATCAATAATCATACGTTCAATACCAACCCGGACACCCCACATAACATTCCAAACAACCCACATTCACAACATTCAATAACGATTCACATACGGCTACTACATTCTCAAGTTACTCCTAATAGTCTGAAGCCTTAACGTTTTCATGTAACAATATGTATACGGGTTCCAATTGCTCTTCACGTGCTTTCCCCCATGGGGACTCACTATTTCAGCTTTGTTTTATTATTATAGCTATTTATTATATTTTTTTTTTGAAAAGAAAATCGGGTTGGGCCCACACGACCACTAGTGCCTAATTAGTGAATAATTAATTCTTAATCCCCACTTAATAATTTAATCATGGTTAATTAATCCCTAATTTCTATTAATATTTTTATACTAAGTAAAATTTATATACAATTTTATGTTCTAATAAAAATTGAAAAATTAAGGATTTCTATTTCGTGTCCGGGAAAGGGTTCCGTCTTTAACAAACGTCGATTCCTTCGCGAATAACTCGACGTATAAAAATTCGGGGTCTAACATTCTTCCGCCCTTTAGAACATTCGTCCTCAAATGTTAAATGAGGACTAATACTCGTATCCAATTCCAACACTTACTAATATCACGTTACTCCCTTTTCTCAAACACATATAATCATGTGTTTTTCTCTTCCTTGTTTCAGTCTTTACTCGTTAAAGCTTGCTCTCGAATCACCTCTCGAATGACTCCTTGCTTATCATTGCTTCCCCTCTTATGTCTCTCCTCGTAATCTTATCACATTATTCGAATCACATTAATCTTAGTTCATCAACCTTACTTCTAATCCCCGAGAGAACTTATCTTAACTCTCGACTCACTTCTATATCCTCAGTAATTTCAACCTAACTCTCAAACTCATTCTGAACCTATCTCATAACCCTCCTTTCAACCGATTTACAATTATTATAGCCTTTCATCCTTCAGTTTACACTTGTGCATCTTACTGATCATAGCACACATATATATACTGATCACAATAAAAATTTTACCAAATTTTGGGAGAACCTCCTCTGTAATTTGTACAACCCACCTGTATACAGCTAACCAACAAGCCTCACAGGGCAACAATCAAAATATATCAACATATATATCATATCATAGCCACACAGGGCTCCCAATATCAACAACAGTATGAAATGATGAACTTACCTCGTATATCTAACTCAAACTGTGCCTGTTATACTTTCCTGCCTACTTTCCCTTTTCAATCTTTAACTGCAGGTTCCAATCATACCTTCAACATTCATGCCATATCTGACATATACCCTGCTTACCGTTACTTATCCTTTTACTGATTCCTTCAGCTCCTTCTATTCACACCTTATAACTTGATGATGACCGGTTCGCCATTCTGTATGTACAAATTTAGATAATGTAACCTCAATGAAATATCTTGCCTCTGTAACTCCCAGTATCATCATTTACCTCCTCTTGTCGACACCACTCTCTTGCTGAAATCAAAGGTTAGCACAAGGAATCTTATTTCCTGTGGCTTGGCTCTATCGCACGATCTTAGATATGAAAGAAGAGTAACCATCCTAAATGCCCTGTAGCCTCCTGCTCATAAGTGTGGTCGACAACACACCCATGAACAAGACTCTACCTGACACGACTTTGTAGACAACCCCTAGAACGAACTGCTCTGACACCACTTTGTCACACCCTGGCAATAGTAGGGCATGACAGGCACCCGACTCTCATCAGAGTCGAGCGAACCCTTAGACATTCGCTTATCAAAACCTGTCATTTCAAAAACTTTTAAAAACATGAAACTTTTCCAAATAGAATTCATTATCTTTATAACGATTATGAAAACTTTCAATCAAATAAGTACTTTAAACCATTTCAAAAACTTTCAATGTTTGCAGAAGTCTCTAAGAAGTGAACTGAACATTATGAGTCAGGACAGGGCCCTGACATACCCGTAATCATACATATCTATACATGACTTAGCACAGCTACAGAATGAAATGGAACTTGCCAACCCCAACTGACGTCCAAGAATCCTAGCTATACACTCAACCTGCCAAACAATCTGGGGCTGCGGGCATGAACGCAACGTCCCCAGGCAAAAGGACGTCAGTACGGACAATGTACTGAGTATGTAAGGTGGTAACAAATCATAATCATAATTTGATTTAGGAGAGAAGAGAACACAATCTACTCAATACCTGCAGCCTTTGCTGGAAGAAACATAAATATATACACGAAGTCTCCAAAACAATCTTTAAGTAAATAATGCAATCCAACACACATTCTTTAAGTAAATAATGCAATCTCACACACATGCCGCTTCCGACATGTTAACAAAATGGTCCCTTCGGACAGCCGCTTCCGGCTAGTATCACAATAGTCCCTTCGGACGGCCGCTTCCGGCATAATAATGATGGCCCCTTCGGGCAGCCGCTTCCAGCTTAATAATGATGGCCCCTTCGGGCAGCCGCTTCCGGCTTAATAATGATAGCCCCTTCGGGCAGCCGCTTCCGGCTTAATATCACAATCATGTCAACACAAACTTAATCCACCAATATCAATGCAAAGAGATGATGCTATGGAATGTAAACATAAGTCGTAAATAAAGTGAAATAGTAAAACCTCGCAACCTCTTCGGAGTGGTTTTTGAAAATCTAAATAGTAAAATCTCGCACCCCCTTTGGAGTGGTTTTGAAAATCAAACTTTATGTTTCCTTTAGTATAAAACTAATTTCCTCGAAATCATTAGTAAAACCATATACACAACCCAACTGGCACCTTATGGGTGTTCCCTTCGGAACAGAATAGGAGTACTATATCAATAAACCATCACAAGAAACATTTAGACCTTACTCGTCTAAGAGTGGAATCATATGGAGTACATATAGAATGAATAGCACGAGAATCATGAATCACATTCGGAACCTATGAATAGAGTTACCCCAAAGTTCATATCATTCATCACTTACATGTAAGACATGCCAAAAGAAAGAAGGGTTAGCCTTACATACCTTTAGCGCTTATCCGCCACACAATATATATACGCTGCCCAATAATGTCTCAACCTATATTAAGACGTCAAGAGCTACGGTTAAACTACGGGTATATTCAAAATGTATTCTAACGTTGGTAACTCCTTTCTAGATGTTTAGACGTCGTTTTTCTTATATCCAAATTAACTACATACAACCAATCCAACATCAATAATCATACGTTCAATATCAACCCGGACAGCCCACATAACATTCCAAACAACCCACATTCACAACATTTAATAACGATTCACATACGGCTACTACATTCTCAAGTTACTCCTAATAGTCCGTAGCCTTAACGTTTTCATGTAACAACTTTACAACAGCCCAAACAACATAAATGCAGTATATATTCTTAGCTATCATTAATTTTCCAAGCGCAACAAGATCAACAACAACGTATCAAAACAGTCCGTACCTTACAACACTCGATAATAGTTTACATGCGATTATGACACATCCAATTCATTCTTATTAGTCTATAGTCATAATATTTCGTCAAAATGATTCTATAACAGCCCAACCAACATTCAATACAATGCATAATCTCAATTATCATCAATCTCCAAAGCTCAATAAGAACAACAACGACACACCCAAAACAGTCCCTAACCGATCAACATAGAAGTGCCCGAAATTCTTACAAACGTTTACGAACATACCAATCAACCACATACGATTCTTACACATTATTTCTTATCTTCTTTTCATATAATTTCAGTGAAATACGACCAACAGTCACACGACAACTACATCTTTAATTCGTACACAAATGAGCTACACTGTCATCACTATAATCTTTACAACAACCCACAAATAATTTTAGTACCAACTCTAACCATTAAATACCTTCATTTCCATCATAAAATTCATGACAACAACCATCGAAATACCAAGTAAAATCAGTTCACTATCTTCCGCACAAAACAGTCCACTACACGGCTTCAATTCAACAAAAATAACAACATGTTCATATCAACACAACTTCATCTTTAACCTTCCAATTCTTTTCATTCTTTTTACCATGCAATATATGATAGCAATAACCATAATTACTAAATAAAATTAGTCCATTATTCCACACCATACAGCCCCCTACGGCTTCCACAATGCTTCAACATCAACACACAATTTCATACATGCAATTCACATTTACACATGCACAACATATCCAAATCACCTTAAAACAACCCCTATGGCTTCAACAACATTCCAACACCAACATTCATAATTTCATACATGCAATTTATATTTACACATCTACCATACGTTTAAATCCTTACTAAAACGTGTAAAAAAAAACGAACATCCCTTACCTTAACAAATTGGCTTCTTAGCTTGGCTAGAGTTTGTGAATTGAACTAATAATTGTTCTTGTTGCTCCAGTGGCTACTCCACGTTGCTATGCACCTTCCTAAGAGTTGAAACACTTTGGAAATTTTTTTTTTGAATCAAATTGGAGAGCTCTAATTCTGGCCAGCTATGGCCGAGAGTCTCTCTTGGCTTTCTTTCTTTTTTTGTTTCTCTTTCTAATACTTAGCTTAGAGTAAGTGGACTTATGATGAACTAAATTATTCATCAAAACATACTTTTACATGCAGTCCTTGAGCCTTCCACGTGCTTCTCTTATGTGTCATCCACTTGTGATTTGTTTTTCTTTCTTTAAAACCCACTTTGCAAGAATATAAAATGAATGCTCATCTTTAACTATATGTATACGGGTTCCAATTGCTCTTCACGTGCTTTCCCCCATGGGGACTCACTATTTCAGCTTTGTTTTATTATTATAGCTATTTATTATATGTTTTTTTGAAAAGAAAATCGGGTTGGGCCCACACGGCCACTAGTGCCTAATTAGTGAATAATTAATTCTTAATCCCCACTTAATAATTTAATCGTGGTTAATTAATCCCCAATTTCTATTAATAGTTTTATACTAAGTAAAATTTATATACAATTTTATGTTCTAATAAAAATTGAAAAATTAAGGATTTCTATTTCGTGTCCGGGAAAGGGTTCCGTCTTTAACAAACGTCGATTCCTTCGCGAATAACTCCACGTATAAAAATTCGGGGTCTAACATTCTTCCGCCCTTTAGAACATTCGTCCTCAAATGTTAAATGAGGACTAATACTCGTATCCAATTCCAACACTTACTAATATCACGTTACTCCCTTTTCTCAAACACATATAATCATGTGTTTTTCTCTTCCTTGTTTCAGTCTTTACTCGTTAAAGCTTGCTCTCGAATCACCTCTCGAATGACTCCTTGCTTATCATTGCTTCCCCTCTTATGTCTCTCCTCGTAAAAATTTTACCAAATTTTGGGAGAACCTCCTCTGTAATTTGTACAACCCACCTGTATACAGCTCACCAACAAGCCTCACAGGGCAACAATCAAAATATATCAACATATATATCATATCATAGCCACACAGGGCTCCCAATATCAACAACAGTATGAAATGATGAACTTACCTCGTATATCTAACTCAAACTGTGCCTGTTATACTTTCCTGCCTACTTTCCCTTTTCAATCTTTAACTGCAGGTTCCAATCATACCTTCAACATTCATGCCATATCTGACATATACCCTGCTTACCGTTACTTATCCTTTTACTGATTCCTTCAGCTCCTTCTATTCACACCTTATAACTTGATGATGACCGGTTCGCCATTCTGTATGTACAAATTTAGATAATGTAACCTCAATGAAATATCTTGCCTCTGTAACTCCCAGTATCATCATTTACCTCCTCTTGTCGACACCACTCTCCTGCTGAAATCAAAGGTTAGCACAAGGAATCTTATTTCCTATGGCTTGGCTCTATCGCACGATCTTAGATATGAAAGAAGAGTAACCATCCTAAATGCCCTGTAGCCTCCTGCTCATAAGTGTGGTCGACAACACACCCATGAACAAGACTCTACCTGACACGACTTTGTAGACAACCCCTAGAACGAACTGCTCTGATACCACTTTGTCACACCCTGGCAATAGTAGGGCATGACGGGCACCCGACTCTCATCAGAGTCGAGCGAACCCTTAGACATTCGCTTATCAAAACCTGTCATTTCAAAAACTTTTAAAAACATGAAACTTTTCCAAATAGAATTCATTATCTTTATAACGATTATGAAAACTTTCAATCAAATAAGTACTTTAAACCATTTGAATTCATCTAAAATACATACTCTTTTAAAATCCACAAAGGACTCAACTGATATCTCTTTGTTGACATCTCGACAAATATACCACAGGACACTGTCTGCAGAAGTCTCTAAGAAGTGAACTGAACATTATGAGACAGGACAGGGCCCTGACATACCCGTAATCATACATATCTATACATGAATTAGCACAACTACAGAATGAGATGGAACTTTCCAACCCCAACTGACGTCTAAGAATCCTAGCTATACACTTAACCTGCCAAACAATCTGGGGCTGCGGGCATGAACGCAACGTCCCCAGGCAAAAGGACGTCAGTACGGACAATGTACTGAGTATGTAAGGTGGTAACAAATCATAATCATAATTTGATTTAGGAGAGAAGAGAACACAATCTACTCAATACCTGCAGCCTTTGCTGGAAGAAACATAAATATATACACGAAGTCTCCAAAACAATCTATAAGTAAATAATGCAATCCAACACACATTCTTTAAGTAAATAATGCAATCTCACACACATGCCGCTTCCGACATGTTAACAAAATGGTCCCTTCGGACAGCCGCTTCCGGCTAGTATCACAATAGTCCCTTCGGACGGCCGCTTCCGGCATAATAATGATAGCCCCTTCGGGCAGCCGCTTCCGGCTTAATAATGATGGCCCCTTCGGGCAGCCGCTTCCGGCTTAATAATGATAGCCCCTTCGGGCAGCCGCTTCCGGCTTAATATCACAATCATGTCAACACAAACTTAATCCACCAATATCAATGCAAAGAGATGATGCTATGGAATGTAAACATAAGTCGTAAATAAAATGAAATAGTAAAACCTCGCACCCTCTTCGGAGTGGTTTTTGAAAATCTAAATAGTAAAATCTCGCACCCCCTTCGGAGTGGTTTTGAAAATCAAACTTTATGTTTCCTTTAGTATAAAACTAATTTCCTCGAAATCATCAGTAAAACCATATACACAACCCAACTGGCACCTTATGGGTGTTCCCTTCGGAACAGAATAGGAGTACTATATCAATAAACCATCACAAGAAACATTTAGACCTTACTCGTCTAAGAATGGAATCATATGGAGTACATATAGAATGAATAGCACGAGAATCATGAATCACATTCGGAACCTATGAATAGAGTTACCCCAAAGTTCATATCATTCATCACTTACACGTAAGACATGCCAAAAGAAAGAAGGGTTAGCCTTACATACCTTTAGCGCTTATCCGCCACACAATATATATACGCTGCCCAATAAAGTCTCAACCTATATTAAGACGTCAAGAGCTACGGTTAAACTACGGGTAGATTCAAAATGTATTCTAACGTTGGTAACTCCTTTCTAGATGTTTAGACGTCGTTTTTCTTATATCCAAATTAACTACATACAACCAATCCAACATCAATAATCATACGTTCAATACCAACTCGGACAGCCCACATAACATTCCAAACAACCCACATTCACAACATTTAATAACGATTCACATACGGCTACTACATTCTCAAGTTACTCCTAATAGTCTGTAGCCTTAACGTTTTCATGTAACAACTTTACAACAGCCCAAACAACATAAATGCAGTATATATTCTTAGCTATCTTTAATTTTCCAAGCGCAACAAGATCAACAACAACGTATCAAAACAGTCCGTACCTTACAACACTCGATAATAGTTTACATGCGATTATGACACATCCAATTCATTCTTGTTAGTCTATAGTCATAATATTTCGTCAAAATGATTCTATAACAGCCCAACCAACATTCAATACAATGTATAATCTCAATTATCATCAATCTCCCAAGCTCAATAAGAACAACAACGACACACCCAAAACAGTCCCTAACCGATCAACATAGAAGTGCCCGAAATTCTTGCAAACGTTTACGAACATACCAATCAACCACATACGATTCTTACACATTATTTCTTATCTTCTTTTCATATAATTTCAGTGAAATACGACCAGCAGTCACACGACAACTACATCTTTAATTCGTACGCAAATGAGCTACACTGTCATCACTATAATCTTTACAACAACCCACAAACAATTTTAGTTCCAACTCTAACCATTAAATACCTTCATTTCCATCATAAAATTCATGACAACAACCATCAAAATACCAAGTAAAATCAGTTCACTATCTTCCACACAAAACAGTCCACTACACGGCTTCAATTCAACAAAAATAACAACATGTTCATATCAACAGAACTTCATCTTTAACCTTCCAATTCTTTTTACCATGCAATATATGATAGCAATAACCATAATTACTAATTAAAATCAGTCCATTATTCCACACCATACAGCCCCCTACGGCTTCCACAATGCTTCAACATCAAAACACAATTTCATACATGCAATTCACATTTACACATGCACAACATATCCAAATCACCTTAAAACAGCCCCTATGGCTTCAACAACATTCCAACACCAACATTCATAATTTCATACATGCAATTTATATTTACACATCTACCATACGTTTAAATCCTTACTAAAACGTGTAAAAAAAAACGAGCAGCCCTTACCTTAACAAATTGGCTTCTTAGCTTGGCTAGAGTTTGTGAATTGAACTAATAATTGTTCTTGTTGCTCCAATGGCTACTCCACGTTGCTATGCACCTTCCTAAGGGTTGAAACACTTTGGAAAAATATTTTTTTTTAATCAAATTGGAGAGCTCTAATTCTGGCCAGCTATGGCCGAGAGTCTCTCTTGGCTTTCTTTCTTTTTTTTGTTTCTCTTTCTAATACTAAGCTTAGAGTAAGTGGACTTATGATGAACTAAATTATTCATCAAAACATACTTTTACATGCAGCCCTTGAGCCTTCCACGTGCTTCTCTTATGTGTCATCCACTTGTGATTTGTTTTTCTTTCTTTAAAACCCACTTTGCAAGAATATAAAATGAATGCTCATCTTTAACTATATGTATACGGGTTCCAATTGCTCTTCACGTGCTTTCCCCCATGGGGACTCACTATTTCAGCTTTGTTTTATTATTATAGCTATTTATTATATATTTTTTTTGAAAAGAAAATCTGGTTGGGCCCACACCGCCACTAGTGCCTAATTAGTGAATAATTAATTCTTAATCCCCACTTAATAATTTAATCATGGTTAATTAATCCCTAATTTCTATTAATATTTTTATACTAAGTAAAATTTATATACAATTTTATGTTCTAATAAAAATTGAAAAATTAAGGATTTCTATTTCGTGTCCGGGAAAGGGTTCCGTCTTTAACAAACGTCGATTCCTTCGCGAATAACTCGACGTTTAAAAATTCGGGGTCTAACATTCTTCCGCCCTTTAGAACATTCGTCCTCAAATGTTAAATGAGGACTAATACTCGTATCCAATTCCAACACTTACTAATATCACGTTACTCCCTTTTCTCAAACACATATAATCATGTTTTTTTCTCTTCCTTGTTTCAGTCTTTACTCGTTAAAGCTTGCTCTCGAATCACCCCTCGAATGACTCCTTGCTTATCATTGCTTCCCCTCTTATGTCTCTCCTCGTAATCTTATCACATTATTCGAATCACATTAATCTTAGTTCATCAACCTTACTTCTAATCCCCGAGAGAACTTATCTTAACTCTCGACTCACTTCTATATCCTCAGTAATTTCAACCTAACTCTCAAACTCATTCTGAACCTATCTCATAACCCTCCTTTCAACCGATTTACAATTATTATAGCCTTTCATCCTTCAGTTTACACTTGTGCATCTTACTGATCATAACACACATATATATACTGATCACAATAAAAATTTTACCAAATTTTGGGAGAACCTCCTCTGTAATTTGTACAACCCACCTGTATACAGCTAACCAACAAGCCTCACAGGGCAACAATCAAAATATATCAACATATATATCATATCATAGCCACACAGGGCTCCCAATATCAACAACAGTATGAAATGATGAACTTACCTCGTATATCTAACTCAAACTGTGCCTGTTATACTTTCCTGCCTACTTTCCCTTTTCAATCTTTAACTGCAGGTTCCAATCATACCTTCAACATTCATGCCATATCTGACATATACCCTGCTTACCGTTACTTATCCTTTTACTGATTCCTTCAGCTCCTTCTATTCACACCTTATAACTTGATGATGACCGGTTCGCCATTCTGTATGTACAAATTTAGATAATGTAACCTCAATGAAATATCTTGCCTCTGTAACTCCCAGTATCATCATTTACCTCCTCTTGTCGACACCACTCTCCTGCTGAAATCAAAGGTTAGCACAAGGAATCTTATTTCCTATGGCTTGGCTCTATCGCACGATCTTAGATATGAAAGAAGAGTAACCATCCTAAATGCCCTGTAGCCTCCTGCTCATAAGTGTGGTCGACAACACACCCATGAACAAGACTCTACCTGACACGACTTTGTAGACAACCCCTAGAACGAACTGCTCTGACACCACTTTGTCACACCCTGGCAATAGTAGGGCATGACGGGCACCCGACTCTCATCAGAGTCGAGCGAACCCTTAGACATTCGCTTATCAAAACCTGTCATTTCAAAAACTTTTAAAAACATGAAACTTTTCCAAATAGAATTCATTATCTTTATAACGATTATGAAAACTTTCAATCAAATAAGTACTTTAAACCATTTGAATTCATCTAAAATACATACTCTTTTAAAATCCACAAAGGACTCAACTGATATCTCTTTGTTGACATCTCGACAAATATACCACAGGACAGTGTCTGCAGAAGTCTCTAAGAAGTGAACTGAACATTATGAGTCAGGAGAGGGCCCTGACATACCCGTAATCATACATATCTATACATGACTTAGCACAGCTACAGAATGAGATGGAACTTGCCAACCTCAACTGACGTCCAAGAATCCTAGCTATACACTTAACCTGCCAAACAATTTGGGGCTGCGGGCATGAACGCAACGTCCCCAGGCAAAAGGACGTCAGTACGGACAATGTACTGAGTATGTAAGGTGGTAACAAATCATAATCATAATTTGATTTAGGAGAGAAGAGAACACAATCTACTCAATACCTGCAGCCTTTGCTGGAAGAAACATAAATATATACACGAAGTCTCCAAAACAATCTTTAAGTAAATAATGCAATCCAACACACATTCTTTAAGTAAATAATGCAATCTCACACACATGCCGCTTCCGACATGTTAACAAAATGGTCCCTTCGGACAGCCGCTTCCGGCTAGTATCACAATAGTCCCTTCGTACGGCCGCTTCCGGCATAATAATGATGGCCCCTTCGGGCAGCCGCTTCCGGCTTAATAATGATGGCCCCTTCGGGCAGCCGCTTCCGGCTTAATAATGATAGCCCCTTCGGGCAGCCGCTTCCGGCTTAATATCACAATCATGTCAACACAAACTTAATCCACCAATATCAATGCAAAGAGATGATGCTATGGAATGTAAACATAAGTCGTAAATAAAATGAAATAGTAAAACCTCGCACCCTCTTCGGAGTGGTTTTTGAAAATCTAAATAGTAAAATCTCGCACCCCCTTCGGAGTGGTTTTGAAAATCAAACTTTATGTTTCCTTTAGTATAAAACTAATTTCCTCGAAATCATTAGTAAAACCATATACACAACCCAACTGGCACCTTATGGGTGTTCCCTTCGGAACAGAATAGGAGTACTATATCAATAAACCATCACAAGAAACATTTAGACCTTACTCGTCTAAGAATGGAATCATAAGGAGTGCATATAGAATGAATAGCACGAGAATCATGAATCACATTCGGAACCTATGAATAGAGTTACCCCAAAGTTCATATCATTCATCACTTACATGTAAGACATGCCAAAAGAAAGAAGGGTTAGCCTTACATACCTTTAGCGCTTATCCGCCACACAATATATATACGCTGCCCAATAATGTCTCAACCTATATGAAGACGTCAAGAGCTACGGTTAAACTACGGGTAGATTCAAAATGTATTCTAACGTTGGTAACTCCTTTCTAGATGTTTAGACGTCGTTTTTCTTATATCCAAATTAACTACATACAACCAATCTAACATCAATAATCATACGTTCAATACCAACCCGGACAGCCCACATAACATTCCAAACAACCCACATTCACAACATTCAATAACGATTCACATACGGCTACTACATTCTCAAGTTACTCCTAATAGTCTGAAGCCTTAACGTTTTCATGTAACAACTTTACAACAGCCCAAACAACATAAATGCAGTATATATTCTTAGCTATCATTAATTTTCCAAGCGCAACAAGATCAACAACAACGTATCAAAACAGTCCGTACCTTACAACACTCGATAATAGTTTACATGCGATTATGACACATCCAATTCATTCTTGTTAGTCTATAGTCATAATATTTCGTCAAAATGATTCTATAACAGCCCAACCAACATTCAATACAATGCATAATCTCAATTATCATCAATCTCCCAAGCTCAATAAGAACAACAACGACACACCCAAAACAGTCCCTAACCGATCAACATAGAAGTGCCCGAAATTCTTGCAAACGTTTACGAACATACCAATCAACCACATACGATTCTTACACATTATTTCTTATCTTCTTTTCATATAATTTCAGTGAAATACGACCAGCAGTCACACGACAACTACATCTTTAATTCGTACGCAAATGAGCTACACTGTCATCACTATAATCTTTACAACAACCCACAAACAATTTTAGTTCCAACTCTAACCATTAAATACCTTCATTTCCATCATAAAATTCATGACAACAACCATCAAAATACCAAGTAAAATCAGTTCACTATCTTCCACACAAAATAGTCCACTACACGGCTTCAATTCAACAAAAATAACAACATGTTCATATCAACAGAACTTCATCTTTAACCTTCCAATTCTTTTCATTCTTTTTACCATGCAATATATGATAGCAATAACCATAATTACTAAATAAAATCAGTCCATTATTCCACACCATACAGCCCCCTACGGCTTCCACAATGCTTCAACATCAACACACAATTTCATACATGCAATTCACATTTACACATGCACAACATATCCAAATCACCTTAAAACAGCCCCTATGGATTCAACAACATTCCAACACCAACATTCATAATTTCATACATGCAAAAGAAAGAAGGGTTATCCTTACATACCTTTAGCGCTTATCCGCCACACAATATATATACGCTGCCCAATAATGTCTCAACCTATATTAAGACGTCAAGAGCTACGGTTAAACTACGGGTAGATTCAAAATGTATTCTAACGTTGGTAACTCCTTTCTAGATGTTTAGACGTCGTTTTCCTTATATCCAAATTAACTACATACAACCAATCCAACATCAATAATCATACGTTCAATACCAACCCGGACAGCCCACATAACATTCCAAACAACCCACATTCACAACATTTAATAACGATTCACATACGGCTACTACATTCTCAAGTTACTCCTAATAGTCTGTAGCCTTAACGTTTTCATGTAACAACTTTACAACAGCCCAAACAACATAAATGCAGTATATATTCTTAGCTATCAGTTCACTATCTTCCACACAAAACAGTCCACTACACGGCTTCAATTCAACAAAAATAACAACAGGTTCATATCAACACAACTTCATCTTTAACCTTCCAATTCTTTTCATTCTTTTTACCATGCAATATATGATAGCAATAACCATAATTACTAAATAAAATCAGTCCATTATTCCACACCATACAGCCCCCTACGGCTTCCACAATGCTTCAACATCAACACACAATTTCATACATGCAATTCACATTTACACATGCACAACATATCCAAATCACCTTAAAACAGCCCCTATGGCTTCAACAACATTCCAACACCGACATTCATAATTTCATACATGCAATTTATATTTACACATCTACCATACGTTTAAATCCTTACTAAAACGTGTAAAAAAAAACGAGCAGCCCTTACCTTAACAAATTGGCTTCTTAGCTTGGCTAGAGTTTGTGAATTGAACTAATAATTGTTCTTGTTGCTCCAATGGCTACTCCACGTTGCTATGCACCTTCCTAAGGGTTGAAACACTTTGGAAAAATATTTTTTTGAATCAAATTGGAGAGCTCCAATTCTGGCCAGCTATTTCAGCTTTGTTTTATTATTATAGCTATTTTTGTTTTGAAAAGAATATCGGGTGGGGCCCACACGGCCACTAGTGCCTAATTAGTGAATAATTAATTCTTAATCCTCACTTAATAATCTAATCGTGTTTAATTAATCCCTACTTTCTATTAATATTTTTATACTAAGTAAAATTTATATACAATTTTATGTTCTAATAAAAATTGAAAAATTAAGGATTTCTATTTCGTGTCCGGGAAAGGGTTCCGTCTTTAACAAACGTCGATTCCTTCGCGAATAACTCGACGTATAAAAATTCGGGGTCTAACAGTCGAGGGAAAAATTGAGGGACATTCGGCATTAGATACCTTTGGTAGGGATAAATGAGAGTATTTGGACTTCATTCTCTCTTTGATTTCCCGTATCATCTCCTTCCTGCCCTTGCTTTTCCACATCACCTTTATGGAAGCCGCACCTTTAGTTATAAGTCTACGAACTTGCCTGTCAAGTATAGAAATTGGCTCTTCTCCGTAAGTTAAGCTATCCGTGACTTGCATATTATTTAATGGTACAATCCTTGGAGGATTCCCAATGCGTTTCCTTAACATAGACATATGAAAGACGGGATGAATTGCTTTTAATTCTGACGGAAGTCCCAGTTCGCAAGCTACTTGACCAACCTTTCGAAGGATCTTATAAGGGCCAATAAATCTCGGACTAAGTTTTTACCGAATCTCATATCACCCTTCATAGACGATATTTTCAAGAATATCCCATCACCAAATTGGAATTCGGGGTCTCGCTGTCGTATGCCTGAATAGGATTTCTGACAACTTTGATTTGTCTTCAGTCGCTTTTGGATTAGCTTTACTTATAACCTCAAGGAAAGTTCTTTTTCTCAAACTTACTCCAACTGACTTAAAATAGATTAATCGCGCGAATGGTGTGAAATGTAATATCTGGTGTGAGGTATAATATCCTTCCCCCTGAAGGACATTTTTCCTGGGGGTAGCATTAATAAAAACTAACCCTCAACAATACATATGTACAATTAGTTATGTATTGGCTATTCGTAGACATCAGTCCCTGTATTCGTGGTTGTTTGCCTTATCATCGTGGTTTACAGCTTAATAGCTCAACGCGTTTTAGTCCATACATCGGCTATTGTTCTACTTTCCCAGACTAGCAAGGACGAACCTTCGGACCCTCATACTCTGAATGTCGCTCTTATCTTTCGCCATTGGCTCACCTTTAATCATAGCTAGCTGTTGAGCTCTTTGTGAATATTCTGTTCTCAGAAATTTCCTTTTTCTTCTCATTCTATTCTTGGTGTAGTAGAAAAGAAAATATTGTCCATAGGAATCAGTGTCGAAGCATGATGTTAGAGGCTAATACCTCTACTCGGTTATCAGTTCAGAAGCTTCCCTGGCCACCAATGCTACAAACATATCATGAGCCTTAAAGGTAACTGAGTTGCGTACTACTCAGTATTACTTTATCTTCTTGTCATTTGGTCTGCATCTATGTTTCGGGCTGCAATATATTGTCATCGACTTAGGGTCTTATAGGACGTCTCTTTCTTATAGGTTTTCCTCACATGTTTTTCCTTTATAACCCTTTTCAGTGTTTGTCCCTTCGAATCTGGGCCTATGGTCTCCTGTCACTGTATCCCTTTATTGCGTTGTGCTAACCTTAAAACTTTATTCCTCCTTACCCAATTAAGGATAACGGCTCCCTTATTGTACGTTCTCATTTTTTGTTTTCCACCCGTTATGCATCATCTGCGTGATATCTCTTATTTGACACGGAACTACAGGTATCAATTACTAATGCAGTGTCCTCTAGATATGGTACACAGCTTGCCTCAACGATTTGGGTCTGCCTAATTCCCCTTATTTAAGACCATGTAATTCCCTAACTTTTTCCGACTCGCACCTCGTTTACACGTGATTTTGTCGATGTTACCCCTTTCTTTATAGTGGTTTACTTCACGAGGCTCCTTTCTCGCATCATTCCTTCTATAGGAGGGCGAGCTTATCATCTCACTACCATTCCTACCAATTGAGCTTAATGCCTATGTACTTAGGATGTATATCGTGGAATCTTCATGTTGTTTCAGTTTTCCACATTCTGGCCCATACCTCTTACAATAATAAAATTAAAATTTTGCCTTCTCAAGTCTCTTTTTGTTGTTTTCGAAGCAGCTCATTTAACTTCCTCTTATCATAATTCGACCACATGGTATCTCTTGTGTTATCAATCTTAAAGTCATCCGTCATGGAGTTATCATTCCTTCAACATGTGCACAACTCCTCGTTCATAGCTACGTGTTTATTAGTCTACAACCGACCTTGGGGTTCCTTTACCTTATTTGTTAGTGCTAAACTATCCTTATCTTTATGGCCTTAGCCCTCGGGTACAAAACTGCCCAACTGTTGTTTCTCTTCCATTCTCCTTTATCGCGGTCCTTTCATTCGCTACACATTCATTGCCCATTCTTCTCTCTTGTTACCGCTGCTTTTCAGCTCCCTTCTTGTTTTTCTCGAGCCATTTTGTTACTTTCAGTCCCTCAGCTTTTTAGCGAGACCTAAATATGCATACATATTTTATTTACTTGTGCTTAATATCATTTTGCATCACGACGTGAACTCATAATATTGTCCGTCGCGAGTAAGGACTTCCCTTTCGTCGCTTATCAATATCCTTTCCCATGTCTATTCATTTGTCTTTTTATCCTTAAGTTGTTGTCTAACCATGATGAATCCCTTATATCCATATTTCAATGTTAGCTCTGACTCAACTTACTTTCTGGCACTAGCCCCTTTTCCCTTGTTTTGGAGACGATCATTTCCCCACGGCACTTATCACATTTAACGGCTCACTTCTCTATCCATCGTGCAACTCGTTCTCAGCCAAATTCAGCTTACATAGTTATCTCGGGTAATGTAGACGGGACTCCTATGCTTGCATGGTCTATTTGTCAACCTAACTCATTTCAATCTATAATTCTTCGTCATTATCGCACCTCAACTCTTCTTTTCTCCAAGTCCCCTTATTCCCTTATACCTATTCGACTTGATTGCGATCCAATTTATCCGTTAGCACTTTATCTCATATTCATTCTTGAAACTAGCCTGAGATATCCTTAGCATTATTAATTCCTCTTACTTCTGTTCATCCTCAAACTTTCATTGTCTCCGTCTGTCAAGTAATAAATGGCGTTTTAAGTCCCAAAATGCATACATATAGACATAAGAAATTTCAATAGAGGGGTGTAGTATACCTGTAAAAAGCTTGCCTCAGCCTTATACATGAGAGCTTTGATCAGATATACTTCGAAGTGGAACACTCCTATCTTTACCAGCTACTCTTCTCTTTTGTGCCTGATTATTCTCTTCCTCTTGTACATATCTCATAACATATACCGGTGATCCCTGGCTAACAGACTCGCAAGACTGAGAACTATCCAGTACCTCGGTGATGCTAACGTCCGTAGCGGCCCTAACATAATACTGAACCTGAGGCAAAATTGGACGTGCCGACCCCTGCTCTACTCCCCTCACATCTTGCTCAACAGGTCCCGAATGCGAAACTAAAATCTGTGGGGAGGTCATAACCGAAGCCGCTCAGACAGGGGCCTCACATGAGCCCTCAGATAGATCTCCTCAATATGAGTCATAATCTCTGAGGGGTCTGTCTCAATCGTATAGCTTATATTTCTCTTTATCTTTTCCATTACCCTCTGATTTGTACCGGTGGGTGATGCTGGTCTAATATTCACCCTCGTAGTTGTCCCCAAATTCCTACTAACTGGGGCTTTTCTTTTTATTGACATCACTGTAATTCAAACGAAAAAATAGAATTAGGATCGAACTTTCCTACGTTTCGGTTCTATTGTACAATCTAGATCATGAAGAAAGGAAACATTCCTAAATGTCCTGTAGCCTCTTGTTAGCATGGCGCGCTTCATACCCATAAACAAGACTCTACTAGACACGGCTCATAGACATCCCTAGGACTGACCTGTTCTGATACCAAGTTTGTCACATCCTGATGAGGGGCATGACGGGTACCCGACCTTAGCGACGAGCACCACCTGGCGTATGCTGACATAATCTCAATTCAGCTATTCTAGCTTGAAATGCGAGTTCACTGTAATATAGAAGACACTTGCACGCAGAAAAAGACCCAATACAACAGAAGACATATGCATGACCATACATAAATATATATGTAGATATATATACGCTAGTCGACGAGGCTGCCCATGACATCTACATACATCATACTGTCTATGAGCCTCTAGGAGTACATATACATAACGTACTGGACGAGACATGGCCCCGTCGTATCCATAAGATACATATACATAATACATCAACCTAGTATATACCACAAGAGCAAGTCCGGAGGAGTAGTACTTGCTAACACCGCTGAGCTGTCAATCCTACTGAAGAGATCCTCCACTTTGCCTGTCAGGACCTGCAGTCGAAATGCAGCGTCCCATAGGATGGGACGTCAGTACGGATAAAAGTACTCAGTATGTAAGGCAGGAAACAATAACATAAGTGAGACATAAATATAGAGGATAGAAATAACTTGAGCCATCTGAGGACGTGCAATATGCAATACGTGAGTTTAAAAATCCTATGCAAGTATATACATATAGTAGTATCATCATCATGTCATCATATCATCATCATCTCGCGTTCGGGGCATCCCGCGTCCGGGGTATCATCATAACATGCCCACTGCAGTGGTGTGCACATCTACGTGCCTGCCTGGCTGATTATAGCGCGGTGCTGTGTAGTAAAATAGTGAAATACATATATATATATATATATGAATTGATATTGGGCCTTTCAGAGTGACATAAGGACGGCAACCTCTGAATGAATTATGGAATCTGTATCGAATCCAAAAAAATAACTTAATGAGGATAAAAATGATAATATTCCAAGAATCAATCAAATAATTAAGGCATTAAGATTTGAAATACAAAGCATAGGAATGGAGTGAATTGTTATGCAACTCTCGTGTTCATGTTCTAGTTGGATTCGTGCCAAAGAAAGAGGGAAACGAAAACCTTACATACCTTACTTGTCGAGCCGTTACCTTGAACGAATCCTTATTCCGATGCTCGCTCTTTCCCCGAGCCTATATTGAAAGATATGTCCTTGGTTATAACCCATCATGTTTGTATATCAAAGTATACGAGTTGCATATTAAAGGGTAATTCGGATAACGGAAATTTGGGCAGCATTTCCTCTGTTTCTACTACGTTTCCAAGTTCATACAATATCCAATAACAACAACCAAACTAGTTCAACTTGCTACAACTTCAATTCAACTCCAACATAACACCCATACTAGTATATACAATCCTTCTCTTCCAATTCCGCCTAATACAAGCTAATCCCGCCATTCTAATAGGAATTAATCTCAATACACCATGAAAGAAAGGGAATCTTACCTCAATCCCACTTCATCAGCCCCTAATTCAACTTGTATGCATTTGCACCAATTATTCAACCCAATACGAGGAGGAAGAAGTGAATTACGGTGTATTTATAAGCTTTCCGAGGGTGATTTCACCTCATTTATCATGGATTTCCAAGCTAGATGGAGGAGCGCTTAGGAGAGCTATTTGGAGGTAAAATTAGGTATGGAATTGTGTGGAAAATGATATAAAATGAAAGGGAACCAACTTAAATAAAAATAGAAAAATTCCACTGCCTTACTTCGACTGTCCGTCAATGTACAAAGAGGTTCCGTCGATGTACATCGACAGTTCTGTCATTTTTCGATGGCTCTAACTTCCTCTGTACTTCTCCAAATTGCATTCTGTCAGTTGCATTGGAAAGAGGATTCGCTGAACTTCAATGTGCACAGGTTATAAATTGCATAACTCCTTGTATTCTAGGAGATATGACTCTCTAAAGTTGACCCAAAGATTTTGTCTAGAATTCTGCCAAGTTTTCGCAAAATTTCAAAAAACTTAATTCCTTCGATTTGCGTGATCCCGAAATCTTTAGATACTTGCTTAGCACTTGTTAAAGGTCTTTCTTAATCTTATAAGAGTTCCATGACCTTCCAAACTTACGTTGATTTACTTACGAGCAAATGACACAAAAATTTTCGAGAAGTAACACTTTCCTCCTTCCTTTTCTTTTCCTCTTTTTTCTTACTTTTTTTCTTCATTGTTGCTTAAAAAAAAAAAGAATCTCTCTCATCATCATCTTTTTCTTTTTCAATTTACTTACAATAACCATTATTTTGTTTCTTTAATTAAAATTTCTTTTGAATTGATTTTATTTAATTAAAATATAATTTCTCTTTCTGATAAATTGATATTCATCTATATTGGAGAATAATTTGAGCACTACTTTATTAACTTTTAAAAGATCAAAAGGGTTTGTTTTGCTAGATACTTTGGGTTGATTCTTATATTTTGAAAGTTTGAATCTTTTTATTTGGCAAACATTTGCCATAAAACTTGATAATTGAGTCGGAAAAAACTAACTGAAAATATTGAATGTAAATTAATGTAGTCAAATAAAGAATATGTAATAATTAAGTTACATATTAGCAAATACTAATTGGATGCGCTCGTTCAAGAGTTATTTATTTTTGTCGTTTTCTTCTTGACTAGAATTTAAATTTTTAAATCAAGTGTGAAAAAAGCTTAGAATTTTAAATTTTAAATCAGGTGTGAAAAAAGCTTAACCAAACTGAATAAAAGAGATAATAGACCTAATCGAATTAACCCAAAATTAACTTAACCGGCCTATGCATCCTATCTGGTCTTTGGAGTTAGTGAATGGTATTGCCTATATAAAATAGTGACACCTGCAACTTTCAAATCCTGAATAAGCCTCTGTATATGCCTATGGTGTCAACCTTAACAAGAACACATATAAAAATCTATAAATAAATCTAGCAAGGCAAATTAGGTAGTATATGTCTATTCTAATTGCTAGTGCCTTTCCCGATGCCCATAATTGAGAACTTGCTCTATTTAATCCTATTGTACTATTGAATTCCAACTTTCAATGAAAACTTACCTAAATGGAAAGTTTAGTGGATCCTGGTGTGTGAAGTGGGAAGTTTTAATGGATTCTACAGCGTACTGGATGGGACTTGTCTTGGGTTGTCTTAAGTGAGATGTGGCGTGAAGCCCTTGAGTAGGATGCGTTGCAAAATGAGTTTTTTTTGGGTTTTTATTTTGTAATAGTAATGTCGGTGTATGAATATTTTGTAAGTGTTATAAAATAATAAAATTAAAATGCAAGAGAACATATATATGAAAGAGATTTGAAGATTGATATGATTTCTTTCACTTCTATGTATCTTCAATAGGACATGAGTGGTCCTATTTATAGGAAAACTAATTTAGTAATACATTTAGTGATCACCAACTAAAAGATAACTTACATTTGGTGATCACCAACTAAAAGATAACTTACTTTGGTGATCACCAAAGTACTTGAATGATACATGGACATTCACTATTAAATATTATTTACAACACTCCCCCTTGAATGTCCATTAATAGATAATGTGCCTCGTTAAAATCTTACTAGGAAAAACCCTGTGGGAAAAAGTCCTAGTGAAGGAAAAAGAGTAAACATATCTAGTAATACGCTTTGATAGCTGCCTCATTAAAAACCTTACCAGGAAAAACCCAATTGGGATAAAAACCTTGGTTAAGGGAAAAAGAGTGCAACGCGTATTTTACTCTCCCTGATCAAAACTTCACTTGCTTTCTCAGAGACGACACATTCCAATTTTGTATCTCTGCTTCTCAAATGTTGAGGTTGGAATGTTTCAATGGACAGATTCGCCATATTATCAATCGAGCGAATTTATTGAATATTTATTTCACCTTCTATTGAAGATTGTGTCTGAAAAAAAATCTAACAAAATGTTTTATCCTGTCTCCTTTGATATATCCTTCTTTCAAGTGATCTATGCAAGCTTCGTATAATATTATTGGAATCTTCATCTCCAAATAAATATCGCATGATTGCAGAATGTGCTGAGCTATTGATATCAGCCAGATACATTCCTGACTTGCTTCTAGATACATTCATGACTTGCTTTAGAAATTGCTGATATCTTGGCAGACTTGAATAAGTATAATTGACTGTCATGTAGAACGTCATATTATGGCAACATCCTCACATGTTCACATAATTTGTTTGAGATCTAACTTTATAGAGATTGTATGAATGTCCTGCATTTCATAACCAACAAATCTTGATAATATTGGTTGGAATAAATAAATTCATATCATTATTTGATTCATCCTGATGTCTCCACGAATAAAAGTGAGGTTATATCTTGCCTGCATATCAATAAAAGCATTATCTCATGGATAGTAATAACAGGATATGTTAGTGCATCAATTGCACTAAGACATGGTACTTTCTAACCATTTTCGTGAAATCCAAAATTGATCTTTCTTTATGTTAAGCGATCTTACAGCCATTGGGATACTCAATGGAATCGCTTTATGGCCTTTTCAATCCTTTAAGAATTTTCATATAAACTTCACTGTCTAGCTAAACATGAAAATATTTCAGTATACGCAGTCAAGTTTTTTTCATGTACTGCCAGACTGTATGAAACCTCATTGCATCCACCACAGGAGAACACATCTCCGTACAATAATGTCAGGACTTTTGCGAAAAACCTTTATACCACAAGGCACGAGCCGTATTTTGTATCTTACGGATTAATAATTCATTTCACTTTTCGCTCAAAAGTTTCTTTATACCTCACTGACATTATATCTTCAAATGTTTGGACTATAGATCCAAAATATTTCATATTTACCACGTGAAATCAAATATACTTGAATTGCGTATTTTCGGCCAATCATCTATCTGTCCACATTTCTTGACCGATTTGAATTCAAGATCCTCGTTACCATTTATAATGTTGAGCGCTACATTATATCAAAGATGCCGTCGATGGTCACTTGATATCAGTTCCCATGCGACATAACTTATTGAGATCTCTTCATTTTTCACCATTTGCAGGTATCTGAAACTTTCCATGAAGTGTTATGTCGTGGTGCTCTTTTAAAGCACTTGCCTCATTATTATGGCCATCTTGATCATTTGCTCCTCTCTTTCTTCAAGGAGATTTACCTTTGGAACAAATTGGTCTATCACGCTTTAGGTGTGCCATAGACTCTATCCTTCAAGAATTTTAATTCTAGTAGAAGCATTTGCAGCTGGAATATGATTTTCACTTTGGTCAGCAAATGCGTCTGGCAGTTAACTTGAATTATATTTTAAACGAGGATCATACTAGTGATAATTCATTATATATAATTTATTTTTCCAGTTGCTTATCATCTCCCCCCCCCCCCCCCCCCCCTCCCCCCTAATGTTAGGAAATCTAACATTTACCCCCAACCTTACTTTGGGATCCATCTTTATGCGTTATGGTGGAGCAATTGAATCATATACCGCACATTCACATTTTTATATGGGAATTATTTGGTTCCTGACATTGAACCAATTGTAATAGGGGAACCTAGTTGGCTTGATGCATATAAGCTGCTATATATTAAATAACACATCTCATACCAAAACTCTATTTGGGAGATTTATTCTCATAACCAATTGTTTAGCAATTAATTGGAGGCATGTAATTTCTGCTAAACCAACTTGGATATAAACCAGCATTATCAATATAATTCCATAGTTTGGAACCATGCTCTTAATTTAACAATTTGAGCAAACAAGCTTGCAAAAACCAAACTGCAAGTTGATACCAAATGCACATGTGACCATAACATAGATGCATCTATTAAAATCATATAATAGCAAATGGTCCACATGGCAGGTGAACGGGCCCATATTCACCTTTTTATGTTCCAGAATTATTGAGGGATTCAATCCCATCTTTAGCTGGTATAATTTTCAATTTATCATGAGAACAAGTAGCACAAGAGAATTCTTGAAGAAACTTTTATTTCTTCAATATATAATAATGTGAATTCTCAATTATTTTTGCATCACATTAGAACCGGAATGGCCAACCGGTCATGCCAACTGATATTTATTTCAATAAACTTCTAGTTTACCATCGCATGTGATTCCATCATCATGCTCATATTTGTGTAGTACAAACAGGAGGGAAGCAGGGTAACGTTGCACATTTATATGTTTTACCCGCTATATGACTGTGGTAATATAAAGATATTAAATTTTTCCATCATTTATAGTCTCAATATGAATGGCCACTTTGGCGGATACCTTTGAAACTCAATAAGTTTCTTTGAGACTTACTACAGTATAATGCTTTCTTGCTAATCAATTTAATTCCTCCAAAGTAGTAATAAGTTGGCTTTTCTAGAGCTCCCAATTAATTGTGTACTACTACATATTTCATAACACCATACGTATGGTGAACATATCCTTTAAAGGAGACAATTATATCATCTCGGTCGTGATCAAAATTATTATAGGCAAGATCTATTTCTTTCTTTAACCTTTTCCCTGTAATAATCATAATCGACAAGATGATCAATGACTACTTATTCCACATTAACGATTTCTCTCAAACCTCCCCTAGAGGTGAGTTGTGGAAATAGCATATACATACATAAGCACATATTTATCCATATCTTTTATCATATCTTGCGACATTCACTTTCAAGAATGGACCAGCATTCACGATGCTTATCATACGTCACATTCTCTTCAAGGAACAAACTATAATCATTTGTATGTGCTTCATAAATTTTCATTATAAGTTTATTGTCATGCCTGGGAATTTATCATATTTATATTACCCACCTCAACATCGCTTTGAAGGTCAAGTGCGCCTCCACTTTGTATTCCTTTCTTTTGATGGAGGATTTATATAATTTATTAAATTAAGTCGCACAATAACCTCATGCTCAATGACCTTTCATATCACATTGATGGCAAAAATTACCTTTTGAAGGACCATTTTGAGAACCCATAATATTCTTCCCTTTTATAACTATCATAATGATGACTATTATTATTTTGTCCTTTATCACGCCCACGTTCATTCGTATAGCCACAACAAATATTTTGTCATCTTTCAGACTTATCATATACTGCTACCACATTCACTTCAGGGAATGGAGCAAAGTCAGTGGGACGGGCTTCACAATTTTTTTTTTTCAAGAGCATACTAATTTTCTCATTCATCATCATATCATCACTATCGTGCATTGGGACTTAAATCCAATGTCTTACTCATATAAAGGCGTTTTTAAGCCATAATGCGATGGGCCTTGAACCCAACTTTTTATATTATCATCATAGTGCACCGGGCCTCAAACTCGAGTCTTTTAAATAAAGTACCACTCTATGATTTTACGCATAACTAAATTAAGTTTTACCAAGACATGAAATATACCAATTCATGTGGTCGAACATTTCTTGTAACCTGTATTACAGTTCAAAGTGGACCATAAAATCATGTCATAATATCTCTCGAACTTTTCATATTGCTCTTCGGCAGCAATTTTGTGACATGATATAAATAATATTTCTCATATACACATCTTCAATTGTAGCCACAACAGACTTATGAAAATATTACAATTTCTGATGGTTATAGACATAAATGAATTTAATCATAACGGTATTTAAGAGAAATTATCACTTTTGGTGATCAGGTGTTTCTTGTAAACTTTCATTCTTAGCCATTAAGGATTACGAAATTAATATCATAATTCCTTTTAAATGATATTAGGTTCCCATGGACCCGATAAATCCAACGACTTGTGATAGCCATATATACTCCTTGTGAGGTCATCCTTATCATGTGAAAGCATGAGTTAAATAACTTAAAATATTGCATACCCGAATTACCTTTAGAGGTGATGAATTCTGCAGATGCTCAAAGGCAAATGTCATTCGCAAATAATTTTAAAATATTTTCATTGCATAACAAGTAAGAAACTCTTTCTAAATCTCATCATATAAAAAGGGTAATCCTCCACAACCAAAATTCTTGTATTAGTGAAATAATCAATTTGGTCATCATGTTTACAGTAACTTCGTGTAAACATCAATATGCATATTAGCGAATTAAAGCTATGCAGTGAGCAAAGGACCTATATTTTATGTCTAGTAGTGCATAGTATATATATATATCATGGTGAAGCAATATGGCTTCTACCTTATATATATATATATATATATTAGAAATAGCATGAACAAGAACATAGAAAAGAAATTTTGATCTCGTACTACTTTATCAACAAACCCTCAGAATAAAAGCATGATACTTACCTGGAAATTGCTTTAATCTTTTCAAAATCTTTGTCCAAGATGGCA
The DNA here is from genome assembly GCF_019175385.1 of Lycium barbarum. Lineage (NCBI taxonomy): Eukaryota > Viridiplantae > Streptophyta > Magnoliopsida > Solanales > Solanaceae > Lycium > Lycium barbarum. The sequence continues at coordinate 22,213,249 of NC_083342.1, forward strand.
GAGTCTCGTGCTGATAACGTGTTATAAAATAATAAAATTAAAATGCAAGAGAACATATATATGAAAGAGACTTGAAGATTGATATGATTTCTTTCACTTCTGTGTATCTTCAATAGAACATGAGTGGTCCTATTTATAGGAAAACTAATTTCGTAATACATTTGGTGATCACCAACTAAAAGATAACTTACATTTGGTGATCACCAACTAAAAGATAACTTACTTTGGTAATCACCAAAGTACTTGAATGATACATGGACATTCACTATTAAATATTATTTACAACAGTAAGGTATTTTTGGGCCATTTTCACCTGTGTAAAGGTGGTTGTTGTTGTATTTAAACTTGGAAATTAAGTTTGCAACACAAATTCCCCTTTTATGCTTGTTGATGTGCTTGGGTCCACGCAGCTAACTGTTTGTTGTGTACCTGAAAAAGTCTTATCACAATTTTCATATTTTGCTTTCTTTTCAATTTATGTGACAATTTTTCATTTTTTAAAAGCAAAAAAAAAAAAAATTGACTACAATTATTGTCTCAATTTAAATATTTTAAATTGGTTAATATTGTGACTTATAGTACTTTATGTAACATCTAAATATGTATATTATTTTTTCACAAAACTTAAAGATTTTAAGGGAAACTTACCTAAATGTACCCTTCGTTCATCTAATTTACCAAACATGACCGAAGTATACACTGCCTATACACTTTGGATGTATAGATATGTATAGTAATATGTATATTTAGTATACTGTTACACCTCGGAAAATTTCCCGTTGATGCACAGTGAATGGGCTAACGAAGAGCACGAAGTGTATGGTATTTCAATAAGTAAATAATGACATTTGATAACCCTAAGTAAGATTTCAAAGACATCCGATGTTAGACAAGAAAGTTGCCAAGAGGAGGCAAAGCATTACGATAGGTATCGGAAAGGAATTATGAGTAACGAGTTAATGAGGATTTAATGATGTCTTGAAGAAGAGTGATAACGTCCCTTAGATTGTTAATGAAGTGCTGAACAAGTGTTAAGAAGATCCCATAAGGATTGGAGATCAAACGAAGTAGCGAGAACAAGTTCAGTTGACTGATGGGTTATACGGCTCATTATACAGACCGTATAATGGACTGCAGAACCATCACAGTGAGGATCACTCACTGGTGTTGACCGAGTGCACCGATTTGTGAAGAGCCTAGGGCCACATTTGATGGATAGGTGCTTGACTGCGTCCCTTCAAGATAATATGGATATTGCACGCATTCAGGCTCATGCTCAGAACTTAGAAGAAAGTCTACAAAAGCAAAGAAGTGAACGCGAGCATGATAGGGGACATAGCAAGAGAGCCATATCTTCGGGTCCGATGAGCGAGTTCAGAGGTGGGCACAGGCAACAGTTTTCTAGGCATTCAAGCTATTCTATGACCAGTGCACCTCCACGGTTTTCAGGCCAGAGATTTGATAGATCCACTCATTCCGGGCTGAATCAGAGCTTTTCGGGATCTCAGTTTAGAAGTGATTCAGGTTAGGCAAGGTCCCACGTGCCACGATGTTCCCAGTGTGGGAAGTTACATTGGGGTCCATACCGATCAGGTTCAGATGTTTGCTATTCATGCGGTCGACCAGGCCATATTATGCGTGATTGCCCCTCAGTTCATGGTAGAGGTAGGACCCAGCCATCAGGGTCGGTAGCCGGATCTTCAGCATCTGTACGCCCTATGGGGCCAGGTTCACATGCGCCAGTCGGCCATGGTAGAGGCAGAGGGAGAGCTCCCATTTCTAGCGGTCCCTAGCACCGTATTTATGCTTTGGCTAGACGCCAAGATCTTGAGTTTTTTCCTGATGTGGTCACAGGTATATTATCGGTATTCTCTCATGATGTATATGCTTTGATTGATCCGGGCTCCACATTGTCATATGTTACTCCATACATTGCGGGTCGATTCAGAGTCGAACCGGAGTCGATCAAACCTTTTGAGGTGTATACACCCGTTGGTGAATCGGTAATAGCTAGCCGGGTATATAGAAACTCTATAGTTGTGATTTGTGATCTTCGTATTACGTTGATTTGCATGAGTTAAAAATGGTAGACTTTGATGTTATTATGGGCATGGATTGGTTGACTTCTTGCTATGCCAATGTTGATTGTAGAAAGAAAATGGTTCATTTGCAATTTCTGGGAGAACCAGTTTTAGAATGGAAAGGGAATACTGCGTCACCGAAAGGTAGGTTTATTTCCTATCTAAAGGCAAGGAACATGATCACAAAAGGTTGCATTTATCACCTAGTTTGGGTTCAAGATGTAGAAGCTGAATCGCCAACTCTTCAGTCAGTTCCCGTGGTGAATAAATTCCCGGATGTGTTTCCAGAAGAGCTTCCAAGCCTTCCTCCTGAGCGGGAGATTGATTTTGCCATTGATGTGCTGCTAGGAACTAAGCCTATATCTATTCCTCCTTATAGAATGGCTCCCGCATGATTGAAAGAGTTGAAGGAGCAATTGAAAGAGTTGAAGGAGCAATTGAAAGACTTGCTTGAGAAAGTCTTTATTAAGCCTAGTTCATCCCCATGGGGAGAACCCGTATTGTTCGTCCGAAAGAAAGATGGCTCCTTGAGAATGTGCATTGATTATCAGCAATTGAATAAGGTGACGATTAAGAATAAATATCTTCTTCCGAGGATTGATGACTTATTTGATCAATTTCAAGGTGCCAAATGGTTTTCAAAGATCGATTTAAGGTCTGGGTATCATCAAGTGAGAGTTAGGGAGAAAGATATCCCTAAGACGGCCTTCAGAACAAGATATGGCCATTTTGAGTTCCGAGAAATGTCATTTGGGCTAGCTAATGCACCGACAGTGTTTATGGATTTGATGAACAATGTGTTCAGGACCTTTCTAGATTTGTTTGCGATTGTATTCATCGACGATATCTTGGTGTATTCTAGATCCGAGGCAGAACACGCGGATCATTTGCGTACTGTCCTTCGAGTTCTTCAAACTCGAGAGTTGTTTGCAAAATTTTCTTAAGTGTGCGTTTTGGTTGAACTCAATGACGTTTTTGAGGAACATTGTTGCAGCTGATGGTATTCGAGTGGATAGCCAAAAGATTGAGGCCGTGAAGACTTGGCCAAGGCCCACAACTCCTACGGAGGTTCGTAGCTTTCTGGGCTTAGCAGGTTATTACAGGAGATTTGTGGAAGGTTTTTCTTCTATTTCGGCACCACTCACAAAGTTGACCCAGAAATCAGCTAAGTTTCAATGGACAGATGCTTGTGAGCGTAGTTTCCAAGACCTAAAGGATAGATTGACCTCTGCACCAGTCCTGACACTTCTAGAGGGATTAAAAGGTTATGTTGTATATTGCGATGCCTCAGGCATTGGGCTAGGTTGTGTATTGATGCAACATGGTAAGGTGATTGCGTATGCTTCAAGGCAGTTACGGAAACATGAGAAAAATTACCCAACCCATGATCTAGAATTGGCTGCAGTGGGTCATGCGTTAAAGATATGGAGACATTATTTATATGGTGTCCATGTAGACATTTATACAGATCATAAGAGTCTTCAGTATATCTTCAAGCATAAAGAGTTGAATTTGCGGCAACGACGATGGTTAGAATTGCTAAAAGATTACGATGTTGATATCCTATATCACCCCAGAAAGGCAAATGTTATGGCTGATGCTCTTAGCCGCAGATCTATGGGAAGTTTGTGTGATATACGACCAGAGAAGAGAGAAATGGCTCGTTAGCTCCAGCAATTAGCTAGCCTAGGAGTTCGAGTAATGGACTCAGGTAGCAGGGGAACTACCATTCAGAATTCAGCAGTCTCGTCACTAGTAGCGGAAGTGAAAGAGCGACAATACGAAGATTCCATGCTAATGCATTACAGAGATACACTCCTTTAGAAAGAGGAGTCATCATTTGATATTTCAGAAGACGGAGTTCTTCGATGTCGAGGTAGATTATGTGTTCCCGATGTGGCAGGTTTACGCCACCAAATATTGAGAGAAGCTCATTGTTCCCATTATTCTGTTCAACCCGGTGCGACGAAAATGTATCAGGATCTTAAATCAATATATTGGTGGAATGGGATGAAGAAGCATATAGCAGAATTTGTAGTTCAATGTCCTAACTGTCAACAAGTAAAAATCGAGCACCAAAAGCCGGGCGGATTGTTGCAAGCTATAGAAGTCCCAACTTGGAAGTGGGAAGCGATTAACATGAACTTCATTACAGGCTTACCCCGTTCTCGACGTAAGTATGATTCCATGTGGGTGATTGTGGATAGACTCACTAAGTCAGCTCATTTCTTGCCAGTCAAAACGACGTATGTGGCAGAAGACTATGCAAAGCTCTATGGTAAAGAGATAGTGCGACTTCATGGTGTTCCAGTATCTATTATCTCAGACAGGGGAACCCAGTTTACGGCTAATTTCTAGAAGTCCTTCCAAGAGGGTTTGGGGACTTATGTGAGTCTTAGCACGACATTTCATCCACAGACCGATGGGCAAGCTGAACGTACCATTCAGACTATTGAGGATATGTTACGAGCATGTATGTTAGATTTTGGAGGTAACTGGATGACCACTTATCACTCATTGAGTTTGCTTACAATAATAGTTATCATTCTTGCATCCAAATGGCACCGTATGAGGCTTTATATGGGCGGAAGTGTAGATCCCCAATTGGGTGGTTCGAGATAGGAGAGACTAAATTGATAGGGCTGGACTTGGTCTAGCAAGCTATAGAGAAAGTCAAGCTCCTACAAGATCGGTTATTAGCAGCTCAAATTCATCAAAAGTCCTATGCGGATAATCGTCGAAGGGACCTAGAGTTCCAAGTGAAAGATTAGGTATTCTTGAAAGTGTCACCAATGAAGGGTGTAATGAGATTTGGCAAAAAGGGGAAGCTTAGTCCCCGATATATCGGGCCTTATGAGATTGTGCGCAAAGTAGGCAAAGTGGCCTATGAATTAGATCTACCTCCGGATTTGGAGTCAGTACATCTAGTTTTTCATGTCTCGATGCTTCGGAAATGTGTTGGAGATCCTGCTAGGATCATGCCAGTAAACGATGTTCAAGTGACAGAGAAGTTGACTTATGAAGAGGTACCCATTGTCATACTAGATAGGCAAGTACGGAGGCTTAGAAACAAAGAGGTGGCCTCAGTTATGGTGTTATGGAGAAACAATAAATGAGAATAAATGACATGGGAAGCGGAAGAAAGTATGCGATCCCGTTACCCGCACTTATTTCAACCCCCGGAAGAGGGCCAAGATGAGACATCAAGATCATAAGGTATGTATGTTTCCTTTTTATGCATTTGGGTCGTGTGTGGCCAAACTCCATTGCTATTATGTTGTGGCCCTGTGAGGAATTGTTATTGTAGGTTGTTGTGACGGGATGGTAGCGCCATATTATAGGGGGAACTCTACCGAAATTTTCATAGAATCCCCGAGTGCTTAACATGCGAGGACGAATGTTCTTAAGGGGGGGGGGGGGGAGAGAATGTTACACCTCGGAAAATTTTCCTGTTGATGCACAGTGAATGGGCTAACGAAGAGCACGAAGTGTATGGTATTTCAATAAGTAAATAATGACATTTTATGACCCTAAGTAAGATTTCAAAGACATCCGATGTTAGACAAGAAAGTTGCCAAGAGGAAGCAAGGCATTACGATAGGTATCGGAAAGGAATTACGAGTAACGAGTTAATGAGGATTTAATGATGTCTTGAAGAAGAGTGATAACGTCCCTTATATTGTTAATGAAGTGCTGAACAAGTGTTAAGAAGATCCCATAAGGATTGGAGATCAAACGAAGTAGCGAGAACAAGTTCAGTGGACTGATGGGTTATACGGCTCATTATACAGACCGTATAATGTTATACGGAGCGTATAATGGACCGCAGAACCATCACAGTGAGGATCACTCACTGGTGGGATTATACAGTCAGTTATACAGACCGTATAAATTTATACGACCCGTATAATGGACCGTATAATGGTCACAGAGACGAGTGGATGAAAGGTCCATTTCACGGTCCCTTATACGGACCGTATAAATTTATATGGCCCGTATAATGTCCCGGCAGATCAGATTTTGGGTTATTAAAAAGGGGACCAAGTTCATTATTTCATTTACACATTTCACCCCTTCTCTCTAAAACATCTCTCTACATTTATTTCACACAAATTCAAGAGATATTAGTGATCATCTACATCAAGCTAAGTGAATCAAGTGTAAGAAAACCATTAAAGTTCATCCAAAGCAAGAAATCCAAGTGAAGGTGAAACTAGGGTTTTTCTCAAGTGAAGTGTTTGCACCCAAGGTTCATTCCTACACCGTCTAAGGTAAGTTTTATGATATTTCCTTGTTGTTTAAGGTACTTGAAAGTTAAAACACTTGGATTATATGAGGAAATAGGAAATGGGTCATGAATGTGGGAATAGTGTCACTTTTGAGTAAATGTTTGGATTGAGTTATGACTCTTGATACATTATGATTATAATCATGTTATAAATGACATTAAGAACGTGGAATAGACTTTGTATATGAATGAACGAAATTGTGTGATATGACCATGAATATGGATGAATTGGGGTGAAATGAGAAGTAAGGATAATGTAGGCGAATAAAGGCTATTGTGAATATTATTATTGATGTTTGGGAGTTGATATATGATATGGAGGAAATCGTATAAATAAAGGAGATGTTGTCCAATTTTCCCTAGCTTTAGTCATGAATGCTAAGCTATCAATTCTCTAATGTTAGTATGCACTCAAATGAAGGTAGAAACGTGAGCATTGAAGAAGCACGCGCAAGTGATAGAATAGTCGAACGGAAAGGTATGTAAGGCTAACCCTTTCTTTCATAAGGCATGGTTCTTTGGCCAATCATCTAATTCTTCTATAAGTCTATGACATATTCCAAATGATTCTATCTTCAAAGCTACTAAGCTTATGACTCTCGATATGTATTACGATTGTACTAAGTTCCTCATATGACGAGTAATCCTATAAGGATAGATGTAATGAACAACGATGATAGTGATAACGATAATGATAACGATGATAATGGCGATGACGATAACGATGACGATAATGATAGTGAAGATAATAGTGAGTTGCTTATGAGCTATTATGTATGTGTATCTATGTATGACTATTATGGAACCCCGAGATTATGAGGCCGGGTAGAATATATATCTATTTACGTAACGCGCGCACACCTCTGCAGAGGGTACGGATAACCCTGAAGCCTTGGTAGGGCCGGGTAGATGTAACCCTGAAGCCTTGGTAGGGTCAGGTATGTGTAACCTTGAGCCTTGGTTGGCTAAGTAAGTATGAAACACCGATCCTTCATGGTCGGGTATGCTATGCAAATGCTATGTATATGATATGATTATGTATATGATATAGATGTGAGTATGAATACGAATATGATACGAATATGAGTAAGACTATGTATATGAATACGGCGATGAACGCAACGTAAATGGGTACGGATATGAGTACGGACACAGATATGGATGTATGTACACAAATACGCATTAGAAATGGAAAGTTCCTATGAAAGGCAAGTAAGTGCTTATGACGATGATATTACTATCTCCCACCCTATGCTATTTCTTATGTTGTACATTATGCTTCTATGTTGATATTGATCATGCTTTACATACTCAGTACATTCTTCGTACTGACGTCCTTTTGTTTGTGGACGCTGCGTCATCCCCGCAGGTGCACAGGGAGACAAACTTGATCCATAGCTACATTCTCAGGGACTATATAGCGGAGCTCCATTTCCTCCGGAGATATAGCTTTTGGGTATTGATTCTTTTGTGTACATAATTATGGGCATAGCGGGGTCATGTCCCGCCTATATGATATGACATACTCTTCTTAGAGGCTCGTAGACATGTGTATATGGTTAGATATGCCCGGCCTTGTCGGCTTATGTACATTGATATGGCATAGATGTCAATGATGATATAAAGGTATTATTGTCCAATGGGACTAGCATGATAGATGAATAGAAATATATGTTTTATTATGTGGCTCACCTAGATGTAAGTGTAAAAGTACGCTAAGGGGTGCCGGGGTGGGCTAGCACCGGGTGCTCGTCGCGGACCTCCGGTTGGGTCGTGACATATACTTTATACAATACATATACAGTCAAACCTCTTTATAACAGTATCCGCGTATAGCAACACCTCTCTATAACAGCTAAGATTTTTCGAAACCGATTTTTTATGTTATATTTTACTTCTCTATAACAACATTTTACCTATAACAGCAACAACCAACTTTATAAAAGTACGCTCTTTGTAAAATCACCCCCATATAACAACTATCTGCTTTTTTTGGTAATATAACTATTAACGATCTTTATAAAAATAAAATATCTATGATTACCAATAATAAGTAGTATAGATTTTGACCAAATATTTAATTTTTGATACCTTAATATACTATATTTATGACCGAATGTTACATATGATCAATATATATGTGGAGTTTGATGCAATATTTCCTATCATTGAAGATTTCACTGATGAAGAGATTATTGCCTATGTCATTGGAGTGGAAGAACAAGCTCAAGAATATGGAAGCCGAAGTCGACAATGAAAGTGCTGACGAAGAACCTCAACCTATTGTTACTTGACTGTGTTAGAAGATTCAAAGCTTCAACTCTTAGATTTCCTTCAAGGGAAGCAATTGGATACCCGTTTGTTGAAAGTTTAGACGCAAATCTTCGTAACTTCAAGCATTATATCACCACTAGAGATTAGATTCTACAAAACAAGCTACAATAAAATTTCTCCCATCAATCTTGAAAGAATTTAATTTTCAAGTATTGTAGATTTAAAATGTGTGCTTTGGAGCTTAAAACTATATACATAGTTATGAATTTATTGAAATTGTATTAACTTTCTTTAATGTTTAGTTAGGGCCTGTTTGGAAAGCCAGCCAGGTAATTGGAATTGAATGTAATTACACAGTTTTGGCCTGTTTGTTTGACCAGATAATTACACAGTTAGGTGAGAATTGGGTGTAATTGAAAGGGTGTAATTACACTCTCCAATTCTCAAGGGGGGGGGGGGGGGGGGGGGGGGGGGAGGGGGCTGAGAATTGGGTGTAATTACACCCTGTAATTACAGGGTTACCTTTTCGTTTATTTCTTTTTAATTTTATTTTTATTTATTTTCTTTTTTAATTTATTTTTATTTCTATTATTTATTTATTTTAATTTATTTTCTTTTCTTTTCTAATTTATTTTTTATTTCTATTATTTAATTTCTTTTTTATTTTTACTTTTTTATTATTATTTTTTTTAAAAAAATATTTTTCTTTTTAAGTATTTATATTTCATTTCCTTTCTTCTCATTTCCAACATTTACTTTTTGTGGTTCCATGTAATTGCTCGTATTTTTTTTATTTTATTCATTTAGCATAACCGTGTTAATATTCTAATTTTTGAAACCACGTCTCTTAATATTAGAAAGAATAAGTCATTAACAAACTTGGCATATAATGAGTGACGTTATTAAAGTAGAATTTCGTTGTGGATAAGGTTATAGACTTATATTTTTCCTTTCTTTGGAATTATAGGAGTGTTTACTTATGTTACGTTGAAACTTACTTATGTAATGTAGGAATTTGACATAAGAGTATTATGTTAAATTTTTTTCTTTTGGATTTTAAGTTGGGTTATATTTTTCAATTTAAAAATATTTGCTTAAGTACTATTGACTTGTTATTTCACATTGTATGTTGTTTATTTTTCACTTACAGTTGATAGAATTATTGTCAAACATTTGAATAATGTTATGGCATTATATTTATAAATATTCTTTTTTTGTCAAACATCCAATCCCATGATGTTCTCACAAAAAAAGGTATGCTTTTACATTTTATAATCAATTAAAATAAAAATATTATTAATTTGAAATTATATATCAATTATTTTTTACAATATTAGTTACAAATATATAATTATTAATTAACATATTTTCAAGAAACATGTATTATTAAATAACTAATTTAATATCATTTATAAAGGCACATATTTTTTAAATATTAATTTTAAATTTTTTATAATCAAATGTTATTTTTAAATTAAACTAACTGCGTAATTACACTTGTACAACCAAACAACACGCTTTTAATTACACTGTAATTACATTATGACAAACAAACAGGTCATTGTAATTACTAGGCTGTGTAATTACTAGGGTAGTAATTACACCAATTCCAATTACCAGGTGGCTTTCCAAACAGGCTCATAGTGAAACATTCATATTTTTGAGATTTAAAATTTAAATAATATGTTATTTTTTACAACATTAAAAATAAAAAAATAGATTTTATGCATCTTTTTTGCCTATAACAGCCAACTATTATTTAAATGGCAAATGTTGTTATAGGTGTATAACAGCTAAAAACTTTCGGACCCAATGATGTTATAGAGAGGTTTGACTGTACACTGTGTACATTTTTTAAACTAGATGACGAAATGGTATGTAGTTGTAATTTTCCAAGATTGTATGTTTGAATTCACGATCGAAATAAAGAAGTTTGTCTCTCACAATCGGAACTATGTCACATAAATTGAGACGGAAGGAGTATATCTGTTCTTTTCAATGACTACTGCTAAACATTATTATCACTCAGTTTATCTTTTAATAACTCCGAAAATTCAAATTAAAATATCTAATTTGAAGATAGTGGAATTAATGTAATCAACATAAATACAGCAATGGTTAAAATTGATGGACCCAAGGAAATAGTAATAACTATCTAATCCCCAACCACACCCCCCCCCCAACACCACCCTCCCCCACGCTGCCCCCCCCCCCCCCCGCCCCCCCAAAAAAAAGAGAAAAGAAAAAGGTTAAAATATTTCACTAAGCAATTATCTCATCCATATGACATTCCCTGAGTTTAACCTTTGCCTTGTTGGTGCCTCTTTTGTGCATCACGTCACAACACTCGCATCTGTCCATCTGAAAGTAAAAAAGGAAGAAGAATAAACAATCGTCACAAAATTCAAGAAAGCAAATTTAATAGAAAACCTTCTTTTTCTAATTACATTAAGCAAAACATATGAAAATCAATATTTCAAACTGGTGACCCTGTACTATTTTATCCAATCAATGCCTATAAGAAGAGGACATCGTTGGTTATATTTTGTAATTAAGTTGCGGACAAAATGAGGCAGCCTATAAATCTTAAAACGTAAATACAAACACTGTACGTATCTCTGTTTACCAGATCATAAAAGCATCTTTCATGGTCTAGAGATCTATGTCACTCGGACTCTTCAAAAATATCGACAGGTGTTTGTGAGATCCTCCAAAAGTAGTGTATATTTAGAGGATCCGACACGGGTACGACAACTTTTCTAGAGAGTCCGAGCAATTTAGAGATATTACAAATAAAATAAAAGTTGGATACATCGAACGGCCCCTTAAAGTTGTCAGTAGCTATCATTTAAATATTCAACTTATGATATCTTCCAGTTGAACACCTAAAGTATGATAAAATGTTCCTATTAGACACTTCCACCTAAGTTTTGAAAAAATATTTACGCATGTTCTAAAATGTCCATCACGTAGTCTCATCATTAGAGGTGTCAAAATGGGCTGCCCCAGCCCTAGGCGGGCCTCGCGCTAGGACGGGCCAACCTTTTAAGTTTTTTCGTCTTTCGAAATAATATTTTCTAAGTAATTTTTGGTACAATTTGAATATGAAACTTTTGCAATATGAAATAGAAGAAACTTTTGCAATATGAAATAAAATGTTCTACCACCCATTCTTGCGCAAATCCATATCATAGAAGAAAAAATTCAAGAGAATAGATATAAATTATTATTTTTAATCACTAGTTCAGATCACGTTCAAAATAAATTAAACATAATATAAATTCTAAGACTAAAAAGTATTACTCCAGTTTCTAATTTACTTTTTATCTTTTTGTTTAATTTACTTATATTTTTTTAAATTAATGAATTAATTATTCTTTTTTGGCCTTAAGGGCTGGCCTCAGCCCAACCCTTGAAGCCGGCGAGCCAAGAGAGACTGGGCTTTTGACCTCACTTCTATATGGGCCAAAGAAATCTTAGCCCAACGCTATTTAAATAAAAGGTTGGGTTGAGCCGGCCTCGCGGGCCAAGCCCATATTGACAGCTCTACTTATTATGCCACTTCCTTTGATTATACACGGGCAATTCGCAGAATTGCCCTTCTTTTGGGGTGGTCTTTAAATTTTGCCCCTCATATTTGAAATCTTTAAATTTTGCCCTTCGGCTAAACCCCATGGGTTCCAGGTTCGAACCCCGACACAGTCAAAATTTTTTAAAAAAAGTCGCAAGGCAGAGTTTAAATTTCGCTATGCCCCCACCGGCATACACTTGTGAAGGAATTACCAAAGTTATGCCGGACCCGACATACTTATGCCTTATGGGAAGACTTGGCATAAGTATGCCGGGTCCGGCATAACTTTGGTAATTCCTTCACAAGTTTATCCCGGGTCCGGCTGCCCATTAAAAGTATGCCCCCACCGGCATAAACTTGTTAAGGAATTACCAAACTTATGCCGGACCCGGCATACTTATGCCTTATGGGCAGACTTGGCGTAAGTATGCCGGGTCCGGCATAACTTTGGTAATTCCTTCACAAGTTTATGCCGGGTCCGGCATAAAAGTTTGCCCATTAAAAGTATGCCCCCACCGGCATAAACTTGTTAAGGAATTACCAAAATTATGCCGGACCCGGCATACTTATGTCAAGTCTGCCCATAAGGCATGAGTATGTCGGGTCCAGCATAAATTTGATAATTCCTTAAAAAATATATGCCAGGTCCGGCATACACGCGACCCAAACCTTGCCTTGCAATTTTTTTTTTTAATTTATGCTTGAGCGGGGGTTCGAACTCAAAACCTCATTATTTCTGCGTGAACGCTCAGAGTTGCAATGCGAAGGGCAAAAATTAAAGACCAGCAATATGAGGGACATAATTTAAAGACCACAAATATGAGGGACAAAATTTAAAGACCACCCCAAAAGAAGGGCAATCCGCGCAAAAAAATAATTATACACATCAACATCAATTAAAACAGGCATGCGATTTTACGGCTTATTGAGGTTGATGCGTATAATAAAAGGAGGTAACATATTTTAAATAATTTATTTATCAACGTAATGGGCGTTTGAAGACGGGCATAAAGTTTTCCAATTTTAGCCGCAAGTGTCTAATTAGACCACTTTATCATGTGTTCAATCGGAACATTCATAATCTGAGTGTCTAAATACAATTTACCAGTAAGTCTAAGGGATATATTCGGCCCAAAATAAAACAGGAAATTAAGACCTTACCTCTATTCGTTTCCTTCTTGGAGAGTAGACTTCAATCTTGGAGATATAATCTGCAGAATGGTTACCACTGTATGAACAAGCCAACAATCCTCGAGGCGATGACCGCGAATACGTAGTAAGGATTTCATTTTTCTTTGTTTTCTCTACATTTTCCATGAAGAAAACATGAGGAGCTTCACAAGAATCATTTGTAGGGAACCTTGTATTTAACAAGTAATATGGAGGGTCTTTAGGAGTAACTCCCCAAGGTTGAAATGTTTCAATAGGTAATTGTAAATGGCTCCTAGGCAAAATGTTCTCATAAATGTGTACCGAGTAACCCCATGAAATCGAAAATGACCAATTGCTAGGCCTGTTGTAGCAGATAACTTGTTGTAACAGGCGAGATTGATCTAAATTTGCCGCCTTCATAAGGTGGCTTACCGATTGAAGTCTGTCCATTGAAGGGAAAATAGGGTCCGCGGCATCTAGATGGTGAAGAGACATCAAAGGAGCTTTTGGGTGGGACGATAATAAACCAGATATATCACCGCGCAAATCTATCTACAAGTAGAGGCAGGTGCAAAAATTTAGAGTCAGTAAATTCAAAACGAGTGTAGTTTATGTGCAGTTAAACCGGCTATTTGGCCATAAATAATATTTCGATATCTGTAAATATTGAAGTTCAGTGTTTGCAGATACTAATTTGGCCATCACTATTTGCGATACAAACTTTAGAGTTAGAAAGAAATGAAACATACCTGGTGACTACCTTTAAGAGGAGTAAGAGTGACTCCAACATCAGATATGCAAACCATAGTTATTTGATCAGCAGATCTCAAGAAAGGATATCTCCTCAAGCAACTTTCTACATACTTAGACATTGCTTTTGCCAAAGGGTAACTCAAAATAAATCCAGCTCCACCAAAAGCTTGATTAAATGAGTACCAATAATTCGACAATAAATACTCTGATTGACCACCTAAATAGTAGTATTTCGTGTGATCATATTGCACAAGAACATCAACAATATTATCCACAAAAAATACTGAATCATCATCTCCCATAACTACCCATCTCATGCCTTCGTGTTCCTCCCTAAAGACCTCCATTATCCCATGCACCATACGAGCCATAGTTGGCGCGACATGTTTAGTTTCTTCAAGTAATTGAGTGATGTTATCGGATACTCTATAAGGAGGGGAAAACGAGGACCATGGCAAAAGATCGTCGCCCTTTGGAGCCACATCAAGAAAGAGATAACCGCGCGTTTTATTTGGCCTCCACCATGATTCAATGTATTCTTTCCTATAGTGCCATGCTTCTTGAGAACCAAGAAGTCCAAAAAGAAGATGGCTAAGATTTGTAGGATTAGAATCATGACCAAATTGTGGGGTACTTGTAAATCTTGAGGAATGTAAAGAACAATTGGGATCATTGAATAGGAAAATTGAAGCAAAGTAAAGAACAATCCCTGAAACCAGCACGACTCTGCAAAGACCAGTAACAAACAACTTGTCAAATGAAACTCTAAGCTTTTCTTTGATTGTATTTAAGTGATTGTAAGCAAATCAGATAGAATTACTTGATTTTTTGAGCCATAATTGGAGCACAAGCAAACGGAAACTTTTATGTCTGTAGCTTAGTCCAAAGAGCATGCTACAAAATAGTAGTACTACTTGTTAATTTTCTGTCTTCAATTTTTTTTATTATTGACTGATCATGTGATTTTGTCATGTTGCAGAGAATCAAACAATTTCTTTTCAGAGTTGGTAGTATTTTATTGACTGATCATGTAATTATTCTAAAGTAAATAATTGATGTATATAACTTATATAAGCTGAAAATGTAAATAAAAACAAGAAAATAAAAGAATTACACCGTTGGTGTACTTTAACCTGTTGCATCATATTACCTGCCTTATTTTCCAAGTTAGTAATCCCACTTATTGTGATCAATTACTTGTATTTGTCTTTTAGTTGACTTAATAGTTAGTATTAAAAGATACGCTATTTAACTATAGTTACATAGATTTTAAACTCAAAATTAATTAAGCTGTTTTATTATTGGTGACTTCTAAACTCCCTGTGATTTACTACTCTCGAAATCAATACAAACACAATTACATTAATAGTGCAAACAATCTTTACTTGTCAGTATATACAAATTAAATCCATCAAGAGAAATTCTTTTCAAGTATTATATATTGTGTGTTTGAATGTTAGGAGATATTGAAGCACTTACATTTAAATATACACTAACAATATAAAGATTTTTATATTCTCATTATCTTTTAACATGTAGCAATTTAGTCACTATTTTTATCACTACTAGTCAATACTTATCCTACAACTTTGCTTATAATTACTGGCCTCATAAGTGACCTCATTATGCAAATATTTTTTATAACGTCAATGCATAAAATTTTAAACTCTCAGGGCTTGTTTGGTTGGGCAATAATTTATCCCGGGATTGTTATTCCACCCTCTATGTGGGATAAAATAACACTCTAATATCTGGATAACTCAGTGGCGGATCTAGGATTTTCAATCAGGGTGTTCGGAAAAACAAATGAACCAATTTTTGCATTTGTTCAGGGTGTTCAAAAGTCAATATATGTACATGAATACAGAAAATTGACCCTAAATATACACTGTAACTTTTTGCCGAGGGTGTTCGGGTGAACACCCTGGGCCTTGACTGCATCCGTCCCTGGGATAACTAATCCCGGGATTAGTTATCCCATGGTTTTATCCCAACCAAACGTGGAATAAGATGGTACTAAATTTTTATCCCAGGACTATTTTTGCTTATCCATCATACCAAACGACCCCTCAAGCTTTTGGGTAAGTTGCATGCATATTCCCAAAAAAAAAAAAAAAAAAAAAAAAGTTGCATGCATATCCAATCCTAAAGCTATGGCTAATTTCCAATTGTAGTCTTTATTAGAATTAAGTAAATAAAAGAAAATAATAAAACTTTAGAAACATAGTGATAGAAAGAGAGGGTGTAACCAGACAGGGGAAGAAGTGATACAGTGGAGGCAAATAATTTCAATTTCATTCCATTGTTCGAAGCCATCATCATTCCATCTCTTTGTCACACATCTTCATGCAATCTATAACAAGGAGCTTTTGAACTTTAAATCAAGAAGAAGCAAAAAAGTTCAATTTTGCAGATTTTGAGATACAAAAGTATACAAAATCATTAGCTCAGTCAAGAGTTTGTTATGGATGCACCGTAGTAATCGTGTAGTTAGCACTAGAGGCGGATCTAATATGCTAAAAGGGATAATATAACTTTTGGTCTCAAAATTGGTTATTTCTAATTTTAGTTCTCGTGAAATATGGCTAAATGCACTTAATATTTAATTAATTAAAACGTATAATTTTAGTCTCGTTATAGCATGTAAATATGTTTTTTTTTTCTTCTTATAACTGTGATGCCAGAGGTACCAGGTAAGTCTGTTCACCAAGGTTAGAACAGATTGAAAGAAATCACTTAGTGTTTTTGTCTCTGCTGGGAATTGAAGACCTCATGGTATTCAACTCACTTCATTGACCATTAGACCATACCCCTAGGTGCTCATGTAAATATATTATATCAGACTATTTTTTGAATTATATCCTCAGGCCTAAAATATGGTGTAGTAATATAATATAATAACTCATGGGTAATTATGTGCTGTAAAAATTAATAATTTGATAAATTTATTAAATTTCAAAAGTAGAGGAATAAAAATGCACATTCCAATTGATTGGAGGTTAAAGGTACTTAAATAAATATCACAAAGACCATTAGAATTAATTAATACTCGAGGGACTAAAAGTGCAAGTTTCCCTAATTTAAATCAGGTTGGGACGGTGGGTACAAAATACTATTAGAGACACTCTTCATTTGTTGCTATGCCCACATGTGTGTATATAATTTTATTAAGAGATAATGACATAGAGGCGCAAGTTGGTCCTCTAATTGATAGTTTAGGTTTGTAATGGTAACTAGCATGAAACTCGCAAAGTAAGAGTTTAGATTTGTTTTAACCTATTCACTCAATAAGAAATCATGCTCCCATTAAGTACCCCAGATCTTTGAAGAATCTATGCATCTTTTCCTAGAAAGGGAAATTCATGTGCGATATTTCGGAAGCAATTTCTTGGTGTGTGGAACCTTGTCTCATACTCCATTAAAATTGTTAATTTACAATGAGACTGAGTTCCTAACAGAGGACTTGGTATACTCGCTGAATGATGTATCAGTATTAAAGCATAGATGTGCTTGAAATGCCATTGACAAATCCAAGATGTACTCCTACAAGTAAAGGGAGTTCGAATAGTGATTGGTTGTGCCCGAAAGGTTATGAACCGATTTAAAAGTCCAATGCCAAATAGACCCTTTTTGTGATTTCTAAGAAATAGTCCTACAGATGATGGATTGGATTAGCGTGTGAAACACTTTGGATTGAAAAAAGTTTGACCAATTTTTTTTTTAAAATTGAATTGGAAACTTGCTCGAATTTGATTCTTTCCATTTCCATACTGAAGATATATTTACGAAGTTCTTCCAATTTAAGGATCTGCTTAAATTTTCTCCAGGCAGAAACCAGCAAGCATTGTCCGCTCTGATTTCAGCACGACTGATCATCTCCAATTTATGGAGGCAATGCTGGTCCATTACATGAAAGAAGTGCCCTCCCAACAAAAAAAAGCTATTCATCATACAAATTCAAGTTGCTTCCAGCTCTTCCTGTTGATACAAAGGGGCGACACAACTCCTCAGGTTTAGAGCTTGATAATTTAGGTGAGCCCTGCAGCTTAACATGTATTTTGACTTCTACAGTTGCCCCGTTAGTCATGGCCAGGAGGGTAGAACTCAAAATTTTTAGTAAGATCTTACGTTATGTAAAGATTATACCAAACCCTTATGAGATTGTATGAATATAATATGATATAAAGGATGACAATGATCAACTACTGTTATGCTACATATGTCTTGTTAGAAAAGTTTAGTACAATAGATATAATGTTGAGACTAGTTCATAATATGAAAAAAAAAATGGTCCAAAATCAGCAAAACATTCTGCCAAATTTTCCGTAGGATATGGAAAGGCTTGGTATATAATAAATCCTATGCATCAAGTCACAGCCCAAGTTCGGATTGTGAGAGTAGAACTGCTGAAATGCATAATATATTGAGTGCTTTGGCTATATGTTCCAGACACATTAGCTGCACTCATGGGTAGCCTCACTTCTAGTATATTACTACAAGTCAACATGGCATGACAAAATTAAAAAATGGCACCAGTAAAATGATCAAGTTTAAATGACAAGATATCAATTCTGTGCAGCCAAAGGAAACAGAGAGATGTTTCAAGCAAAATTAAGGAACATTGTTCAAGAATTCCGGCCCGTTAAATCTTGTTGAATCAAACTCCAAGCTAAGGATTAAGTTAACCAATTGACAACACCAACTACAGAAACATCAGCTTGCACAATGCAGCAATCATCAACAAGGAAGCCCTTTTTAGGATCATTGAGTTCACCTTTTTTTGGCAGTCAAATCTTTCAGCATCAACTGATTCAAGAAAGACGGAGATGTTCTGGCCATTTTGTCCACTATTACCTTTAGGATATAACGAAAGTTTCCTGCATATTCCAAACACACCAAACTGTATTTACACTACAAAGAAAAAACACTGGAGGAAAAGTGAGTAAGAACTGATATGATGGTTAAAAAGACATGATCAATATACCATTTACAATCCCCAACAGTAAACTCTTTAGAACACACTTCATTCTTTAATTTTGTGAATTCAGAAATCTTCCTTTCGTGCTTATAAGGCTCAATGTCATTCAATGAGGACAAACATTCACCTATTCCCTGGTTATTGATGACATATAACTCCAAAGATACATTTGTCATTAACAAGGTAACCACTAGAGGGATCTTTGAATGTTGCATGAGATATACAAATTGAGAAACCCCATTCAGTCTGGATATTGCGGAAACGCCGCTCCATCTCTGCATCAAAAATAAATATAGTCCTAGCAAGTGTATCTGACATAGTATCAATTTACTGCCTACTTAAATCGAAAGTTTCTATTTATATATGAAATTAGCTTGCTTCTATACACTGAAAATAAAAAAGTACTTCTAGAGAATCGGGTCATGAAAGATGTACAAGTAACCGTCGGCCGAAATTGGGACTTGTAACATGGAAAACAAGACATGTTACATCAAGAGGAAAAGAAAA
This sequence comes from Lycium barbarum, assembly GCF_019175385.1. Classification (NCBI taxonomy): domain Eukaryota; kingdom Viridiplantae; phylum Streptophyta; class Magnoliopsida; order Solanales; family Solanaceae; genus Lycium; species Lycium barbarum. The sequence continues at coordinate 22,232,853 of NC_083342.1, forward strand.
CTATACCTCTCAATAGATTATAGTTGTCATGAATCTGATCAAATATCAAGAAGCTAAATGAGGCATTCACCTCCCAATCAGCTTGAAGGGAGCTTGTCGATGATGGCCAAGTGTGCGGATATATGGCCTTGTCCATCTTTATTTCCATCAGGATGAATGATCATTTTCCTATCCCATGTTCATGAACAGTTCAGGAAATTTTGAATAATTTAAAAAAAAAAAAATATATATATATATATATATCGAAACAAGTCTATAGCCAAGGAAATAATTTTAAACATTCATGTAATAAAAAATCTTTATTGCCATGGAATAATATAATTAACAATTCTACTCAATGAGCAACGCATCAAGTTTTCTAGACAAAAGCACAAGACAGGACGAAAGTAAAGTCAGTTTCAACAAAGATTTGCTTGTCCAATCCATAGCTAAATTTGCCCAAGTTATTAGCACAGCCCATTTTGATCCGCTCATTTAACTCAGTCCATTTTGACCCGCATATTTGACACCCCTATGTATACGGTAAAAACCGGATACGAGCCAAACAGCTGAGACGAGGGGCCGAAGGAAGAAGGGGACAAGAACATAGGTGAAGGCTTTTATTCTGAACCGGAGGAACGCTCGGACCGGAGCTGAGCAGGGGCACCGTTTGGTCCGGTTTCTTCATCACCGGGTCTGTCGAGGCCGTTAGTCCAAATATCCGTTGGCTATTGGTCCGGTGGAGCCGTTGCGCATGAGCCACGCGTCGGTAGCGTCCTGCCATGGTCAACCACCAACCATGCGTGTGTCAGATAGTACGGCCAACCTAACCCACTCAGAGTTGTCCTTCCTCTTATTTTTTAATGATTTGTATTGTATGAGGCCCATAGAGGCAACACTATAAATAGAGCTCATCCCTCTCCTTTGAGGGGGTTGACTTCTTCATTTTTTCAAGAACACTTGTAATAGTAAAATATATATACAATCTCTCTCAAGTATCAGATTCGGCCCATATCAATTGTTTTCATTTCTGTTGTATTTCTTCAAACAAGTGTTGCATGTCATTTAGCAAACGTTCACGCCCACAGCCAATCGCCAATCATTAACTGCTTTGCTACAAAACGTTCATACACTTCATTTCCCTATAATATATATTGAGATCCAAACACATATCTTATACCCACTTACAAATTCAATTGATTATCCAAATCCGGGGTAAACAGTTTGGCGCCCACCGTGGGGCTAGGATAATAATGGTCTTTTGTCTTGATCTCTACCTTACCCATCTAAATCAAAAACACCTTCTGTTCGTATTTGAAAAAACAGACTAAATGGCTGACAGTGGGCAATCCGGTCACGTTAACAACAACGAAATTGTGGCCGAAAACGAAGGAAGCGGTCCACGAGGACCACCAAACCCATCTGATCCTAACCCCGTTAATTCGAGGGAGGGCCTCAACCAACAAAACACCATAGACCAGGAGAATGCCACTTTACCGACCACTTATCCTCTAAATACCCACAATTTTGTTACTCTGTCTCGGGCACAGGATCGGAAAGAACCGGGTACACCCAATGATAATATTGACCTATGTTTAATTTTTGAAATGTTGCAGCAGCAAAGAGCGGTGATTGCCGAGCAGGGAATCGCAATAGCCCGGTTGCAGAACGGAGGGGATACAACGACCCCGGAAAAAACGAGCGGTGTTGCTGAACCCAGAAGGGAGGAGACACGTGTTATTGAGAGAAATGGATCCGGAGCTGGATCGTCAACTGAGGTTCTAAAAATGCTCGAAACTTTGGCAAAATGGGTAGACACGACCGAGAAGAGGGTCGAAACGTACAACTCTCGGGTGGATCAAATCCCGGGGGCTCCGCCTTTACTGAAAGGGCCGGATTCGAAGAGGTACATCCAAATGCCTTTTTCTCCGAGTGCAGCCCCGAAATTAATCCCGAAGAGGTTTAAACTGCCGGATATCCAGAAATATGATGGCACAACGGACCCGCACGAGCACGTGACCTCATACACATGTGCCATAAAGGGCAATGATATAGAGGAGGATGAAATTGAATCGGTACTGCTGAAGAAGTTTGGGGAAACTCTGTCAAAAGGAGCATTGACGTGGTACGACCATCTACCCGAGCATTCGATCACCTCCTTCGAAATGCTCGCCGATGCCTTCATCAAGGTCCACGCCGGTGCCAAAAAGGTGCAGGCCCGCAAGGCCGATATTTTTCGTATAACCCAAAGAGACGACGAGTTACTGCGTGAGTTCGTCAACCGGTTCCAAAGGGAACGGATGGAACTCCCCCCGGTTCCAGAAGAATGGGCCGCGCAAGCTTTCACAAAGGGGCTCAATGTTCTAAGTTCAACGGCTTCGTTCAAATTAAAAGAAAGCTTGCTGGAATACGAGGCTGTGACATGGGCCGATGTCCATAATCGGTACGAGTCGAAGATTCGGGTGGAGGATGATCAATTCGAGCTCCCCCCGGGGCCAATAAATGTGAATAGAAGCTTTGAGAAACCAAGGAAGGGTTACGAAACAAAGGCCGAATCATCGAAGGAAAGGTATCGGCCATACTCCCATTTGGAGAGGCAAAGTTTTAGGTCGGAAAAGTCAAGGGTGAGCCCAAGCCGTTTCTCAGGTCGGGGTAGTAAACGGGTTGAGCGCCCGTCAAACAGCCGGGGTCTCTCATTCAGGAGCGATGCCGGAAGTTCTGCCGATAACAAGGATTTTCCAAAGATATCGGAGTACAACTTCAACGTTAGTACTTCGGGCCTCGTCTCGGCCATCGATCGCGTCCGGGATGTAAGATGGCCGAAACCTCTAAGGTCGGATCCGGGCCAGCGGGACCCGAGCATGGTGTGTGAATATCACGGAACCCATGGTCACAAAACCGAGGATTGTCACCAGTTGAGAGAAGAGGTAGCCCGGTTACTGAAGAACGACCATCTCCGAGATCTGCTGAGTGAACGAGCCAGAAGTCATTACAAGGAAAGGGAAGCTCATTGAAGGGCCAGGCCGGTAGAACCCTAGCATACAATCCACATGATAGTTGGGGGTATCGATGCCCCTCGGGGGCCGGTAATGAAACGGGCCAAGTTTCTATTGTTCGTGAAAAGCGCATCCGAGATCACTTATTCGGGGGCTCTATCTCCTTCGACGACGAGGACGCAAAGGGCATCATTCAACTGCACAATGATGCATTGGTAATTTCTGTACTTATCTTTAAAACTAAGGTTAAACGTATTTTGATTGACCCAGGTAGCTCGGCCAACATCATCCGATGGAGAGTGGTCGAATAGCTAGGGCTGCTCGATCAGATCGTACCGGTAGCCCGGGTACTCAGCGGGTTCAACATGGCGAGCGAAACCACAAAGGAGGAGATCTCATTGCCTGTAAACGTCGATGGCACCATTCAACAAATGGTGTTCTACGTGATCGAAGGGGACATGAAGTATAATGCATTACTGGGCAGACCCTGGATACATAGCATAAGGGTCGTGCCCTCAACACTGCATCAGTTGCTGAAATTTCCAACCCTGGAAGGGGTAAAAACCATCCGAGGTGAACAGCCCGCTGCAAGGGAAATGTTCGCAGTAGAGGAAGCAGCGCCTCGGCCCAAAGAATCGGTTCAGAGGGAGAAAGATGTAACCGGAGGAGAGGACGCCAAATAGCAATCAAAGCACACCCAGTCGAATCCAGGACATGAAGAGGATGATTTCGAGGTACCCAAATCGTTCGTCATGCCGGATGACTCGGATGCAACCAAGTCAACTGTAGAGGAGCTAGAGCAGATCATCCTGTTCGAGTACCTATTGGACAGAAAGGTATACCTGGGCACGGGGCTTACCCCGGAGCTCAGGAACAAGTTAATTGAATTTCTTCGAGCTAACGCAGATTGCTTCGCATGGTCGCATATAGATATGACAGGTATATCACCGGAAGTAGCGACCCACAAGCTCAGCTTGGACGGGAAGTTTTCCTCGGTGAAGCAAAAAAGAAGGCCCATGGCGGAGGCAAAACACGCCTTCGTAAAAGACGAGGTAAGAAAGCTTTTAAAAATAGATTCTATCCGGGAGGTAAAGTACCCGGATTGGCTTGCTAATGTGGTAGTGGTGCCCAAAAAAGGTAATAAATTTTGAATGTGTGTCGATTACAAGGATTTAAACAAAGCATGCCCAAAGGACTCATTTCCGTTGCCTTACATCGATAGAATGATCGATGCGACGACCGGACATGAGATGTTAAGTTTTCTCGATGCTTACTCTGGATATAACCAAATTCGGATGCACCCGGAGGATCAAGAGAAAACATCCTTCATCACCCGGTATGGGACTTACTGTTATAATGTAATGCCTTTTGGCCTAAAAAATGTCGGTGCAACTTACCAACGCCTAGTTAATGGGATGTTCGAAGAACAAATAGGAAAAACAATAGAAGTTTATATTGACGATATGGTTGTTTAAGTCCCTGGAAACAGAGGACCATTTGAAGCATTTGCAGGAACCTTCGACGTGCTCCGCAAATATAACATGAAGCTTAACCCGGAAAAATGCGCCTTCGGTGTCCGGTCCGGTAAATTTTTGGGTTTCATGGTGTCAAACCGGGGCATTGAAATCAACCCGGACAAAATCAAGGCCATCGAGGATATCGAGGTAGTGAATAACGTCAAAGGAGTACAGAGGCTCATCGGAAGGATAGCGACGTTGAGTCGCTTCATATCGAGGTCTTCGGATAAGAGTCATCGTTTCTTCTCCTTACTATGGAAGAAGAACGACTTCGCTTGGACACCGGAGTGCCAAGAAGCTTTGCAAGAATTGAAGATGTACTTGTCTAGCCCCCCGTTGCTGCACACACCGAAGGCGGACGAGCCGCTTTTTCTCTACCTTGCTGTCTCCGAGGTAGCGGTAAGTGGCGTTTTGGTCCGAGAAGAGTCAGGTACACAATTCCCTATCTATTACGTAAGTAGAACTTTGGGGGATGCGGAGACCCGTTATCCCCATTTGGAAAAATTGGCGTTAGCATTGGTAAGCGCTTCCAGAAAGCTCAAGCCTTATTTTCAATGCCATCCAATATGTGTAGTAACTACTTACCCTCTGAAAAACATCATGCATAAATCGGAATTATCGGGTAGACTAACTAAATGGGCTGTAGAAATTAGCAGTTATGATATCGAGTACAAACCTCGAACGGCCATCAAATCATAAATTTTAGCCGACTTCGTGGCAGATTTTACCTCGGCTATGGTCCCCGAGGTCGAGAAAGAGCTTCTGCTGACCTCGGGAAAGGCCTCGGGCATTTGGTCCCTGCATACGGACGGGGCCTCGAACCTTAAAGGTTCCGGGCTTGGGATCGTCCTTAGAACCCCAGCCGGAGATGTCATTCGACAGTCCATTAGAACTGCTAAATTGACTAACAATGAAGTCGAGTATGAGACTATGATTGCAGGTTTGGAATTGGCTCGAAGTATGGGGGCCGAAATAATCGAGGCAAAGTGCGATTCGCTTTTGGTTGTGAACCAGGTGAATGGCGTCTTCAAGGTCAAAGACGAGCGGATGCAGAGGTACCTTGAAAAAACCCAAGTGGTACTTCATCGATTTAAAGAATGGACCATGCAGCACATACCGAGGGAGCAGAACAGCGAGGCCGATGCATTAGCAAATTTGGGTTCCTCGGTCGAGGGGGAGGAGATCAACCCCGGGGAAACGGTGTACTTGTCAAACACAGCCATAGAAAACGAACACGCCGAAATAAACACAATGGGTTTAACTTGGGATTAGCGCAACAAGTATATCGACTACTTGCGTGATGGTAAGCTCCCAAATGACCCAAAGGAATCACGATCACTAAGGATCAAGGCTGCCCGTTTTTGCTTGGTAGACGGCCCATTATATCGGCGGCCTTTCTTCGAACCACTTTCCAAGTGTTTAGGCCCCGGGGAGACGGAGTATGTGATGAGAGAGGTGCACGAAGGAACATGCGGCAATCACTCCGGTGCTGATGCTCTGGTCCGAAAGATTATCAGGGCTGGTTACTATTGGAACCGGATGGACGAAGATTCAAAAAAATTTATCCGTAAATGCGATGGGTGTCAAAGGCATGCGCCGACGATTCATCAGCCCGGAGAGTTGTTGCATTCGGTGGTGTCACCCTGTCCTTTCATGAAGTGGGGAATGAACATCGTCGGCCCGTTACCATGGGCACCAGGTAAAGCCCCTTTTATTTTGTTTATGACTGATTATTTCTCCAAATGGGTTGAAGCGCAAGCCTTTGAAAAAATCAGAGAAAAGGAGGTCATCGACTTCATATGGGATCACATCATCTGTCGCTTTGGCATCCCCGCCGAGATAAATTATGATAACGGGCCCCAGTTCGTAGGCGGCAAAGTCAACAAATTTATCGAAGGGTTTAAGATCAAGAAAATTGTATCAACTCCGTATCACCCGTGTGCAAACGGACAAGTAGAATCCACGAACAAGACAATAATCCAAAACCTGAGGAAAAGACTTGAAGCGTCAAAGCATCACTGGAGGGAAATATTACCGAAGGTGCTGTGGGCTTACAGAACCACATCCAAATCGAGCACGGGGGAAACCCCTTTCTCATTGGTTTATGGGGCCGAAGCCCTTATCCCTGTAGAAGTTGGCGAACCGACTCTCCAGTTCAGGTATACCACCGAGGAGGCCATGGACGTAAAACTCGACCTCACGGATGAACTTCGCGAAAACGCGTTAGTCCGTATCGCAGCCCAGAAACAGAGAATGGAAAGATACAACAATCGAAGAGCCAATTTTCGACACTTCCAAGTCGGGGACTTGGTGCTTCGAAAAGTTACCGTACACACCAAAAATCCCAACGATGGAAAGTTAGGTCCGAACAGGGAAGACCCGTATAAGATAACCGGGATAACGGGCAAAGGGTCGTACCAGTTGGATTCCATGGACGGGCAACGGCTGCGTAATAACTGGAATGTGGCTCATCTGAAAAGATATTACTGCTAAGGTATAGACTCCCCATGTTCTCCTATTAACCTTTCTCTTTTGCAGGAAATCGAGGACTGGATAAAGTTAGAGTTTAGGACTGAAAACACGTGTTGCACTCTTTTCCTTAGTACGGTTTTGTCCCAAAATGGGTTTTCCGACAAGGTTTTTAATGAGGCAACAAGTACAACGTGTTACACGACGAAGATAAGGGACCAGCGCCCGGAACTCGAGGCCACACCCTCCGATTGGGGACTTAATAGCACTCACCCGACCTCGCAGCTCGGATAAGTGCTAGGGGAATACTAGGCCCACGTCGAAGTTTACCACGGTCAAGGAAGACGGAGAAACTCAACGCTTGCTACGAAAAAATTAAGGCCCGGCCATCTGCCATAGCCTTCAATGTAAGGACCAAACGATCATAATGAATCGTGTCCCATTTAGTATTTGCTATGGCAAAGGCAGAAGGAATGAAAATCCTCATGTGAACAAACATTTTGCAAACACAAAAACTATCGAAAGCTTGGATACCAATATCTCGGGTGTCTTTCTGGTAAATGGACTTTACCCCGGTGATAACCGCCATACTTCGACACTGCCTCATTCACGCACCATATACCGAGCACTATGGTCGAAATTCGACTAAGGCAACGAGGTCACAATGATCCGAGTCAAAATTTGATAAACTTCCCCAAACGGGGACTGTCACGTCAAAATTTAACCAAGGCTGAAGAAATACCGACCCTAAAATATTGTCGAAAAAATACCGGCCCTAAGGAAATGCCTATCGTGTTTCGGAGACATCTGAATTCACAAAGCATCGGGTAAGTCAAACGGGCACAGTGAACTAACGACCACGAGTCAGCTCGCCCTCAAAACGGACCAACACTTCTGGCAAAAATAATAGCAAACATTCAAACAAGGAAACAAGAAAGATGCATTTCTCATTCATGTAAATTTGTACAAAGGGTGTTTTACACCAAAACCAAAGGCAAAAAAGTAAAAGCCCAAGTACGGGCCCTATGCTATCCGGCGTGACTGGAGGCGGAGTCGTCTGATTCAGACCCGAGAGCGCGATTGGCTTCCTCCTCGATCCTTTTGGCTTCAAGTATCAAGGCCGGAAGATCCGCAAAACCGTGCTCAGCTTACTCGAGGGTGATCCTCCGAGAATTCCACTTCTCATACTCGGCAACTATGATAGTATGAGCCTCGGTGGCCTCCACACTCTTCAAAGCTTCCGCCAAATCGGCCTCGGCCTTGGCCAACTTTGCAGCCAGAATACCCTGGCTCTCTTCAAGGACACCCTGCATTCGAGTGGCCGCTTCGAGCTCGGCCTTGAGGGCATCTTTGGCATTAACCGCTTCTGCAAGCTCGGTTTTTAGGGCATCGTACATCTGGGCCCTTTTCTCCGCTTTCTCCTCGAACGTCCTCATGCGCTCTTTGTACAGGGCAGCCTCAGATTCGAGCAGCCGGTTCCTCTCGGCCGAACTCATAGCATCGGCCTTCACTAAATCCAGCTCCCCCCGGAGTTGAGAAACGGTGATCTCGAGCTCATCTAGCCTCGAGGAAAATTGAGCGTTATCCCGGCTAAGGCCGATCATGTCAGCTTCGAGACTCCGGTTGTAATCGGCCATAGTGGCCAGCTCACTCTTCAACTGACGGTTTTCGTCCTTAGCCGCGTCAAGCTCAGGTCGGAGGTTGGAAAGAGCGGCCGCCCGGTTCAAATCCTCCTCCTTCTCCCAAAGAAGGTGCTGATATTTCTCCGTTTCCCGCCCCTGGGCATCCAGTTGGCCCCTAAGATCGTCCATCTCCTGCTGGGCACGGATGAAGGCTTCGTTGACGAGCACCACACTCTGCAAATGAAGCAAAGTTAAAAACTTGAACAAAGCAAGGCTGAAATTCTCAGTGAAGTTGTACAAAGACGGCTAAACAACCTTACCCGGTTGCCCACGTGCATACCCTCGTTAATGAGGCACTGCCAAGTGACCCCGGTCATCTTCCGCAAGTCCGAGTCCGAGACAAGAGGCCGCAGATATCTCGCTACACCCACCGGGCACGAAAGAAAGCTGCAGTCCTCGGGGACGGTGACCACAACCGATCTTGTCCTTCTCGGCTCCACACTTGGGGCAGGGAAGATACTCACCAAGCTGTCCCTGGCTCCAGATTCGGAGGACCGGCTAGCCGACCTTATGGCCCGAGGGATCGGGAGATGCCCGAATCCTGCAGCTTCACCGGTTGCAGGAGGAGTGCCCGCGAACATGTCCTCAAATTCATCCGCCCTTGGAGCCGGAGTAGAGGAACTTGGAGCGGCCCCAGTATCTCCGGCAATGGCCAGGGGCTCCGCAGTTGCAGCAGGCTCATGCTCGGGAGTCGGATGAGCGTCTATGAGGGCTTCGGTATCCGGTTCCGGCCCAGTCCTTTGTTCGGCTTCAGCAGCGGCCGCCTCACCGGGCCTCCTTGTCCTTTACAGGGGAGTATCTTCTGAAGAAGTTTCACCTGAAATGTCGACGAAGTCAACCGATCGAAGAGGAGTCGGGGAAAGAATTTCTTCCGCACCTGAGTGTGGAGCGAGAACCAAGAGACCTACACTAGCAGAGGGCAGGGGTGGAACGGAGACAGCCTCTTCCGGTATTCGAGCCACGGAAGGGGTTTCGCCGACTCTCCGAATGACAATATCGGGCTCTGTTTTGTCCCTTAAGGGCCGAGCAACGCTCCTCGCCCTTTTTTTCGGCCTCTGCCTTTTTTCGGAGGGCCTTTTCCTCTTAGCAGCATCGAGAAGGATACGAGACGAGCCCGCTGTATCGAACTCGGATGCCGATGTTGTGGGCGCACTCGCCGATTCCGGTCTAGAGACCACCGAGCCCTTAGGCAGACCTGAAAATCGAATATGTTAGCAAAGGTTAGAGGGTGTAACGACCACGGATAGTAAAAGAGGCAGTGAACATGGGTAGAAGCAGAGCACTACCGTGATTCTAGGCGGCCCATCCGCCACGTGATAGGTGGGCCCACGTCCGGTTGTCATGGGCATGCTGGCTGAGGAGTGCTGTGACCTATTCGTTCAGGTTGCGGACGACCAGGGGAATGTACCCATTAGCTGAATAAAAATAAGAAAAGCAGTGAGAAACTGAGACCGAAGAATGACAAAACATACAAAGGCAATTACTCAAAATTCAGACTTACGATTGTTGTTCCATTTCTCCGGGAAGGGCATGTAATCGGCTGGGATGATGTCCTCCGTCCTCACCCGGACATATCGCTCCAGCCAGCCCCCTGTCCCGGTCTTCGTCCATTTTCGAGAAAAATGGATTCCGGCTGCGCTTGGCGAGTTTTATTACGCCACCGCGGAAAAGCCTTGGGGAGTATAAACGTATCAGATGGGCCAGCGTGAGCTCCTTCCCGACATTGTTGGCCAACAACCGGAGGTATGCTACGACCCTCCAAACGATCGGACCAATCTGTGCCAAGGTCACGTCGTAGGTTCGGCACATGTCCAGGATGACCGGATCAACCGGTGGGTCGAGCTTGAGAGTAAAGGGGTAGGTATAGACGTACAGAAAGCCTTCCCGGTGGTCAGTGACTGATTCACTTGGCCCGGGGGCATAAACGTGTACCGGACGGGTGTCCCACCCACAATCTGCCCGAACCAAGTCGAGTTTTTCCTCAGTAATGGACGAAGGGTACCTTCTCACGTCGTACCCCCTGTCGGATACCGTAGAAGGCTTTTCGACCTCTAAGTCTTTATTGAAGTTGGTTTTGGCCGGGATGATGTCCGAGGCCGTAGGCTCGAAGGTGCTCTTTGCTTTGGCTGGGGATGCAGCCTCGGTCCCTGGGGATGAAACCGAGGGAATGTCATGAGAAGTGGTTTCGGACATTTTGAAATATGAAAAGAAGAGACTGAGTGGGTTCGGAAAAGAAGTTAAAAAAGGGAGTGAGGAAACAGACGGAACAAGAAAATGGCAGAATAAGAGGTAGTAACGCTCAAACAAAAACAGCGGCACACAAGAACGACTAGTGGAGAAATTGGTGCAAATTGTTCCCTTTTTGCGTAAACATGTGCAACGAATCAACAGGTAATGTGAGTTGTAAGAACGAGAAATGCAGCAAAGAGTGAAAGAGGAGAGGAAATGGGTCGTGAAAATGTTGAGATGAAGGGGTGAAGAGCCTTATATAGGCATGGGAATGAAGCGGTTACCGCTGTCGGCCAGTTAGGGGACGCCACGTATCCCCATAATTAATGAGAAACGACTCGAAACGACGTGCATGCGGCGGTTATCAGAGCGGACCATCCGGGATAGGACACGTGGCTGCTGAAAAGGGAGACGTGACGCAACCGTTCCCGCCAAAATGAGAAGATAACAACGAGCCACAGAGTCGCCGATTTCGTGATTCATCCACTTCCCGTTACTCCGATAGATCGGTGATCCGGGAAGTGTGGGGACTATCAGTATACGGTAAAAACCGGATACGAGCCAAACAGCTGAGACGAGGGGCCGAAGGAAGAAGGGGACAAGAACATAGGTGAAGACTTTTATTCTGAACCGGAAGAACTGTCGGACCGGAGCTGAGTAGGGGCACCGTTTGGTCCGGTTTCTTCATCACCGGGTCTGTCGGAGCCGTTAGTCCGAATATCCGTGGCTATTGGTCCGGTGGAGCCGTTACGCATGAGCCACGCGTCGGTAGCGTCCTGCCATGGTAAACCACCAACCATGCGTGTGTCAGATAGTACGGCCAACCTAACCCACTCAGAGTTGTCTTTCCTCTTAATTTTTAATGATTTGTATTGTATGAGGCCCATAGAGGCAACACTATAAATAGAGCTCATCCCTCTCCTTTGAGGGGGTTGACTTCTTCATTTTTTCAAGAACACTTGTAATAGTAAAATATATATACAATCTCTCTCAAGTATCAGATTCGGCCTATATCAATTGTTTTCATTTCTGTTGTATTTCTTCAAACAAGTGTTGCATGTCATTTAGCAAACGTTCACGCCCACAGCCAATCGCCAATCATTAACTGCTTTGCTACAAAACGTTCATACACTTCATTTCCCTATAATATATATTGAGATCCAAACACATATCTTATACCCACTTACAAATTCAATTGATTATCCAAATCCGGGGTAAACACCCTACATAGCTTCATAGCTCATAATTAACTTGCCCTTTCTTGTATTTCTTTACCAATCAATGGTACATGCCCTCAAAGACTTGTCTCAATACTATGTATACATATCTAAAATGAGCAAACTGAATTAGTTAATAGGTATTCATCATGGAGTCAGATATGAGTACTGGCCAAATTACAGTTTTACAGAAAATAAATCTTTACCATTATTTGATCAATGTATGTACAGATTGAAATAGACTATATATTGTTCCTCTTTGGCCACTTATTAGAGTTGAACACATACACACACACCCATCCATCATAACAAATAAGAATCGATTAATGATCAGATATTGTTGGATATTGGGTTCGGTCGTGGGTCGCCCATGTGGACCCGACCCGGCCCATTTAGAAGAGATAAACTTAAGGGAGATTATCTAGGAAGTTTAAAGAAAACAAAAATACTACGCGTTTCTTTTTTCGGAAAAGGGCCAAATATACCCTGTACTATTGGAAAAGAGCCAATTATACCCCTCAATATGCCAATTATACCACTCAATATACTTTGGGTTCAAATATACCCCTACTGTATATATATACCTTGCTATTATACTTTGACACAAATAGACCTCTCATTTTGACGGAGAGACACGTGTTATCATCCTATTAGTCTACTTACCCGTTATCCAATTAATAGACCCGTACCCATAACCCGATATCTCTTCTTCCCTTTGGCCAACTGAAAAGACTCAAAATACTGGCCGTTTGCACCCCTTACTCTCCGGTCAAATCCCACCGGAAGGCAACAAATCCTTACACCAGAAATCCCAAAATTAAACGAAACGTTTCCAAGAACAGAGGGCATAATAAGACACAATAATTTCTTCGATCAAATCAACCAGTATCTAGTAATATAATGTGATAACAAAGTTTCTTATCCTCCAAGATCCCCAAATGCTTTGATATGGCCAAAAATGTTTGACCGATTAATGATAATAATAGGTAACGATTTTATGTATTACTCCTACATATGTCTGAAAATTGAACTATCTGAAATCTCGTCTTAGAATTTTCGAAGAGTATTTCTGTAATAAATCAATCGCATCAGCTGTTTTTCGCTTTCCGCAATGAGAAGCTCCGATAGGATTTGACCGGAGAGTAAGGAGGTGCAAACGGCCAGTGTTTTTTGTTTTTTGCACCACCTCACCCCACGCACCCCTGCCCCACCCCCACCCCCCACCCACAGCCCCTCCCCCCCCCCCCCCCCCCCCAAAAAAAAGGTGCAAAGTAGCCAGGTTGATAAATAAAGTATGGAGGATCATACCACCATCTGGCCCAATTCTCTGTTGCTGATGAACTTCGAGGGTGATAAACTTATGAAGATCAAAGACAGGAATTTAAAATGCGAAATTTGAGAAATTACCAAATTTCAAAATAACTGCTGAAAATCCTAATTGATCTTAATATTCAAACAATTGGAACATTAAAGCTAATTATGATATTAATAGAGTTAATTCAAGAACTTAGATAACAAAGTGATCTAGACGGTTGTTTACGAATAATCTTACCTCTTACAAGAATCATTTTTGTCAGGTTGTAAGATAAATCTCAAATAATCAAAACAAAGGTGTAAAGAAGAAGAGGCTCTCGAGAATAATAATGTTCAAGAAACAAAAGAACTAAATGCACCCTATATATAGGAAACCTATCAAAAATAGCATGGGATATGAATACTACTTTTATGAAATAATAAATAGTAAAACCTAACTAGGAAACTTTAAACTAGGAAAACAAGTAAAAATTAAGGGTGTGTTCGATATGGAGGAAAATGTTTTCCTGAAAAATGTGTTTTTGGAAAATAAGTTAATTTCTACTTATTTTTTCATGTTCGTTTGGGTAGTGAAAAATAAGTAAATTTCTTACTTATTTTCTCATGTTCGTTTGATTGGTAGAAAACATTTTTCGAAAAATACCCACCCCAGCCCCCACCAACTCCACGCCAACCCCACCACCCCATACCACACCAAACCCCACACCCATCCCCCCTTCCCCCCTGCCCCAAAAATGAAATTGAAGTTTTTAATTTTCTTTTCTGGTTTTTCTACACCACCACATCCCTCCCCTCCCCTCCCCCCCGCTCCCACCCCCCTCCCCCAAAAAAAAATCTTAAAAAAGGTTTTAAAAGTTACTTTTTTTTGAATTTTTACACCACCCACTCCAATTTTTTTAATTTTTAACCACACAAATCTTTCAATTTTTATAATTTTTTTTATAAAGATAAAATTAATTATGGAAGTAGAAAATTCCGAGGGGGTGAGTGTAGAGAATCAAAAAAGAAAACTTTTCAAAAAATTTAATTTTTTTTTTTTGGAGGGGGTGGTGAGGTGAAAAAAATAAAAAATAAAAAGAAACTTTTAAAACTCTTTTTAAGAAAAAAGAAAAAAAGTATTTGAGGGGGGAGGAGGGGTGGTGGGGGTGGAAGTTGGGGGTGGGGTGAGAGACGTGGTGTAGAAAACCAACAAGAAATGATTTTTTTAAAAAAAAATATTTTGAGGGGGGTATGGGGGTGGGGGTGGGGTGGGGTGCAGTTTGGGGGGAGGGATGTGGTGGTGTAGAAAACCCAAAAGAATTTTTTTTTTTTGGGGAAGGGGGTTGCGAGGGGGGATGGGGGTAGGCGTGGGGGTGGGGGTGGGGCGGGGTGCGGGGTGGGGGAGGGGATGTGGTGGTGTAGAAAATCCAAAAGAAATTTCTTTTTAAAAAAAAAATGGGGCGGGTTGGGCGTGGGGGTAGGTTTGGGGGTGGAGGTGGGTGATGCATGGGTTGTGGGAGTAGTTGGGGGTTGGGTGGTTGGTGAAATGTCGCTTGTGGACTTATTTTTCCTATTTTGATTAGAAAAATCATTTTTCCCATTTTTTAGAGACTTATTTTCCGAAAAATGTTTTTCAAAATTTTTTACCAAACGAACATAAGAAAATTAGAAAAATGTTTTCCTCCCTACCGAACACACCTAATGTACCACTTCTTTTAAAAACTAGCTAACAAAAATAAGGTGTTGTTTGGTTGGGGGGGGGGGGGGGGGGTTATTGACAAATTTTCACTAGAAAACCCACGTGAACTTCAGCTTAATTGGCCGAGCAAGGCAGCCCTATTTCATATATACATGTAGTGGCTACAAATTGAAATTACACGGATGCAAGTTCTTTTAGAGCCCAGTAGCATTACTGTATCTCTAATTAGGTGCTTTGTCAACTTCAGTTTTCATTGTAAAAGAAGAACAAGAAACCAAACAAATGAACAAATTCATATACACATGCAGTGGCTACAATTTGAAGTTGCATCCGGTGTAAACTATATATATATATATATTTGAAAGTGTTAAAGGTTCAGGTTGATAAATAAAGTATGGAGAATATCTCATACCAGTTCTACCACCCATGTCTGTTGCTGATCAACTTTGAGGTACTTAAATCTATATGGTATTGCTATGGAACTTTTACACCACCCTTTATATAGCATTACCTATAAATCTTTTTCCTTATTTGATTAAGGTGATTGATTTTCTTGGGATAGAAGTCTAATTCCAAAATAATACTACACAAAATTTTCCTACTGAAAAACAAGAATCCCATTCTAAGCACACGTCCTTTAAAGACAATATGAACTTTCGTCCAATTCCAAATTGAATTCAATAATGGACAATTGGACATTACGTGACTTCCAATTTCAATTGGACTTCTACTTGAGTCTTTATTAATACATTTATACATCACTAGTTTCTATGAAGGGAAAATAACATTGTGTGACTCTTTGGGTTATTTACCCGAAATGGCCCATATTTGGATTTCTTACCCGAAATGGCCCAATTTCGGGCAAAATGAAATAAACCAAAAAAGATGAAGCGCTCTCTCCTCACACGAACAACACTCTTCCTTTCTCTTCACTTCTAAGTGAAGCAACTGCTATCTTGCTAAAATCTCTCCCAACGAAGTAAGTTTTCTTCTTCTTCTCAATTTCTTTCCGTCATTGTTGTTCTAATTTTGTGCTTCATTTTCGTTTTCTCTTTTATGTGTGCCTTCACAGTAGCATTTGTCTTTTACAACTGAATAAGCTTCTTCTTCCCTTTTATTAGGGTCTTCAACAGCCAATTTCTATTTGGTTTTGAGTTAGGTATCTGATTTTTCTTTTTAAAGTGCTTTTAGTTTGGTTTAGGGTTTAATTTTGGTGTTATTTAGGGTATGTTGGTTTTGATTTTCTAAGCTAATAGGAGTATACTTTACTTGCATGCACTGTTTTAGTTGCTTTTTTGTGTTGATTTCAGATGGTGATTGTTTCTGTGAGCTTTTTTGTACATCTTCATTTTTTATGATCCTCATCTTCATCTTTTATATGTTTTTTCAGTAGGTGTGTGCGAAAATGTGTTCAAGTAATCGTCGTGGTAATAATGATAATGAAGACGATGATTTTGAGACCCCTGTTGCTCCTCGTGAACAGAGAAGCATTAGAAGTACCCGCTCACAGGAGAAGCAAACTGTTAAATCTATTAAGGCCGGCAAGAGAAAGGCCGAGAACGACAATGCAAACAGTAAAAAGAAAAAGAAGAAGGTTCCTGATCTAGCCGAAAAGAAGGTATTCTGGCTTTTGTGTAATGAGTCTAGGATTCACATATTTTGTTCCAGCTTTATCTTGTTCACTTATTTTAGCTTTGTATAAACTGGTATAACTATGTATATCTGAACCCTCGAGCTATTTTTGAATGGTTTTCCTGTTTTCTAGTCGAGGACTTATACTCGTATAAACTGGTATAACTATGTATATCTGAACTTGGTGCTATTTTAAATGAGTTCCCTCTGTTCTAGTGGGGACTTGTATAAACTAATATAAATATGTATATCTAAACTGAAATTTGGTGTATCATTCTCTCTTCCGATTAATTCTCACTATTTCTTATTTTATTTTTCCATGTTTAGGTTGGTGAGTACTATCTAAAAGCTGCTGAACATATCCAAACCAGGATTAGTTGTCATACAAACACAGAGATTCTCAGCATTCTGAAGCAATACTTGACTGAAAAACAGCAACAAATGTTTCGGGATAGTTGTTTTGGCTACTTCCTCGACTTGCCTCCATTCAACAATCAGAATCAACTCATATATGCTTTGTTACTGAAGGAAATTGCCCCTGATTGTGAAAAGGAGATATGGATTAAACTCAATGGTACTACCTTGGGGTTCGGCATTATAGAATTTGCTTTGGTTACTGGGTTGAAATGTTACGAAGATAATAACACTGTGTATGTTGAGCCAAAAGTTAACAGGTTACTGAAAGAGTATTTTCCCGGAGATGGAAAAAAATCAGTAATGAGGGAGAGTTTGCTTGATCGCTTCAAGCAAAACGGGTTGGAAATCATATGAGGATGCGCTCAAAATGGCCATATAAGTATTCGTCCACCATTTCCTTTTCTCTGATGCTAATAAGCATAGCATATTAAAAAAATATTTTGATATAGTTGAGAGTGGTCAGTATCAAAGGTATGCATGGGGCAAAAAAGTATTTGAAGACATGTTCAGAACAATGAGGTATAAACTGCGTGCCAAGTTGACGATGTACAGGCTCGGGGGTTTGCCATTTGCATTCCAAGTATGATTTTATGAGTGTTGCTCCACAGTTGACAAAACTCTAGCTTCTCGTGTTGGAAATATTGTGCAACGCATCCTTAACTGGAAAGTCAAAGAAGCTCCGACGTTTGTGGACCTAACTAGTGGGAAACTCATGACTAGTATTTACCAGGTAGAGTTCTTGTTTGCTATTTGATATATGTTTATGATTGTGGTTTGAGAAAAGTATTTCTGAATGTGCTAGACTGTTGTTATTTAAGTGACATGTATGATCTGTATATGTCATGTATAATCATGTATACATCATAGTCAGAAATGAGACTGTGACATGTATACACAACTTATACATGGCTTATACAAAAAATTGAGATATGACTATGTATAATCATGTATACAAGATAGGTAGATTCCATTTTCTTTTGTATAAATCATTTATAATCATGTATATGTTACATCTTTTCTTACTTTAATTTGTGTTTATATCAATTTAATTTTTTTTATTGTTGGAGTTGGAGTACCGGAACATTACCCCTACCAATGAAGAGATATCAAGGCTGAATCTTGCGGAATTTTCTGAAGATGTCAATTTTGATCTTCTATTGGAAGAAGATGTGCCTGCCATTGACAATAATCATTCTAACTTTGCATCCCCAGTTCATCCACAGAAGCAATAGCCTCGTCCGAGATGCAATAGTTTTGCAAGCCCTGATAGTTTGAAGGCTGAAATTAGTGAGTTGAGGGTTGCCGTCGGAGAGGTATTGTATTAACTTGTGCCTTTTCCAGTTTGTTGTATACATATGCTTTGTTGGTTTAGCTTTTGTCATTTTTTTTGTTCTCTAGCTTACCAAAAAAGTTGTGGTACCTGATGATTATGTGGTTTCTTCCTTTGAAAAACTATTCAACTTGTTTGATTCCAAGGCAAAAAAGAAAAAGGCGGATGGCGTTCCTGTTTCTGAGGTACCCTTTTTCCATATTTTATTTCCTTCTGTTTTTTAAAAAATAATATGTAACCTCAATTCTGTGTTATTTTTATTAGAAACATCAAAGTATTGATGATGATGATACATATGACCACGACTAGGGGTGGCAAACGGGCGGGTCGAGTCGGATATGAGTCGGGTTGAAAATGGGTTAACAAAAAACGGATCAATTACCCAACCCACCCATATTTAACACGAATAAAAAATGGGTTACCCAACGGATAATATGGATATCCATATTATCCCAAGCTACTTAAAAGATGTTGGCTTCATGTAACTAATATGGGGAAGATTAATTTACCTTCTTGTCCACAAATCCAATCCGTAGTACATAGTTGCGCCTCAGCATTTGTCGAAGAATAAAACTTCGAAACATTCCAATGACACGACCTCCGACCTCCAAAAACCTTTTCTGGAAAATACTCACCCACCCCCCTCCCAACTCGTCTATTTGATATATCTTGTTTTACTTTTATAAGAAATTATAGAAAATGAAAAAAACATTCTTACCCCCACCCGCCCCATTGTGCCCCCACTCTACCACCCATCCCACACCATTTTTTTTATTTTTACAAAAATTTTATAAAAGAAAAATAAATGATATGAAGTAGAAAACTCGAGAGGGGTAGGGATGCTGGGGGGGGGGGTATTAAAATAATCATTTTTGCAACGTAGCCTTTCTAAGATAGTGGCCACTTATGTAAAGTAGCCATTTTTCTAAAAGTGACAAAAATGGATACTTTTGCAAAGTGGCGTTTTTTTGAATAATGACCAAAAAAGTTGCTATTTTTGCAAATTTGCATTTTCGGTTGTTTTGCAAGAATATATTTTTTGCAAAAATAGTCATTTGATGTCACCTTTAAAAAATGATCAATTTACAAAAAATAGCCATTTTGTGCCACTTTTAGAAAATGGCTAGTTTACAAACATAGTCACTTTTTTGGGTTGTCGTCAAAGTGCAAAGTAGTCATTTTTTTTGTTGTTTTAGAAAAAGACCACTTGCAGAGGTATACACATATTTGGTTATCTTATAAAAATAGCCACTTTGTGAAAGTATTAAAATAACCATTTTTTCCATGTGTCCTTTCTAAGATAGCAGCCACTTTTGTAAGGTAGCCGTTTTTTAAGAATGTGACAGAAAAATGGTTACTTTTGTAATGTGGCCATTTTTGAAAAATGACCAAAAAGTTGCTATTTTTGCAAATTTGCATTTTCGGACATTTTGCAAAAAATACATTTTTCACAAAAATAGCCATCTTTATGTCACTTTTCAAAAATGGTCAATTTACAAAAATAGCCATTTTGTGTCATTTTTAAAAATTGGCTAGTTTACAAACATATTTACTTTTTTGGGTTGTCTTCAAAGTGGAAAGTAGTTTTTTTTTTTTTTTGTGGTTTTAGAAAAAGGTCTCTTGCAAAGGTATGCACATATATGGTTATCTTATAAAAATAGTCACTTTGTGGAAGTAGCATCTTTTTCAAATGCAGGGTGGGAATTGGAGTTGGGGTGTAGGAGGCGAGAGGTAGTGAGTTGGGGGATGAAGGTTTGTGTGGTTAGGGGGCCAAATTGGTATTTCCGTCAAACCAAACATTAGAAAATATTTTTCCGGAAATGTTTTCCGCATCCAACCAAACACAAGAAAATAAGTAGGAATATCACTTATTTTCCAAGAAATCATTTTCTAGGAAAACATCAAACCAAACATTAGAAAATATTTTTCCGGAAATGTTTTCCGCATCCAACCAAACACAAGAAAATAAGTAGGAATATCACTTATTTTCCAAGAAATCATTTTCTAGGAAAACATTTTCCATCATACCAAACACACCCTATATGTTGTGAGTTTTATCCATTTTACCCATTAAGTTACCCATATTTTAAGTGGATAATATGGGTTGACTCATATTGGACCCATTTTAAATGGGTTGGATATCCGACCCATCTAAAATGGGTTGGGTTGGACGGATAACCATATTTTTTACCCATTTTGCCACCTCTAACCACGACGGGTATCAACATTTCGATGATCATGACTTTACCGCGAATGTCCCTGAAGTAAATATGCCTGCTGAGGAAACTAAGTCACGTGTCAAGGAAAATGAGGGAGTTACTGGTGGTAAGGCAAACGAGGGAGTTACTGGTGGTTTTTCTGGTATATATTCCCTCACTTTCTGAACTACATAATTATCTTTTATTTATATAACTTATAATGTACCTTTCTCTGTCTTAGGGGCAGCGGAAACACCTGTTGTGAATGAGTCAAACATAGGTCATGTCAATGAACTCACTGATGAAGTTTTGGCCAAGTTAAACATGTCCCAAAGTGTGCTTGATAGGCAACATGCCAATAAAGAAGACATGACACCCGAAGAATTGGCTCGGAAAAGTTTCCAGCAAAATGTGTTTCTTCTCCATTTGTGGTAGATTTTGGTTCTGATATAAGTGGCACATCAAAGTCAGTGCCCAAGTACATTTTTGAGGAGAAGTATCCTTTTGTGAACAACATTGATAAGTTTGATCCCTATTCACCTGAGGGTAGAGCATTTGCTGAGTTTGTTGATGATGGGACGATTTCAACACAAAGGTAGCTTCATTTTTTAAAGATTTTTCTTTTCTTTTTACAATGATCCATATGTGTTGATTATTTTTCATTTTCATGATTTTAAAGCGCCAAAGATATTTATCCCGAGGAAAAAAACAATCTGCCCGTGCCTTTTATTTTTGGATCAATTTATGTGAGGAAGACGGATTGGTTCCACACGATTTCATACAGTTGTCAACTTTTATCTGATGAGGTATGTGATTTTCTTATAATTTTCAATGTTTCTGTTGCTGCGGGTAGTTCAGGGTGGATTTTAGTTGTTGTTTAGCAAGTTCTAAAGTTTCTTTGGGTTGATTCACTAATGGTTGTTACTTTACTTCTATTTTCTGGTCTAAGCACATTGATGTCATATTTTACTATTTGAGAAAAAAGGGTAAATATGATCCTACTGTTGCTATGCGGTTCACGACAACTGACTGGTTTTTTGGTGGCAAGATTGCTGAGTTCTATGAAAAGAATCTCAAGGCTAACCATGATGCTGCTATTATTCCTGAAGTTAATGAGATATCTCAGTATATTCAAGGCTTTTACTATGACGCAAATGTACCATGGGACACAGTTTACCATGTGTTAATTCTGATTCATGTCAAGCGTGGAAAAAAAGATACAGGTCACTGGGTCTTGGGTGTGGTTACGTTCAAGGATAGGTACATCCATGTATATGACTCTAACTGGTGTGCTTTGTTACAAAAGCACTGTTGCCTTTTGCATTCATCATACCTCAATTATTGACAAGTACCAGATTCTATGGCAAGAGGAGCGAGATTGATTTCAAAAGTGATGCATATGCCGATAAAGCACTATCTGACCCGTTGTTGGTCAATTTGGTCACTGATCTGCCACATCAGTTCAATGCGTAAGTTTTTTTTTATACCGTTTTAGTCACGATATTTTGTGTACCTACAGTAGCTTATGGGAAATTTGGTGCTTACAGGGATTGTGGCGCTTTTATTGCTGCCTTTGCTGAGTATTTCATCATGGGGAAGAAAATAGACAAAAAGAATTTCGACATCGACACATATCGCGCAAGAATTGGATCCCAGTTTGGCAATATGGATTGAAGAAACAACAACTTGGTGTCGTCAGCGATGATGAGGTCAAGGGCAGGATCGACAAGAAGAAGAAGAGGGGGCGGCCAAAAAAGCCGAGAAACGTAGTTAATTTGTAGTTTCAGTGTACTTATTAGGAGTATTTTTATTTTCGGTTTTGTTAAAGTACATCTTTTGATGAATCACAATACCTTTTTGCTATTCGCAAAAGCATAAAACTACTGACTAGTTAGTTTGTTATGGATTTTTGGTGTAATTGACTCTTGTAAAAATCTGAAGGCATGGACCAATTATGGAATCATGGCTTTGTAATTGATTTCTCTTACTGAATTACTGTTAATCAGAGGCTGTTTGACATGTTGGTATGATTTAGTCACTAATAGTACTGTAAGGAATTTGTCATGAGAATTTCATATGCAGGTTTATACATTGTTTATACACACATATACAGGGTTATACGTTATTATACATCACTTGTATACACATGAATTTGTCACGGGAACTGTATATGCAGGTTTATACATTGTTTATACACACATATACAGGGTTATACATTATTATACATCACTTGTATACATAGGAATTTGTCACGGGAACTGCATATGCAGGTTTATACATTGTTTATACACACATATACAAGGTTATACGTTATTATACTAAATATATATACACACATATACAGGGTTATACGTTATTATACTTCACTTGTATACACAGGAATTTGTCACGGGAACTGCATATGCAGGTTTATACATTATTTATACACACATATATAGGGTTATACGTTATTATACTTCACTTGTATACACAGGAATTTGTCACAGGAACTTCATATGCAGGTTTATACAACTGCATATGCGGGTTTATACATTGTTATACACACATATACAAGGTTATACATTATTATACTTCGATGTATACAAAATTTATACAAAGTTATACATAGATTATATAGTCTTGAGGTTGCATATTGGTGATTATACACCTAGTAACTTAGAAAGAAACAAAAATGAAGGTTTATTTGACTTGACACTCGATCCCAACAAATACTATACATGGGTAGTTAAAATACTATACATAGGCAGTTAGAGCAGCTAGAGTAAACACATGTAACCAATAAGATTCAAGGAATTAACAAGAAAATAAGCAGCTAAAGTGGAATATATTTTCAATATTGTGGCATAGTCTAACTTGAAATGCTTATCCACGCTTCAAAAGCACTACTCAAATGTTGCTATGAATTTTGAGTCAACTGTTGCTATGAATTTTAAGTACTCAACATGGTTCCAACGACAAGAAACGAAAACATAAAGTCTAGTGTTTCAAACTAAGTTCTTTGGTATATTTTTGCATGTTTTCCTATTGTGACCAGCTTGTCCACACCACCCACATGAAAGCTTAGCCCTCCTCTTCTTATTGTTATTATTATTATTATCCGTCTCCGAAGCCGGTTTGTATCTCTTGATTTTTGGCCTTCCAGCACTTCTCTTCCCTTCTGGTGGTAAGACCATATTCTTCATGACCTCTCTAGGGACAACCCATGTAGTCTCATCTGGAATAGGATTCACAGGAATTTCCCATGTTTTCATGGGATAATCCTTCTTGTAGTAGAAAGAGCAGAATTGGATTGGGTCCATTCCATTGTGCTTTATAACTGCCCAAGCGTGCGAGCATGGCAATTCATTCATTTGAAATCTCTTACAACTGCATGTTTCCTCTCCGAGATCCACTATGTTTATCCTTTTGCCTTCAACCACAGTGTACAACTGGTCCGTAGAAGGTATTGCCTACAGTTTTTTCAAGAAAACGGAAGACATTTATTATGGATGCAATTCAGTAATACAATGAAATATTGTACTCAAGTTTTTACCGTCATGTTCTGTGATGCAATCATATTTTTCTTCAACTTCTTGTTGTACATTTTGCCAAGCTTTGTAGACTTCGTTGCATGTTTCCTATTTTCGTAGCTCCATTGTGTCATCAACTTTGTCAAAAACTCTAGCAAGCGTCTTACTAGAAGCTCTCTGGCAAATTTGTTTGTCGAACTCATTGACTCAGCTATATTGGAGGTCATGAAAATTGTCATTTTCACTCTACAGAACTCTAGACCACCGTTCATACCCAACATTGAACAAGTAAGGTTGCACTCGCTGATCAATTTTATTCAATTCGTTCATGTAGTGTTCAAATCTTTCAGTGGTGTAAGCCTTAGCCAAAGCAAAAAAGATCGGTCTCGCTTTTTCCTTATTTTTCCTGAATAGATCCTTGACGTTGTTCCACAAATGGTAGATGCAGAAACAATGAGGCACTTCTGGATAAACAGTTGATGTTGCATTATGGATGCTATCATGTCTATTCGAAACAATACACATTCCTTCCCGAACCCCAAAAGTATTCTTCAATTGCATGAAGAACCATCCCCAAGATGCATCATTTTCTGAGTCGACGAGTGCATAGGCTAGCGGAAGGATATTCCCTGTTTAGACAAAATATACACACTTATACAGACAGTATAGAAAAATATACACACGTATACAGACAGTATAGAAAAATATACACATGTTTTATACAAGTATATACAAACTGAAACTACCATTAAGAGAAAGGAATCCTGATACAGTGTACTCACCAGCTGCGTCCAATGTGCAAGCAGTCAATATTGCCCCCCTATATGCTGCTTTAAGAAAGCTCCCATCAACCACCATTATTGGCCTATAATATTCCCAACCCTTAATAGATGAATACAGGGAAACAAATGCGTAAAGGAAGCGTCCCTCATCCGACTTATGCAACCTTGTAACCGTTCCTGGATTTGTGTACTCCAACATATAGAGGTATGATAGCAACTCCCCATAAGATACACTAGGTTCCCCTCTTACTATTTCCATTGCCTTTTCTTTAGCTCTCCACGCTTTCATATAGTTCAACTTAACCCCGTGCTCTCGTTGCATGTCACTTATTATATCTTTTGGAGTGTAATTTCTTTTCGGATAAGAAAGTTTATCCACAACAAAACCAGTAACTACAACTGAAGTAGCTTGACGTTGCATTAAGTATCTTTTAGAAAATGAACATGTAGAAACATTATTGAAATGCCTCACTTTGAATATGTCACGACCCAACCCCGTAGGCCGTGACTAGTGCCCGATCTAGGCACCCGAACCCATCTATCAAATATTATCTCAAATTCTATCAACTCATTCTAGTATATGGCGGAAGCCGACAAGGCTTTATTTCAAATTTAGGTAATTTCCAGAAAAATTTCGGCAGAGTTTCCTTTGTTTTACGGACTATCCAATATACCCTGCACGCAGAAAATACCAACAAAAGCCACACAGGGCTAACCAAGCAATATATAAACATATGCGGACCGGCCGCCTCGGTGTATGGGATCGCCCAAACGACATGTACATACATCCATACAGAAAGACCCTAACCCACAAACATGTCCACAGACCTCTAAACAGACCGACAGAATCATATGACGGGACAGGGCCCCGCCGTACCCATGAACGAATATATACAAATGCACTAATAAATATATATACCAAAAGTATAAGCTCCGGAAAGAGAGGAGCACTCCGAATAGCAGAAAGGGTGTCCTAAACAGGTGGATCACCAGGCTGTGCGTCCGTACCTGCGGGCATGAAACGCAGCCCCGGAGAAGGGGGTCAGTACGAAATATGTACTGAGTATGCAAAGCAGAAGGTACAGAAATAAATCTGAACAATAATCGAATCAGATATATAGAAAATAATACATATCAAAAAAAAAATATCAAAATGTTTATTTCCAAAGTATAAATTATGCATAGGGCACAGGAAAATGTGGTCGCCCGCCTGTCGATGGCGCCACAACACAGCATAACACCAGAAAGTTTCAAATCTCCGAATCCCCGTCACACATCACAACACAGCATAACGCCAAACATAAGTGGAACCCGGCCCTCGAGCGAGGAGCACGGTGAACCATAATCACAGCATAACACCGGAATGTATCACAAAGCGCACGACAACAGAACCGGCCCGGGAACCGGTGAACGATATCACAGTAGGCACGAGCGGAGTAGTGAGGAATCATATGCATAAAATCATTATTATAAATCTGAAGGATAAGTAAAATAGTCATATTCGAAATCGGAATAATAATTATCACTTTTTGTTTCAAAGTTGTCGAATTTCAAAAAGGGCGTCGCGGGACCCACGGACGAGTATAGACCCGAACTGAGCCCGCCTATGAAAAACATACTCATTTTATATCATACAAACTCCTACGAAAATTTCAAAGCAATCCGAGCTTTTCTGAGGAAATTATGGGCGTTTGAAGTTTTGGAATCGCTAAAGAATGAACTTTAAAACAAAAATCAGCTTTTATGTAATCTCTACAAATTATGGATTCCAAGAACATAAGGATCAATTTTTTGCCATGACAAGGCAAGGATGCCAAAGAACAAATGCGATTCATAAACATGCTCGGATTGTGAGAATAGAGTTTCCTCGAGGCTTATATCATAGCCTATTTTAACTAAGGCATGCCGAAGAAGGAAGATTACTTTACATACCTCAAACGCTCTCCAATACGATCCAAACTCAAGCTAAATCCAACCTATGATTCGGGCTGCCCACGATCTATAAACAAGCCATAAAATGCCAAACATTAGCTAAAGACTTTTTGGGCATTAAATTCCAATTTCGCCCTTAATTCTACAGAAATTTGGGCAGCATTTCCCCTGTAAATAGGCTACCCCGAGAACTTAACTCGGCCGTATCAATCAACAACAACAACAACAACCAACCTAACAACATTAATAATCAATCCGAAAGGTAATACAACAATAATAGCTCTCTTTTCCATCATTCATCAACTTTCATAAATTCAATTCGACGACTTACCTTCAAGCCAAAATCGACGCTTATACGCTCACATACTAACCCGAACCCATACCAAAAACATTTCAAGACATTCTAAGCAATTTATACAATTTTTCCAACAATCCATAAATTTTCCCAAGCTACTCGAAACAGCCCCTAACCGAGACAGCCCCCCTAACTTTTTCTTCATTTCCAAATCATGGTTCGTATCTACAATTTACATTCTAACAATGCTATTTTCATCAATACACAATTTACATTAAATGTACAACAACTTCCAAATCAGTCCGCAATATTTACAACATCAATTTGAGTCAATAAACTTTCATTTCCAACATAGAATTCATGGCGACGACGGCTAAACAATAAGCGATACTAATTCAATTCTTGGCACATAAGGTGACCCATTTTCGGCTAACACTACACATATACATATATGGATGATTCTCAATTGTTCTTCACCTTACAATGATCATAATCAACTAACTAGGCATTAATTCATAATTTCAATCACAACACAACAACACCCATTTACACGGCTCAAGCTCCACATACACAACTCACCTCCAACATTTCATATTTCATGATTTTCCTCCATTATAACATACTACAAGATACAAACAACCTTTATAACACAAAAGAAAGATCAACTCTCACCTATCCTCTTCAATTCCACAAAATGCTAGGGTTTCCAATGGATGAAAAATAATGGGTTGATCGCTCCAACGACACTCCCACGCTACTTAGGGACCTCAAAATAGTGGGTTTGTACCAAGGAAATAATTTTGGAAGAGCAAGAAATGGGGGTGGATTTTTCCTTGGGCTGGCCGAGAGCCCCCTTATTGTGGTGCTCTTCAATTCCTTCTTTTTTTTAAGAGTTGGAGTGAAGTGAAATGAAGTGGTCATCTTTTTAACAATGCAAGACTTAGTCAAGGGTGCCTTGGCCCACATAATGAGTTGTTCCACTTAGAAGATGACACAAAGTTGTGTGGGCACCACATGGAATTTGTGGATGACTTTCCACTTCAAATTTTATCACCTTTGGTCCCAAATTTTCCTAATTGTTCCATACCAATAAATTCATGCACAACTTATATCTCAAAATAAATTCGAAGGTCAAGAATCCCGACTTTGTATCCCAAAATAATTTTGTCCTTAACTTATCATAAATAAATCCGGATTATTCCACTGTACAAAAATACGGGTTCTAACAGAATATTTTTCCCATGTACACAGCAGAAGATTTGAAACTCCAATCACAGTTGTCATCCACACAAGAGAGGTGATACCTAGTAGTAAATAATTGAAACTTCTTAATACAAATTTATACACAAATATCCATAAACATATCCACAAAGCACATACATACAGTACACGAATTACTCTATCAACATACGTACTATTCATATATACAAATATATAACAGAATATACAATTTTATACCATACCTTGTTGCACTTGATCTCTTCACATTAAAGTGGAACTTCTTGCGCAGGACATAGTTTTTCATTACACTAGCAAGTGTTTCCTTGTTTATGTAACTTTGATCCTCCGCAACATATTTTTGTAAAACGTTTTCTATTATACCACAATCATTGTTTTCAGTTTCACTAATTCCTTCATCATTCTCATAATCAATTTCATCATTCTGAAACTCATGGATCCGCAACATATTTTTGTAAAACGTTTTCTATTATACCACAATCATTGTTTTCAGTTTCACTAATTCCTTCATCATTCTCAGAATCAATTTCATCATTCTGAAACTCAATCATATTTATTGTATATGCATCAGCAATCTCTTGTTTAAGTCCACCTCTACCTAAGTCCACTGAATCTGTAGTAGCAAAATTACTATCCGAACAACCAACACCAATTGACACCTTCTTCACTGTTATACACAATGGATAGGCAGCGAATTTTGAATTTTTTTCTTCAATTCAAAAAACGCCTGTACACTAGTGTCATTGTGAATTAGCATAGGCGGTAAACCATCCTTCGGAATGAACTTGATCTGTATGATATTCAATTCAGAATCAACCTCGATCTATTTTGAAATTGCTAACACTAAGTTCTCAAAATTGAAACAAGATTCGATAACAACACAATCCCCAACGAAATTGACAAATTTATTTTCAAAATTCCATTCACCACTATGCTGAATATATATAGGATAAACTTCCATCGCATAAAATTGAATTGAAATCAATGTTTTCTCTTACTTTTAATCGAAGAATCTTTGAAAATCACTAATAATCAAGGAAAAAGTAAAGCAAAATCTACATGCAGATTTGAAGGAGATATTCAATCGCAGAATTGGAAGGAGAAATCGAAGAACCTGAAATCACGATTTTACTGCCATATACAATTGTATTGGAGAAAATCATGGAAAATCTTCCACAAAATCTTCGTAGGGATTTGGAGGAGAAATTGAGGGAAGTTACCTTCTGAGCTGAAAGAGAATAAGCCGTTATTTGACTATATTCAGCCTCTTTTATAGCTGGGCCATGATTTGTTGGGCCGCTAGTTTGTAATACAAAATATGGGCTATTCCCGTGTAATTTTGGCTCTTAAATTGATTATTAGTGAAGTTTTCCCAACGTTGAGATTACTTCATAATATGAAAGAAATGGTCCAACAACTGCAAATAATCTGCCAAATTTTCCGTAGGCTATGGAAAAGGCATGGAATATACCTCCCATGCGTCAGTCACAGCCCAAGTTCAGGTTGTGACAGTAGAATAGCTGAAATGCATAATACAGCAAGTGATCAAGGTAGCCTTGTATATTTTACTACAGATGCAGCTTAAACAAGTTAGCATGGCATGAAAAAAATCAATTAATGGCACCAGTAAAATGATCAAGTTTAAATGGCAAGATATGAATTCCGTACAGCCAAAGGAAACAGATAGAAGTTTCAACAAAATTAAGGAACATTGTTCAAGAATTCCGGCCCAATAAGTCTTGTTAAATCACAATCCAGAGATCAAGTTAAACGATTGACGATACCAACTACAGAAACATCAGCTTGCACAATGCAGCAGTCTTCAACAAGGAAGCCCTCTTTAGGATCATTGAGTTCACATAATGGCATAAATGATGGCCAACCCCAATTGTCTCCAGCAGCTGAAAACCAATTTACACCACCTATAAGACAACAATGTCAAATTATTTTAAGGAAATAAGAAGTAGAAACCAACAAAATTGAGGATCTGTTTGACATGGCTTTGGAACAGCTTTTAATAACAAACGATTAGTGTATTTGATAAACGTCTAAAAATCATTTTTATTCACATACTAGTCAGGTAGTTTCCCAAGTGAAACTGATTAGACAAAAATTCAAAAAACTAGGTGGTATTATTAAACCAATCTAGCCATGCTAGGGCAGTGGAGCATATGGCTATGTATCACTCCTTGAGAGATGTCCACCATGAACGTTTACTTCTTTATAATTATTATCAGGCGCAACATTTTGGGAGGCCCTTTTACATGTCCGGATTTGTCATCCCCGTGTTTGTACTTCACAAAGTTTCATCCAAACCCCTGAACATGTTCAAAACAGGTATTTTAAGCCCCTCTGACAATTGACCGAGCTGATGTGGCATTTTCAAGAGTGAGCTATACAAAACGAGTGTTCCAACAATAAAAAAAAAGTCGCCCCGTTCCCAAATTCTAACAATCTAGTCCATATGGTACAAACTCAAACACCATGCGCTTTGTCATTTTCAAAAGATGTATCTTAAAAGCAACAGTGCCATGATTTCTGTGTTATTTCGATTACCTGACAGTAGAATGTGAGGATTTAGTTCATGATGATCACGTACACGATTTGGTTAATCACAAGAAAGAATTATACACAAACTACCATCAATATGACGGCGTAATCCCTTCATTCTCTTCCCCTTTTCTACATTCTCTAATGTCAAACCTGAACAAAACACAAGAATACATCAAATGAGACTCGACCTTCTATCAATTGCTTGATGTATTTGCAGCTGCGAGATCAATTGTTGAGGTTTTTTAGAATGACACCAAGACTATGGAAGTGGATTGGGCTACTGTCAAATTGGGGTGGTGTGGGCTGGTGTGGTGGAGGTGGTGAGTGGAAGAGGGAGAAATGGGCTGACGGAGAGAGAAGAGAAAGATTTGAGATTTCTTTTTTTTTTAAAAGGGATAAATTTGATTTTTTCATAAAAGCTAATTTCTTATAAAATAAATGATGACATGGCACAATTTTATCTGATCTGGATCACGTGTCCTTCAAATGAAAGCAAGTGAGGAACACACACGGTCAGAGGGGTTTAAAATTCATGTTTTAAGCATATTCATGGGTTTGGATGAAACTTCGTAAATACAAACACCGGGATGACAAATTCAAACAAGTAAAAGGGCCTCCCAAGCTATTCCACCTTATTATAATATTGCTAAGATACGTGAAATACAAATAACCATCTCACATGAAACACCTATTTACTCAAATATGTAATTTCTTCTAATAAGGAGAATTCAAGTTGCGCAAAATTATTTCAAATGAAGGCAATCAGAAGTTTTAACATTTTCTTCCTGATAAAACCTGACCAACTTCTGCAGGTAATTAGGGAATGAGAAATCATACTATTCATTGAGAAAAAGGAATAAGAGAATGTACCACTCTTCTTGTGATGTTTACCACTAATCCTGTCTTTGATGGAAATGCTAAATTTTGCCTTCACCTTTTTTTGGCAGTCAAATCTTTCAGCATCAACTGATTCAAGAAAGACGGAGATGTTCTGGCCATTTTGTCCAATATTACCTTTAGGATATAATGAAAGTTTCCTGCATATTCCAAACACACCAAACTGTATTTACACTACAAAGAAAAAACACTGGAAGAAAAGTGCGTAAGAACATATATGATGGATAAAAAGACATGATCAATATACCATTTACAATCCCCAACAGTAAACTCTTCAGAACACACTTCATTCTTCAATTTTGTGAATTCAGAAATCTTCCATTCGTGTTTATAAGGCTCAATGTCATTCAATGAGGACAAACATTCACCTATTCCCTGGTTCTTGATGACATATACATCTACTCCAAAGATACATTTGTCACTAACAAGGTAACCATTAGAGGGATCTTTGAATGTTGCATGAGATATACATTTCGAGAAACCCCATTCAGTCTGGATATTGCGGAAACGCCGCTCCATCCCTGCATCAAAAATAAATATAGTCCTAGCAAGTGTATCTGACGTAGTATAAATTTACTGCCTACTTAAATCGAAAGTTTCTATTTATATATGAAATTAGCTTGCTTCTATACACTGAAAATAAAAAAGAACTTCTAGAGAATCAGGTCATGAAAGTGTACAAGTAACCGTCCGCCGAAATTGGGACTTGTAACATGGAAAACAAGACATGTTAAATCAAGAGGAAAAGAAAACTATACCTCTCAATAGATTATAGTTGTCGTGAATCTGATCAAATATCAAGAAGCTAAATGAGGCATTCACCTCCCAATCAGCTTGAAGGGAGGTTGTCGCAACGATGGCCAAGTATGCAGATATATGGCCTTGTCCATCTTCATTTCCATCAGGATGAATGATCATTTTCCTATCCCATGTTCATGAACAGTTCAGGAAATTTTGAACAATTTTTTTTTAAAAAAAAAGGGTATCAAAACAAGTCTACAGCCAATGAAATAATTTTAAATAATCATGTACCAAAATCTTTAATGCTATAGAATATTATAATTAAGAATTCTACTCAATGAGCAATGCATCCAGCTTTCTAGACCTCTTACCGAAAACCCAAATAAGAGAAAAAAGCACAAGACGGGAGGAAAGTAAAGTCAGTTTCAACAGAGATTGCTTGTCCAATCCATATCTAAAATAGCCCATAAAAATATGACCTGCCCAAGTTGTTAGCACAGCTCATTTTGGCCCACTCGTTTATTAACTCAGTCCATTTTGACCCGTACATTTTTTTTTATGACATGGAAACCCACAGCCGCTACCCTTCTAGCGAGCACATGATAAACCTAACTCCTGTGCAATAGCTCGCAAACCACACAGGAGAGGTAACCCGCATTAGGCAAGCCCCGTGCGACGAGTTCGACCCAGAAGGCAAATCCCCTGCTGTTGTAGGCAGGGGGTTTCGAACCTAAGACCTCCATTATGAAAGCTCCATGCTTAACCAACTGAGCCACCCTTGCAGGTATTTTGACCCGCACATTTGACACGTCTACATAGCTTCATAGCTCATTAACTTACCCTTTCTTGTATTCCTTTAGAAATCTATGGTACATGGCCCAACAGACTTGTCTCAAAACTATGTATACATATCTAAAATGAACATACTGATCAGTTAATAGGTATTCATCATGGAGTCAGTATGAGTACAGGATATAGGTATGGACCTAACAACAATATTGTCAAATTTAGTAGGTTTAAACATTGATTTGATTCCTGAGCAGTATCCATACTAGTTCGAGGTGCTATAGACAAAATGAAAGGTTAAACAAATTACGGTTTTACAGAAAATAAATCTTTACCATTAGTTGGTCAATGTATGTACAGATTTAAACAGATTCTACAGATTGTTCCTCTTAGGCCAGTCATTAGAGCTGAACACACACACACATATCCATCATAACAAATAAGAATCAATTAATGATCAGATATGTTTACTCCCAATATTGAGGTAATTAATGGCTTCTTTGTTAAATACACCAAGTATGTATTACATATGGAGTAACACATTCCTGGAGTTTTAAAAATTTATTTTACAATGTGGTGCATCTCTAAAGTCCTCTCCCTTCTTGCTAAATTGACAAAGAGGCAACATATTACTAGCAATATATTACATAGGAATTAGGATCCTACTGTGATGTATCAGTCAAATTTTATTAGCTGTCACTTTTAAATTGAAGGATTTGTATTAATTACATTATTTCAAGGCAAGTGCATAGTTGCGAGAGTTGAGAGAGCTCATTATCAACTAAAGGATTGTGCATAACAGATATCAAATTCTCAAAAAAAAAAAAAAAAAACTAGCAAAAAAAACAAAAAAAGAGAATAAAAATGAGAAAGAAGTCTAGAAAATATTTTGAAGTTAACAACGAGCAGTACCAGCTGTAGCCACCGGACTTGAACTCATTTGATTCATACTTGATAATACCATTGTCTGAGAGCGACGAAAAGGATTCAATCTTCAACAAGTAACGTGCTGGTGATGCATTTGTATTTTCCATGTTTACATCTGACCCTTCTGAAATGGAAAAGACAAGAATACAATCGAACATTAGGTATTGTTTAAGACAATTAAACACTGCTATATCTTCTTTTATAGCTTCAAACCCCACTAGCATTAGAGCATCTTTAATAAGGTGATTTGCCAACTTCATATTTCATTGTGAAAGAATAAAAGGAAGCCAAACAAATGAACAAACTCATATACACTTGTAGATGTAGTAGCTCCAAATTGAAATTGCATCAGATGTAAATATGCAAGTGTTAAAGGTGCATATTAGCTTTAAAATATAAAGCAGGGAGAATATATCATACTACCACCCATATCTCTGTTTCTGATCAACTTTGAGGGACTTCTCACTTCTAGTTCAGTAATCTGTTTTATACTACTTTTTTTTTTTTTTTGGTAGGAAAGATTAACATATTAAGATTCAATACTACTTCAATTACTTGAACCTATATTGACTCTTCTTTTATTAGATGATATAAACCTATATGGACTCTTCGATTACTTCAACCTATAGGAAAGATTAATGAAATAATCACATGGACTCTTCGTTGATTATTTTCTCAGAATCCAAGTCTATTAAAACGTCTTCATTTGCTTCTTTTTTTCCAGCATCCCAAGAAATAGAGGTCTCTTCATTTGTTCCCTTAATTAATTTTCCGGCATCTCAAGACTAAAAGTCACATATCTATTCATTTGGCTTCCACTGTTTAGACCTCTTTTCACAATGTAGGCAGGAATACGATTATACTCCCGACGTCCCAAATTCAGTGTCATCTCAATAAAAATAAATTGTCTCAAAATAAGTGTCATCTTAACAAAAATAAATTGTCCCAAAATAATTGTCACGTTAGGAATTCAAGAAAAAATTGGTAAGTGTTTCCAATTATGTCCTTAGCATTGAATAAGTAGTCCTCTTTAACATTACTCAATTCTCAAAAAAACATTTAACAAATAAGGATAGTTTAGTAAACTCCATATTGTATTTATTGATTTCTTAATGGGCATAATTATTGCTAAGGTGACACTTATTTTGAGACGGAGGGAAGTATATTTTGTGTACTTCCTTAATATCTAAATCATCATATAATATAATGATATAGTATTGAAAAATATAATAATATATCAAAAGTGGGAACCCTTTTATAAGTTTAAAATTGAATTAAAAAATATTCATTAAAAGTACTTAAACATAAGTAAGAGTATAGTAGTCAAATACTCCTCTTAATTAATACGTATTTCATAAGGTACGTGTAAAACAAAAAAGGGGCAGATAATTTGATTGTCATTGGATTTAAACGTTTGAATACATTTATATTAGGTCTCCACACTTTCAGAGTCAATTTTTTGCACAGATTCCCCTTCAAAGGGGCTGGTCTTTAATTTTTTTCCCCTCAAATTGCTGGTCTTTAATTTTTACCCTTCGCTTAAAATATTCAAGGTTCTAGGTTCGAACTCCGGTTCGGTACAAAAAAAAAAAATTCACAAGGCGGAGTTTTGTAGCAAAAGTTAGGCTTTAAGGCAAAGGTTTGTGAAATTCAACTGAGTAAAAAAAAAATTGCCTTAAAGTAGAATTTGCCTCATGTCTGAAGGCAAAACTCTGATTTAAGTAGAGTTTGCATGAAAAATCTGCCTTCAGGTTGAATTTGAAACTCTGCTTTGAGATTTATTTTTTTAATTGAGCGGGAATTCAAACCCGAAACCCAACAATTTAGATGAAGGATAAAATTAAAGATTTTCAATTTGATGAGCAAAAATTAAAGACGGCCCCGAAATAAGGGCATTCTGCGAATTGCCCTTTGGGAGTTGCATTTTCAAAGTCCCATACCTTTACCTTACAGTAAGTAGACTCTCTTTCTTACTCTTAGAAGGTGGAATATTTGAAAAGTTACATTGAGTGATTATTAATTAGGATAATCGAATTCATCTTAATAATTGTCAATTATTTTCTCCGTTCATTTTTACTTGTCTACTATTTCAAAATAGATTTTCATTTTTACTTGTTAATTATTTTCTCCGTTCATTTTTACTTGTCCACTATTTCAAAAATAGATTTTCATTTTTACTTGTCTACCTTTGTATATTATTATAAAATATGCACTTTATTTATTATTTTTTAAGGGGTATGCAAAGTCCACAGTGGACAAGTAAAAGTGAACAGAGGGAGTGCATACGAAAGGTCTTTTCTCACTGCTACAAATATAAGAACTTATGGTTCAAACGAATGCTCCAAGTTTTGGATGAAAAGGCAGAGGAATAAAGAGAAAAAAAGTAAGGGTCTGTTTGGAAGGGCAACTGGTAATTGGGATTTGTTTAATTACTAAGGTAGTAATTGTGCAGCCTAATAATTATATAGTATTATAATTACGATAACCTGTTTGTTTGTCGTAACGTAAGGAAAACATTACAACCTCATTCAACAACGAAATTCTACTTCAATGATATGTCTCATTATATGCCAAGATTGTTAATAATTCATTCTTACAAATATTAGGAGGTGTAGTTTCAAGAACTAAAACAATAGCATTGTTATGCTATATGAACAAAATAAAAAATAAAAAATTACATGGAATCAGAAGAAGTAAAAGTTAGGAAATGAGAAAAAGGAAATGAAAGATAAATAATATAAAAAGAAAAATATGTTTTAAAAATAAAAACAATTTTAAAAAGTAAAAATAAAAAAATTAACTAAAAACAAAAAGGAAATAAATTAAAAAGTATCTTGTAATTACACCATATAATTACCAACAATTCTCACCTCTCCCTTGAGAATTGAAAAGTATAATTACACCCCCTCAATTACACTCAATTACATGCTGACCAAGTAATTACTTGATTAGACAAACATGCTAAAACTGTATAATTATACTCAATTACACCCGAATCCAATTACATGATCGCTTTTCAAATATGCTCTAAGTTAGTCAGGTGGAGAACGGGACAACAACTCTTCATGATGTTAGCAACCAGCCCAAAATCTTGTGATGATAAGTATCAAGAAACCCTGGTATATATAATTGAGTTGTAAACAACTATCCCCTCCGTCTCGAATTATTTGTCGTTTTTTCTTTGTTTCGCACGTCCCTTAAAGATATTAATTAGGAGGGATATTTGACTAACTTTACCCTTATTTATATCCAAGTTATAATTTCACTTCATTAAATATTTACTTTATTTACGTGTCATCTCCAGTAATAATAAAATTATACTAAGGATAAAATAGGGAAAAATAAATAATTGTGTTTTAAACTTTTAAAACCGCAAATAATTTGAGATAATTATTTTTAATAACAACGACAGACAATTTGAGACGGATGAAGTATGTAACTATTTAGAGATAAGCGTGAAGGACTCTAATAACTGTTGTATAAATACCTAATTGAATGTCATGTTCAAATAATTTAATTTTAGAAGAGATGAAGAGGTTATTATTACAACCCTATCATTTTTTTTCTTTACATCAAGCATATTCTTCCAATTAATCCCAAACGAAAGAAGAACCGGATGACTGCGTGTTAGAGTTAGGCATCCGATGACTTTTGTGGTAGAATATTTCATCCTTTAATTTCATTTTACGAAAAAGGCTCAAATGTGTCATCGAACTATCAAAAAATATTCATTCATGCCACTCGTTAATAGATGGGCTCAAAAATGTCACCGCCGTTACCATTTTGGATCATATATGTCATTACTCACTAACGGAATTCTACTACTATCAGATTTTGACATAATCTAAACCCTTCATTTTACGAGTGACATATATGAGTCGTTTCGTAGTTCAGTGGCATATTTGAGTCTTTTCCCAATTCCTGTATAAACCTCAATCTTTTCTAATTTTATGTACCAAGCTTATAAGGACAAGTTTGTCACTTATATTAATAAAATTACTATTAAATAAAAAAACTATGTGTTGACACCCAATTTTTGTCCTCCAAAATTTCAAATTAACTAATTAAGCTTCTTGAATTGCAAACAGAGTAAAATATTTGTTCAAAAAATCAAAAAATATTTTCTAAAGCTTTTTCAGTGATATTTTTCATTTTATTTGGCAAAATACTCTAATATATATTATGTACATTCTACGTATATTTTAGGTATTAATTATGTCTATTTTATCAATTTGAAAATCGATTTACAGGAAAAATAAGTATTTTAATTACATACGTATTTTAATTTTCAAATTAAAATCTTTCACAACTTAACTACTATGATTAGTCAATTTTGCGGATAAATATTTTACTCTGTTAAAGTTAAGAAGCGTGATTAATTAATTGAATAACTAATTCGTCTCAATTCTACTCTAATTCGGCTTAATTTTAAATAGTGGTTTTAATTGAGAAACAACGGATTCAATTTGAGTTAAATTAGTTATAATTGAAATGATTTTGGCTATGACTTAAAGAGAAATTGCTGTTATTTAAAGTCAATTCTTGGCCATCTTTCAATCTCCAAACAAAACCACTATTTCCGTCTAGCACCAACGTTTAAAAAGGGGAAAATGACCTAATAATACTAGTTAAGACTCTTAATTACCAAACATAAGGATATTTTTCCTTATTTACAAAACATAACAACTTAATTACAAAACATAACAGAAATGAAAAAATTAAATGCCCACCCTTTTCCCCTTCCCTGTTCTCTATTTCATACATATCTGGGAACAGATCTGCCCTACCCTTCCCTTTTCTCCGTTCTCTGTTTCCTTCGAGAACTCCACTGATGCAACGAATGACTTTGAAGATGTGGGCCACAGTGATTCTTCTAGAGAGACGATGGATAAATATTACATCGGAGATATTGATGCGTCAACAGTTCCTCTAAAACGTGCTTACATTCCTCCACAACAAGCCCCATAGAATCCGGACAAGACTTCAGAATTTGTTATCAAGATTTTGCAGATCCTTGTGCCCCTCTTGATTTTGGGCTTATCCTTTGCTGTGTGTCACTGCACCAACGCAAAAGTAAATCCGTTGCATTCTAATTCGGATTGCCAGAACATCTTTTGTTTGATTTATGTTGTCGTCAAATATTGTTGTTGTAGTTGTATTAAATTTGTATTAACATTGTATAAAAGTTGTATCCAATGTTATTGTAGTTGTTTTAAATTTCCAAAAAGCTAACATGAACTTTGTACAAAATTTATATAGTTATATACATATCGCATACCTTTTTTATACAGTCATATATGAAAAAATGCGAGAATTCTAATCCTTGAGCGAGATATACATATTTCATACACAAAATTTTGAGCGAAAATTTTAAGCTTTGAGCAAGATATACACATTTCATACACAAAATTTTGAGCGAAAATTTTCGTATATGATTTGTAAGAAATCTATCGTTATATTTTATAAACTGAAAAGTATCATCATATTTTATAAATATATCATATTCTTATGTATATATACGACATTCTCTCTTTAAAAACTCTCAATCCGGCCCACTTCCTCTTCAAACAAGCCAACACTCTAATTTCCTTTCCTTTTTCACTTCATTATACAGAAAGCAAACGAACCTAGCTCTAATGCCGCTTATCCCATGCGGCTATAGCTCACCACACAAGCCATTAAAGCCGCTTGGCATTTTCCTTCGATGATTCAAATGGTAAGTCTTTACTTTCCTTTTAATTCGAGTTTCTCTTTTCTTTTCAAAAAGATTTTCGAATTTCAAACAATCCTCAACAATTTGCAATTTGATATCCGTTCCACATCGTTTCAAAACACATCAAATTCTAGAATTGGCTCTCTATAAATAGAACCCTCTCTTCATTGTCAAACCATAGTTTTACACACCACCACTCAGCTAAAAGACATTTTGAATTTGAGCTTTGAGTTTGTTTGGTGTTCTAAAGTTCAAATTTTAATATTTTGAGTATTGATCTCGTTTTCGTTGGTGAAAAGTAATCGACTCAACTCTCTCGACAAAAAGGTAATCTTCTCTTCTTAAGTATTTTATGTTTAGTTCTATTCAGTTTTCATGTAGATAAAAGTAGTTTTTTATTTTTATTTTTTATATCTTGTTCTGTTCATTCCCTATGGATTCGAGT
Source organism: Lycium barbarum (assembly GCF_019175385.1). NCBI lineage: Eukaryota > Viridiplantae > Streptophyta > Magnoliopsida > Solanales > Solanaceae > Lycium > Lycium barbarum. The sequence goes on from NC_083342.1 coordinate 22,273,330, forward strand.
AACTTTTAATTTGGTTCCGTTCCTATAGATTTGTATGACTTTTCATTTTGTCAGAATTAGATAAGTAATTTTTCTTCATCGTCTTCAGTTTTATTTTTAGTTCTGTGTGTTTCAAAATTAGATTATTTTAGTGTTAATCTTCTATATTAAGGTAGATTTTGTAGTGAAATTGTAACATCTCGTAAATCCGAATTAGGTGTAAATGTATGAAACTAGTATAAAGATGATATTTTTGCTATATGAATCCATTCGGGATGAATTCGGGTGATAAACAGACGTTTTGAAATCATTTGAAGTCAAACCAAAAAGTGGAATTCTTAAGGCCTTCTAAATTCGTCTAAGTCTGAGACAGTATGTACTTATGTTCAGTTTTTGGGTATTTTCGTTAGAAATTTGAGAAACTCAAAACATAAAAGTTGTAGGTCTTTGAAATACCTTTCCAACCATATATTATGGAGCTCAAACGGAGCTCTGTTCTGGAAGTTATGCCTATTTTACTGGACGCTACGCAGTTTGCGCGAAGTGCTGAGTGAAGTGTCGAGGCAGTGTTACTGCCTTCGCTGCGCGATCATCTGCGCGAAGTGGGCCTCCATCTATGCGGCCGCACACTGAACTCGACATTTTAAAAGCCTAACTTGGTTATATTCATTCCCACTTCGTGTTAAACCAATTTTTCTGAAGAAAAGAACCTTAAAGAAGTCTCTCAAGCCCTAAGGACGACGCTCTTCTCTCCCAACCTTTAAGATACTTTAAGGTAAGCCTATTCCATGCATTCTAAGTCAATTCCAACATACGTTCATGATTATTAAGTAGAAATTCAAAGTTCTTAACCTAGGGTTTTCAAGAAAACCCAATTAAAGGGATTCAAGACTTAAGCTTTGAGATTCTTTTTCAAGTTCAGACCTTTACTACAAGATTGGAGCATTACCAGGTATGTAGGGTTGCTATCCACGTGTGGGAACGTCCTTGTTCTTCCCCACGCCACGTTCTTCCATGATTATGCCAGAAACTATCAAAACTAGGGTTTTAGTCATGTTCATGATAACCCTAGGTCCATGTACCATGTTATATTAAGCTTGTGGTATTAATTCATTATTGTGTTCTTGATATTTCATTATGGTTATTGAGAATCTGTCTGTAATCCATGAAAACCCATACTTTGCATTCCATGGGTTCTTACATGCAAGGTTTTAAACAAAAAATGCTTATTTCATAAATATCCTGCATGTTTGCATGTTTTCATGCAATTACATTATATAATTATTTTACATGCCAAGATACAAGTATTCATGTTAAATATAAGTCATGCTTTCATGAAATTCATGGGCTTCTTAGCCAACTATATCATGTTCATATTTTTGGGAGTTGCACTATGTAACGACCCTCCTGGTCGTTATGGAAAATGTAGGATCACCCCACCAAATAGAAGCTTCTCAAGGGTAAAACGAGCTAATAGAAACTCGGTTGTATAAGTCTAAGAATTGAAAATTTGACTTGTTTGTGATTGTTGTGTGATTTTATTGAGTTCATCGGGGGTTGACGTAGGAAATTAGAACTTCGTTGGGAATTCCGAGGCCACGGGTGGATTCGTATGATGTTTTTATGTATATGTGCATGTTTTGTTTGTAATTGTGAGGCCTCGGATGAAATGTTTGGTGATAGAGTGGAAAACTGAGCAAAATTTCGAACTTACTGCCCAATTTCTACCGCTGCGGCGGGGTGTGTATAGCTGCGAGCGGTCGGTTATTGTTCATGTGTCCGCTGTGGCTGGCAATGTCCCGCTATGGCGATGTCGCTATAGAGGAACATGGGCCACCATAGCGGTGGTCGGATTTCTCTTGGTCCGCTATAGCGGGTGCTTGGCCACTATAGCGAGACCGCTGCAGTGGTAAATTGACCGCCGCAGCGGTCGACGGGGAGCAGAATATCGTGTTTTAAACACTTAGTCTCACATTCTTTATTTATAAAACTCCAACATTGTTCCCCACAAGTACCTAGGGTGAAATTCCAACCTAGGGCAAGAATACTCTTGAGAGGTAAGTCTCATCCATCCCTTTCAATCATTCCATATTATCTTCATGATTATCATCCCTTTTATGGGTTTTCAATGGTGAAATTAGTCATAGTAACCCTACAAATTAATAAACCTTCTATACTTGATGGGTTATGATTGTTATCACTTATTTATCATCTAATGGCTTGGGTTAACTCCTTCTATTCATGAATTGAACCTTTAGAGCCATGACCTAAGTGAATTGAGACCTAGGGTTCCATAAAAATGGTAGCTTGGACATGAAAACTGCTTGTAATTGGGGTGTTGATTAAATATTGTTATAGTTGATGGGTAGTGATAACTAAGGCCCTTGCTAGGTTGTTTAACACCTATAAATCATTTACCCATTGGAATGGGCTAAAGGGAAGGGTGTCTTGCATTGATTTTGTGAGTAGAATAATTGTGACTCATTGAGCATTCTAATGTCTAGATTTCGAGGCTTTACGGAAAGGAAAAGTTGTAGCAGAGAGATTCGAGTTGTTCCAGCTCTACGTTTGAGGTAGGTTACGGTCTACTTGAGTTAGACTTTGATTAGTTGATTGTATGTGTTGTGAATTCATTAGGATAAAGCATGTCTAGTCTTCATGCATGATATTGTGTGGTTGAACTCCTATGTGCAATTGATTGAGTGATTGTGTGGGCTTCGTGCCACTATTCATGTGTGTTGAATCTACAGTTGATGTTGTTGTGATGAGAAGTTAATAGGATCTTCTCGATGAAATTGCGACACGAAATGATGAATTGAGCATTGATAATAAGAGGGCAAGAAATAATGTTATGTAAGGATATATGAAAAGGCACCAATGTGACCTAGACTATGGACTCGTGGTCCGAGGTTCGTTCCGGAAACAAGAGATACATTGATATGGCCCGCTTTCGAGGTTCTTTTCGGAGTGGAGTTTTATGCTCGGGTCCGATGAGTATCCGAAATGACTGGTACATAAACACCATGGGTCCCCTGCAGGTCATGACTACTGAGCAATGACATCAGTTAGCATGTATGTATAGTAAGTATGGTTATTGTGGTAGACTTATTCCCGTTTGTGCTCTCCGTTGATTTGATCTCTTGCTATTTGGGTGACTTCATTGGTGATTATCCGTGGATGATTTGTTGTGGTTTATTTATTTCATGTCTGTTTGCTGGCTTGTTTATTCTATTGATTTTATGAGATATGCATGATACTAATCTTAGTTGGCCTATGATATATACCAGTACATAGTGTTTGTACTGATACTACCTTGCTGCATTCTTTTGAGTGCAGATTGTGATATAGAGACTGCTACCCGTCCTCACATCTTGCGTTGAGGACGTTGTTGTCAGATTTAGGGTGAGCTTTTATCCATGCCAGGCCGCCCGAAGATCTTTCTCTTATGATGTCTCTTTCCTATTCTGGACATTATGGTTATTTGTTAGATAGATTACATTCCTAGACATGTTTTAGATTAGAGTCCTTGTACGATGACTTTCGAATTTTGAAATATTATAATAGTTAGGACTTCCGCACTTACTTCATTATTTCATGGCATGACTTGTTTTGATTATCTTATGCTTCAATAAGTAATAGCTGATTGAATTGGCTAATATAAAGATAGGCTTGAATGAATAAATGACTTGTGTGTTGGTTCGCCCACTACGAGTTAGTGTGGGTGCCAGTCATGGCAGGTTGGGTCGTGACACACTAATTACCGAGAAGGCTTCAAGTAGCCTGAAACTACGTTAGCCATCGTAGGATAAGGATCGCTCCGCCCAGTAGGACGATTCCTTAATAGTGATCGGATCCTTTGAAAGGTATGAGAGGCTTTACTAGTAGGGCGCAAGTACCAGACTTCATGTTGTCAGTTATATTTATGCTCTCCCTACTTAAAATGTTTTTACTCATGTCATATCTATATGTATTCATATTCATGACTAAGTTTCAGTTTCAGTTTCACTTCTTATCATGTTATTTCATGCCCCGTGTTATTTCATTCAGCTGTTTTACATATCAGTACATTCAATGTGCTGACGTCCCCTTTCTATTGCCTGGGGCCCTGTATTTCACGATGCAGGTACAGATTTACAGGACGACGCATCTGCTCAGTAGGATTCTTCATGTATCAACTTGTTGGTGAGCCCCATCTCCTACGGGGTTTAGTCATTCTTCTATTTTCTTATGTTAGTCATGCATCAGGGTATGCTGGGGGCCTGGTCCCAGCAAGTATGTTTTACGATCCAGACTCATGATAGAGGTTTCATAGACTAGTTAGTTATGTTATGTCAGATATTTAGAGTTGTTTAGCCATCTTTGGCTCAATTCTTGGTATTTCTGCATTCATGTTCTAAACGAGTATTTTATTAATTATTATGACTTTATGTGTTTTCTTAAAGCCCATCATATGTCATGTTATATTCCGCTCATGTATGTCTCATAATGATTCAGCAAGCCATGTGGTTCGCTTGGTCACATGCAGTAAGGCACCGAGTGTCGTGTTTCACCCAGGCCATGGTTTGGGGCATGACAAAGCTTGGTATTAGAGCCTAGGTTCTAGTGTCTTAGGGAGTCTATGAAACCATGTCCAGTGGAGTTTCCTTTATATGTGTGTGCCGGCCACATATATAAATGGTTAACTACCAAGACATTCTGGATTGTCTCGCTTGTTTCATACTCTAGGTCGTGCAATTAGAGCCATTCGTTCATGAACTTTCCTAACTCGTTCCACGAAGCATAGAACAGTAACATTCTCTTCCTATCGAATTCGGAACGCATCGAATGCGCAAGCGACGAGCAGGAAATCAAAGTTCCAAGTGAGGATGATTACCCATCGGGTGGTGCATGTTGCTGACAGATGAGAGTTGAGACGATATTGAGAGTGGGACAGAATTCATAGTCATTATAGACCAGAACATAACCCTTATCAGAAAGGACCAAGGCAGTATCATGTTTTATAGTTATCAGTTCACCTCAGTTATCAGTTATACAGTCTTGCAGTTAGCAGGGTTATGGTTATTCAGCACACTAATATTCAGTTATTTGGCTATTAGATCTTTAATTTTCAGTGTATCTGAATTTTTTTGTGGCATATGAGTATACAGTGATGCCTATGGGTGCTAAGAAAAAGTGTAGGTAACGACTACTACAACGAAATCTCCCCATGTTTTAAGTCCAGGTTAAGACCCAAGACTCGCCAAATAATGCATGAAGTAATTTACCTAGTGTCAGTACCCTCTGAAGGACAGGTTACGGCACGGTAGTATATAAGTATGTTCTATACCTTAGGGAATAAGTTTATTTTGATTTTGGCCATGGATCCACAAGTATGAGAATGATAGATCAGATTTAAGACCCTAAGGAATAATAGGTTATGAAGTTAGCCGCAACAGGCATAAACTGCTCGCGATAGTTTAGACAGAAAAGGGCCCAATGGCAAAAATTCGTAGGAGTCAGACAATTTTGATGTTGCGGAGGAAGTGATTTCAGTTGGTTCAAGTTTAATTAGGTTAGAACTAGAAAGTACTACGTTAGTAAGTTACTACAATAAGTCAATGTCACTATGAGATAAGAAGAGCTGACAGTTCCCTCTCAGATCATGTGATTTAGTGTTTACCCCCAGATGTGTATAGTTTGGCATGATTTTAAAGTGTATATAAAGTTGGGGTTAAGTATTTCAATCTTTTATTTAAGAGAGACGTGATTGCCCTAAGATTGATCCATGACGATAGTTAGAAAAGATAGTATGTGATCGCAAAATAGGTCAGAGGATGAGGGAAGTTAGAAATAGCCTTATGCTTCACGCTAGTTATTCAAAACAGAATAATAGAACATGATGATTACCAAGTGGTTAGTAGAAAAAAAAATAAGTCGTGAGTAGATGTAGTGAATTACTAATTCCATCAGGGCTAATAGAAGTACGATTTGGTATCCTTGGTTAGGTTAACACTAGTACGTGGGTAACAGTTGGAGTACATCAAGTGCGTGTTAAAGCCCAATGAGTTAAAGTTAAACTCGAATTACTGTGTCAGTGGTAGAAGAAAACTAGTTAGGCAGAACCAACATGATGATCAGATAGCGACTTATTGCTAAACTTAAGGCTTAAAATGTCAGCTTTTGAACTAAGGGGGAGATTGTATGACAAGGTACCACGATATATCATGTGTTCCTTATATTAATAAGCGTCGAGAAAGAAAAGTTTGAGGTAATGTTAGGTTCCCAATCCTGGAGTAATTCATGTACTAGATGGTACTTATGCCCAGAAGTACTCTAATCATATTTATGTACTGTATCATGCTCATGTTAGCATTTTACACTCCATGAATATGATTCAAGAATGAAGACTCCATCACGATAGTGGTCTATGCAAAAGAAGTGTTCTTTCATGTTTTGCATATCAGGTTGTGCCCATGTCTTTAAAAAAAAAGTTCTATTCATGTCTCATGTATTCATCGTGTTTTTATACCCATGTCCATGTTCTAGCTTGTAAGTGTTTTCCGATTATGATGATGATTTTGTAAGGATCAGGAAGAGGGTAATATGAACGTTTAAAGACAAAATGTCTGATGCAATCTGCACCTATATCTTGAAGAAGTGCAAAATGTCAAAGGTAGTGATGAAAGTAGATCAAGATATATGCCCTACCCACGATTCCAAGTAACTCGTGCTTATGTTCCTCTGGCTAATATTTTACAATCATGATAAAAGGATTCCCTTTTCTTTCACTAAGTACCTATGCCTTGTTTATGTTCAAAGTGACTTTCTACTCATGCCTTAAGGAACGAATTATTAATGCGTATAATCCCTCCCTTCATGAACCTTATTTTATAACGAGGGCGCCTACTCACAGTGATAAGAGTAAGCTATGTTGAACCATGTCTCATTCCATAAGTACGTCTAAGTTTCAAAGGTGATATCTTATCCGGGCCCTATGTATCAAAGTACCCAAGAGCGGAGCCTACAATTGTACTCCATACAAATCACACTTATGCGTTATTCATACTTCAATTCTCATGAAATCATGAATTCATGTCCAACCGCCCTGGTATGCATCTTTGATGTACTCATGTAAATCTCATGTTGCTCATGCACCTATGCCTTGAATCATTCTATCCATGTATTTACATTTTATACCATATTAGTCATGTTTCCAGGTATGCATGTTCTATGTTACGTCATTCTTGTTCGATGCACCCATGTCATGTCTATGCTTTTAAAACGAAGTGTCCTATATGATTCATACCTATAATTCATTTTCCCTCAATCATTCATGATCCTCCCATGATAATAATCAAGATTATCCAAGGTATTAATATCTATGTTTCAGAGAGAACAAGGTAAGGTTCGAAGTAAGGTATGTTCCAATTTCAAAGTGAGATCCTTTCAGGTACTCATCTCAAAGGCATTCTACGCAGATTCAACGTATTCATGTCATGCCCACGATAGAGCTTATGTTATATGTTAGGATCCTATTTCAGTTATATAACTCAAGTCTGTCTCATTCGCACCGAGTTGAGCTTACGTTCAAAGCCCAAGTAGTACTCCTACCTAATGTGTCTATCGTAGTGATATATGAACATCTATGATCAAACCTCTAAGTGTTCGGATCCCATCTCCGCTCCGCATACAGATCTCCTGCTGTAACATAACATTTATGTTTTTCAACATTGAGGTTTCATGTTATGATATCCATGTTTTCACGCATTCAGATCTCATGTCAGTTCAGTACTCATGTATCCATGTTGGTCAGTATTCATGTATTCATGTTCCATGTCATGCTCCTCATGTCCATGCAATCATGTCATGTCTATGCTAGTGTTCCAGTACTAATGTTATTCGTGCTTGCGAACTCTTCTCAAATCTCGTGTATAGTATCCATGTATTCTTTTTCTTCAGTACCTATGTGCTCATGTCAGACCGAGATTCATGAAAATTATCATTCGCGTATTCATATTAGTCCAATATTCATGTTAGCCACGTTCATGTTCCAATACCCTGTTATGCCATGTCATGCATGTTATGATGTCATTTGCAGTTTGTGTTGTGCTCTGGTTAGCTGCTAGGGGGTTGAGTTATTAGGGCCAGATTTGGTCTATTATGCTATGGAAAAAGTCAAGTTGATCCAAGGGCATTTGAGAACGGCTCAGAGTCTTCAGAAGTCCTATACCATTGAGAGGAGAAGAGACTTAGAGTTTCAAGTTGATGATTGGGTGTTTTTAAAGATTTCACCTAGGAAGGTGTGAGGAGATTTTGATAAGAAAGGGAAGCTTAGTCCCAGATATATTGGACCTTACAAAATCCTGCGGAGGATCGGTCAAGTAGCTTATGAACTTGAGTTGCCATAAGATTTGGCGGATGTACACCCAATGTTTCATGTATCCATATTGAGAAAATGTGTGGGCGACCCATCATTGGTTGTTCCTGTTGATATTATTACAGTTAAGGATGGTTTGACCTATGAGGAGATCCCCGTAGTCATTCTTGATCGTCAAGTTTGCAAGTTGAGAACTAAGAAAGTTGCCTCAGTTAAAGTTTTTATGGAGAAGTCAGAAAGTTTAGGAGGCTACATGGGAAACCGAAAAAGATATGAAATCCAAGTATCCGTACTTGTTTGAGGAACCGACAGAGAATGATCAAGGTAACTAATCCCCATATCCATATCGTGTCCCTTACGTATTCATGTCTCCTGTTTGACGTTCACATATTCAGTATTCATGTTTCCATGTAACCATGTCATGCCAGCTCAGTCCCCATGTTTCAAGTCATGTTTTCTTCACACTCATGTATTCGGGCCATGTCCAGTCCCATTCTTAACCACGACCCATCATTCGAGGACGAATGATACTAAGGAGGGGGGCATAATGTAACATCCGGTACATCTGAGTTAGGTGTGAATGTATAAAACTAGTATAAGATGATGTTTTAGCTATATGAATCCATTCGGGATGAATTCGGGTGATAAACAGTCATTTTGAAGTCAAACCAAAAAGTGGAGTTCTTAAGGCCTTCTAAATTCGTCTAAGTCTGAGACATTCCGTACTTATGGCTAGTTTCCGGGTATTTTCGTTAGGAATTTGAGAAACCTCAAAACATGAAATTTGTAGGTCTTTGAAATATCTTTCCAACCATATATTATGGAGCTCATGCGGAGGTCTGTGATAGAAGTTATGTCTGTTTTATTGGACGCTACGCAATCTTCACGAAGTTGTGCACGAAGTGCCCTTCAAGTGCACGATCGCGCACCAGAGGTAGTGTTACTACCTTAGTTGTGCGCTCATCTGAGTGAAGTGGGCCTCCAGCTATGCGGCACGCACCAAACTCGACATTTTAAAAGCCTAACTTCGTTATATTCATTCGCACTTCGTTTTAAACCAATTTTTCTGAGGAAAAGAACCCTAAAGAAGTTTTTCAAGCCCTAAGGACGAAGCTCTTCTATCCCATCCTTTAAGATACTTTAACGTAAGCCTATTCGATACATCGAAAGTCAATTCCAACATACGTTCAGACTATTAAGTAGAAATTCAAAGTTCTTAACCTAGGGTTTTCAAGAAAACCCAATTAAAGGGATTCAAGACTTAAGCTTTGGGATTCTTCTTCAAGTTCAGACCTTTACTACAAGATTGGAGCATTACCAGGTATGTAGGGTTGCTATCCACATGTGGGAACGTTCTTGTTCTTCCCCACGCCACTGTCACGACCCATTTTAGCCTAGGTCATGCAGGCACTTACCATTCCCACCTCGATAGGCGAACCCTTAACTCAACGTTCACAATTAATAAATATAATAAAATAGCGGAAGAAGTAAATGACGTAAGTCTCACAATGTAATATAATATAGATAAGTGTGGAAGTAAATGAATCCACCCCAGTATCTGGTCTGGTCATACAAGAGCATCTAAATCCGAATACTAAGGTCTGAATAATAATACATAAATGTCTCAATTCATGTCTTGAAAGAAAAGTAAGACATAAGCAATAGAAGAGTCTTCGAGGTCAACGGACGCCATGCTCACTCTGGAAAACTCAAGTAGAAGCTGAGGAGTTGATCATCCACGAGTCAGAGAAGTAGATCTGGCATGATACTCTACATTCATAAAAGAATGCAGCAAGTGCAGGTCAATACAAACAACAGTACTGGTAGGTATCATAAGCCAACTAAACATAGCTAACACAATTCAGAAAATAGCGCAGATAAACAAGTAAACCAATCACGCCTGAAACAATATAATCGTAACCGAGTATCCATCAACACCTATGTAAGTATCTAACCCCAATATAATAAGTCTGAGTATATCTAGTCCTAGAACAACCAACACAATAGAATCAACAATACAATCCATCGCAATACAGTCATCACGACATCTCACTCAAGTCATAATGCAATGTAATGAAATAATGGTATGAATGTGATGCCGTGCCATGCTATGCAAATGAGATGTAAACATGTACTCTGGACGGAAATACCGACGTCTCGGCAGTACAACCCAGTGTGACTCGCGAAGTCTGAGTGTCACCCGTCCCGGATCTTTGTCAAACAGACAGATGGGACCCTGGCTAATTGCTCACAGGGAGAGTCTCACCGGCGCCACTCTAGGGGACTCGCGGAGCTTATGCACTACAATCGAATCCGGGATAACATCAAAATCGGCCATGTACAACGATGCTCGAATATAACTATCGGATATCGGCCTCCTCACAATCACTCAAAAGAGTTGTCAAATATCAGTTTCATAAATAAACGATTCCAGAATTGAACCTCGGACATCAGCCTCCTTACAATCACTTAAGTAAAAGAGTTTAGCAAGTATCAGTTTTATATAAACAACGATTCTGGAATGGATCTTCGGACATCGGCCTTTTTCACAATCACTCAAGTAAAAGAGTTTATCAAATATCAGTTTCGTTCAATCAACGGTACTGGATATCAGTCATGCATCATAATATGAGAGAATGCGTGCAATGCATATCTCAATCATCAACAAGTAACCTCAATATCACAAGTACCTCAACGGGGTACACCAACAATATATCACATCACAATACCAACAGTGGGTATGCCAACATATATCAATAACTCAAGTACCAATAGTGGGTATGCCAATAATGTATCATAGTACAAATACCAACAACGGGTATGTCAATCCTATCCCAAATCAGGACAACAAGCGACATGCGCTATCTACCAACTACACATGGCATCAAGCCAACACAATTGGACAATCAAACTCATATAACGGGGTGGCTAGTCCCAACACACATCAGGGCCCAACCTAAGGTAATGTCCATCCCAACTTCATACCTAAAGGTTCACATGCTGTCTCCGACATCATAATCTAAATATTTGATTCACTATATTAAGTCTCACCAAAGGTAAACCATAACCTACCTGGACTGCTGAACTGCAACACCAATAAGTCACTTTATCGCCTTGCCCTTCCTCTGAAGCTCATAACCAAAGTAGTCTAAGCATAATCGAATTCTAAATTAGAAATCATGACTAATGATACTAATATTGCTATGATATCAATTAGGTCTATTTTAACCCTAGAAATTGGGAAAACGGGCCCACAAGGGCAAAACGGAAAATTCACGGGTAAAATACCAAATTGAATCCTAGGTCATCATAACCCCATCATTAATTGTTGATTTAGCTCAAGAATTATCCCCAAATTGGGTATGAACTCTAATTCTCCAAATCCGAAATTCAACGTTAAAAGTGAAAGGTATATGATTACTAAGCTTAGATTCATCACATTTTAGCATTAACATCATCAATTTATCAAGTATACTCTTAGAGAAATATCTCCCAAAACCCTCCTTCAAATTCCATTTCTAAAGGATTGAAAAGGGAAGGGGTAATTCTAAGATGATTGTGATTAAGGAAGAGTAAAGGATTGGGCAAAGTTTACCTCCAAGAGTTTCTTCAAATTATCTCCAAGAACAGTTTCTCTAGGCTCCAATACTGAGATATGAAATAATGAGGGTCTAAGTCTTATTTAAGACAAATTAAATGAAATAACACTGCCTGTGACCGCCACGACAGAGGGAGTACCGCTACAATGGTGCCGCTATGGCGGCTGGGCTACCGCCGCAGTGGTATAGTCTATATTGCCCATCACCGCCATAGCAGTGTCGCTGGGGCGACTCTGGTGCCGCCATTGCGGGCACTAGACACTAGATTTTTTGAATTTCTCTAAGTCTTCAATCCGATTTTTGGGTTATTCCCGAGGCCACCTGCTCATAATCCGATCACCTAAAACCATACAAAAATATGCTATGAACGCACTCGTGGTCTCAAAATTTCCGAGTCAACCACCGGTGCCCACTTCTCATTTCCCATCCATAGTCTCACAATGCAGCAAAATGCATTGCGAACTGAACCAATCATACATACAAGTTCTAAACAATCATCCGGACCTCTCGGAGTTGACGAAGCTCCGGAAAAGGTCCATTTGCCTAAAAGTCAACCTCGGGTCAAAAGTGAGTCAATCAATGCTCGGAAGTGGCGAAAGTGCCAAAAGAGCCATAACGACCAAACGGGTTGTTACAGCTATGTTATTCCAGGATTATGCCAGAAACTATCAAAACTAAGGTTTTAGCCCTGTTCATGATAACCCTAGGTCCATGTACCATGCTATATTAAGCCTTGTGGTATTAATTCGTTATTGTGTTCTTGATATTTCATTATGGTTATTGAGAATCTGTCTGTAATCCATGAAAACCCATACTTTGTATTCCATGGGTTCTTACATGCAAGTTTTTAAACAAAAAATGCTTATTTCATGAATATCCTGCATGTCTACATGTTTTCATTCAATTACATTATATAATTATTTTACATGCCAAGAACAAGTATTCATGTTAAATACAAGTCATGCTTTCATGAAATTCATGGGCTTCTTAGCCAACTATATCAGGTTCATGTTTTTTGGAGTTGCACTAATTACCGAGAAGGCTTCAAGTAGCCTGAACCTACGTTAGCCACCGTAGGATAAGGATCGCTCTGCCTAGTAGTGTCACGACCCTATCCCGTAGGCCGTGACTAGTGCCCGAGTTGGGCACCCGTACACACTTACTAGCTAAAACTTGCCCCCGGATAGCATACTAAAGACTATTATAATCACAAAGTAAAACGTTGTTTCCAAAATCGTTACACATAATCTCACATATAAACTGGCGAGGCTGTCGTAATGTAGGGGAATGCCCAAAACGTAAACCATGTTGACATAACTGTACAATAACCATTATTGACCCACATGTATGTCTACAGGCCTCTAAGAGTAGCAACAGTATCATATGGCGGGACAGGGCCCCGCCATACCCCTAAATAGACGTATATACATAACAGAAAAGTCTGTACCAAAAATATGGGCTCCAGAACAAGGGAGCACTCCAAAGTAGCAGGATAGATGTCCTAAGCTAGTGGGTCACCCACGTGAGCGTCTGTACCTGCGAGCATGAAACGCAGCCCCCGAAGAGGGGGGGTCAGTACGGAATATGTACTGAGTATGTAAAGCATGAAGTACAATAAACAGAGCCATAATCGGAACAAGAAATACAAAAAGTAAGTACATTATCCAGAATACCAAAATGCTTACTTTTAAAACACAAATCATGCATGTCGATGTCATACGTCATATCCGGCCCATTATGGGACTCGGTGAATAAAACATGGTCGCCACCCCGTCATTGGCGCCATAACACATCATACTCCAGAATAGGGAATAACTCCGTAACACATCATAACGCCATAACACATCATACTCCAGAGTGTATATACATATAACGTGTCCCGGCCCTCTATTGAGGGACTCGGTGAACAATGCAGTGAAACTACGCACGATAACATATCCTGGCCCGGGCTCAGTGAAGGACATATTGAGGCATACACGAGCAGAGTAGTGAGAAACTATATGCAATTTCAAACATTATCCAAGACTCAATATAATAATCGAAATGAATTGCCATTTACAAATCAGTACGATAGTCGTACCAAATACCTTTCGGATGTAACTATGGATTATATCAGAATAGAACTTCTGGGATCATTTATACGTAACAGGATATATCAAAAGACCCAATGGAATAGTTAAAATGGACTATCATCTGAGAACCACGATAACAGTCATATCAACTGCCTTTTGTATGTCACTCGGAAACATATTAGATGGAACTTCGGAAACCATAGATACGTATTAAAACCATATAAAATAGCTTATGAAAATCAGGAACACAATCATCCTAGTGTCTCTAAGAATAGGAATTTCTTTGGATTCAAGCACACATCGTCTGTTTGTTTCATAAGGACCATGTCAAAAGAAAGAAAGGTTAGCTTCACATACCTTTTCCGCTTCCTAAGCTAATCCAAACTTAAGTCTCGGGCTTCCCAAAATCTACAACAACGTTAGTAGATACCAAACATTAGCTATAGGTACTTAAGAGTCCAATCCTAAAACAGCACTTTATTTACAGAAATTTCGGCAGTATTTCCCCTATAAATTCAACCAACCCCGAGAATTTAACTCGGCCAAATCGTCAACAACAATACCAACAACCATATTGACAACTTCAACAATTAATTTGAATTGCATTCTAACGTTAGTAACCCTTTCTACATAATTCGACGGCATTTCATTTGCATTCAAATCAACCACAACAACACAATCCGCAATCTTCCCAACTCAATAAGAACAACCACAACACATTCCTTGCTCCCAAGTTCATGAACGACACCAACAACCTACACGTTAACAACTTCATTCTCATGATTACAAGAAACCATATTAGAATCACATTAATTCCTACAACAACCCACAAACAATTACAACGCCAACTTGAACCATTAAACCTTCATTTGCATCATAGAATCCACAACAACAACAACTAAAATGCTAAGTAAAATTAATTCATCCCTTCTACACAACACAAACACCTACACGACTACAACTCAACACACATAATTTCATGAATTTCATCCATTTCTACACACTAAAACATGCACAAATCATCCATGACACACGAAAGAGAAGATTAAACCTTACCTTTTCCACTTATCTTCTTACTTGGCTAGGGTTGTAAATTGCACAAAAGAATAGTTTGATTACTCCAACAACTACTCCACGTTAGTAAGGACCTCCCAATTGGTTGAATTACTAGAAGAAAATATTTTTTGATCAATTTTTCATGGGACCAATTTCAGCTAGCCTTGGCTGAATAGTTCCCCCCCCCCCTTTTTTTTTCAAGTTTTTTCAAGTTTTTCTAGGGTTGAAAAAGATGAATAATGAGTCTTGCTTGGTCATCACCCACCTATATATATAATTACATGGCCCATACAAAGTGAACACATGCCCAACCTCATGGCTTGAAGCAATTGGCCAAGGCATTGGTGGGAGCCCACACCAAGCCACACGGCCACTTGTGGCTTTTTGTGGTTCATGAAGAATTAACTTCCTAATTCCAATTTTGCCCTTAATATTCCATACCAATAATATTCCTAAGTAACTTGTGTGTTAAACAAAATCGAAAATATAGCCTTGCCCTTAACTTATCGCGATTATCTTGAAATATTCGAATGTACAAAATACGGGATATAACAAGTAGGACGATTCCTTAATATTGATCGGATCCTTTCATGCCATATTACATCTTATACCCTAGCAAGGTATGAGAGGCGTTGCTGGTAGGGCACAAGTACCAGACGTCATGTTTCCGGTTATATTTATGCTCTCCCTACTTAAAATGTTTTTACTTATGTCATATTTATATGTATTCATGTTCAAGACTGGGTTTCAGTTTCAGTTTCACTTCTTATCATGTTATTTCATGCCCCATGTTATTTCATTCAGTTGCTTTACATACCAGTACATTCAATGTGCTGACGTCCCCTTTCTATTCCCGAGGGCCTGCATTTCACGATGTAGGTATAGATTTACAAGATGACGCATCTGCTCAGTAGGATTCTTCACGTATCAGCTTGTTGGTGAGCCCCATCTCCTTCGGGGTTTAGTCGTTCATCTATTTCCTTATGTTAGTCATGCATTAAGGGTATGCTGGGGGCTTTGTCTCAGCAAGTATGTTTTACAATCCAGACTCATGATAGAGGTTTCATAGACTAGTCGGTTATGTTATGTCAGATATTCAGAGTTGTTTATCCATCTTTGGTTCAATTCATGGTATTTCCGCATTCATGTTTTAAACGAGTATTTTATTAATTATTATGACTTCATGTGTTTTCTTAAAGGCCATCATGTGTCATGTTATATTCCGCTCATGTATGCCTCATGATGATTCAGCAAGCCATGTGGTTCGCTCGGTCACATGCAGTAAGGCACCGAGTACCATGTTTCGCACAGGCCATGGTTCAGGGGGTGACAGAAATCTCTTCTTTGTTTCACCAACTTGTTCTCTCTTAATGCTATCTTTTTGTCCATTAGAATTCTGCATTTTATTAGTGTGGTGTTAGCTGCTTCCCTTTAGTTTATTTTTGGTGTGAAGTATGTTTGAGTAGCTATTTTCAGCATTTTCTTTTAGATTCCACCATTATGTTTTCAAGTCATTGGTTTAGTAATTTTTCAGTCCTTCTTTTCCTTTAGCGAAGTTCCTTTTTTAGTTATGTAGTTAGTGTTTAGTTCCTTAGAACAAAGATTCTGAATTTAGCTAAGCCATAAACATACCTTTTTTTCTTTTCTTGAAGTAGTCTCCTATTCTCTTCTTTTAAGTCTGTCAAGGCTTGGAGTTTTTTGTCCATTTGTTGCCCACAAATTTGAAGTTTGTTCATTTGGTATCAGCTAAATATTGGGAGATAAGGGTCAAAAACACACCTCAATTATCACTTTTTTTTGTTTCATACCTGAACTATCCGAAGTGAGACTTTCCTATCTAAACTATCACCAGATAGTTAGCAAAACACACCTCGACTTATATATGATGGTGAGTGTACTACACTCTTTTTTTTTGTTTAAAAATCGTGCCACGTGGCACTCCACGTGGATAAATAATTCCATCAATTGTTAGGTTAAAAGTTAATTCCATGTGGATAATCTGCCCACATTTGCAAAAGACATGCTTCCTCATTTTGACAAGAAATATGACCAATGAAGAAGATGAAGGGAAACAAAATGAAACCAATGAAGAAAGATGAAGGGAAACAAAATGAAGGAGAAATCAGATTAGCTCTTACAGAAGAAGAAAATGAAGAACAAGGTTGACAATGAAGAAGAAATAAATGAGAAAATCTGCACAAGAGAAGAAGAAATGAGGAAGAATGGGGAGAGCTTAGGGTTTTAAAGAATTAATTGGATTAAAAAAAATTAAAAAACAAAGAATGAGTCAACTCATATATAGATGTTACATATGCCAAATGGATGAAATTTTTATAGAAAATTATGCTTCACGCACATTTTGGTGTTTGAGGTTAAACATTTAGTCTAGTCAGCGTTCAAGTGTGTTTTGCTAACTATCTGGTGATAGTTTTGGTAGGAAAATCTCACTTCGGATAGTTTAGGTATGAAACACAAAAAAAAATGTGATAGTTGAGGTTGTTTTTAACCCTTATCTCAAATATTGGAGAAATATTGTCAAAATCATTTTTGCTTGTTTGAAGGTTCTAATAACATTTTCCCGATTTAATCAAATAAAATGTGCGCCAAAGAGGTCGACATGTTGAAGATTTTGTTGGTCACTTATTAAGTCTAGGTTGCGTTTTCCCACTGATCTTGACTTGATAGATCCAATTTGTTTACGGTTATTTAAAAAGGAGTAGCATTTGTTTCCGGAAAATATTTGTAAAAAGTTTAAATGATTGAATACATTTGTTTTCAGCCCATAAGCGGTAGTATGTGTTTTCAGCCCATTTCTTAATGCTCCAGTACTTGGGTTCCATAAAAATTGAAAAACAAATCAGCAACTTTATTTATCTATTTTTATAATTTGTGCCTCATGTGGCAGTGTCACGCCCCGAACCTAGGCCTGGACGTAACACGGCACCCGGTGTCTGACTGCATGTGACCGAGCGAACCAACTGGCTGACTGAATCAACATGTGATATCAAAACATAACTAAATGTGGAATAACTAAACACATGCTGATATACTAAACGTCTGACTGAAATCATAATGCGGAAATACTTAGACAATCTGAAATATATCTGACAGTAGCCAACATGGCTAAACCAAAACGATTGAACAACTGCCAACAAGGCTAACATAATAAATATCTGACTGTCTGAACAGTGTCTATGAAGCCTCTAAGAGTACTGAATGATAGATCTGTCTATAAACTGAAATAACCGGATAGCTGACAACGCCCCGAAGGAATGTGGGGCTCACCAGTAGCTGATACGTGCACTCCTAATTAGCTGAGTCGTCAACCTGTGTATCGTTACCTGCATCGCGAGATGCAAGCCCCCAAGCAATAAAAAGGGACATCAGTACATTTGAATTGTACTGGTATGTAAAGCAACTGAAGCAATAAAATACTGGAACTGAAACTGAAAACTGAAACTGAACTACACAGGAAAGCAAGAAGCTGAAGTACTCCCTGTTCTGGATGAAGAACCACCTGTAAAACTGTATATATATAACTGTGGCCTAGGGCCCAAATAATGTGCACAAAACTGTGGCCTCTGGCCCAAGCAATACGTATGCATAAACTGTGTCCTAGGGCCCAAAAGTACAGATACAGGTGTTCAACATTGATATTTTACAAAACTGAGACTGGCTATAGCTGATAGCATGATAACTGTTTCTGATTCTGGGACTCTTGCAGTTAACTGGTTATACACTGACTGAGACTCATGTGATAATAATGCATAAGTCTATAAGGATTACGTGTTGGGTTCATGATGTTCAAAGTGACAACCATGAACGAATTCTGTAACTGCAACCCTAGAAGATAACAGTTCTATATCATTTCATGAAACTAGAGCTAACTATATTCTGAGTCAAATTTCTAACAAGTATGAAGAATGAGGCGTAGGGAGAATCATGAACATTCCCTAACGTAGATAGTTAGCCTCACATACCTCAATTTCATCCTTTGAGCGTAATACAATGTTCGTCAACCCTCTCAACTTTGATCTATATCAATACAAGTCAAAGGGATTCTATATTAGCAATAATATTCATGCTTTGGTCATCTAAGCATTTTATCAAACACTTGGTGGGCATGAAGCTCCACAACCTTCATTAATGGTGTTTTCATCACCCAATCCCATTCTATTACTTCTAGATGATTCTACAATCTCAATTAGATGTAATTAACATCATTCTTCATCACTCATATGAATACAACAAATCCCAAGTCAACAATCCAACAACTCTAGCATAGTTCATATAATTCCCTTCATCAAACCCAATTATTATTCTCCCAAGAATACATCAACACTTTAATCATCATGAGAAAGTCATGAAACTTACCTTAGATAGTGGTTGAACAAGTCTTGAGTGGAGTTACTCCTTTAGCACCAAAACCCTACTTCACTTCCCTTGGGTTTTCTTGAATTAGATGAACTTTGGCTAGGTTTCATACATTTGGGTTCATGTATTTGGTGTTATTGATCATGGATTTCCCTTGAATTTTCTTGTGGATGAATGTTAGAGAGTATTTTAGAGGTTTTCTTGACCAAGAATGATGAAAATATGATTTTGGACGAGTTGGGTCTTATTTAAAGTAGTCCAGAAAAGTCTGGACAAAATCTCTCTGGCACAACTTGCGACGGGACTGCGGCGTCGCATGTAGTGTTTGCGAGTCGCATCTTGTGACAGAGGGTGATATTCTGTCGAACAGTTTGTCGTAAAATAGCCATAACTTTTTGTGTATAGCTCCGTTCAAGACCCATAATATACCGTTGGAAAGCTATTTCAAAGGGCTACAACTTTCATCAAGGAAGTTTTCCAAAATTCTCAACTAATAAAGGGGTTATGGTCGTTGGAAGTAAGACCTTCTATAAACTCACTTGCAAACATGCCCCGTAGAGTGGTTTTCAACTTTGCTTTGCCTAAAGACATTTCTTATGACTTAATTGGTTTTCATAACACTTCCTATAACCCTCATATTGGTTCCATTATATTATCATCTTATGAGTCAAACTTACGTCCGAAGTTACGAGGTGTTACAATATCTCCCCCTTGGGATCATTCGTCCTCGAATGAT
Organism: Lycium barbarum; assembly: GCF_019175385.1. Lineage (NCBI taxonomy): Eukaryota > Viridiplantae > Streptophyta > Magnoliopsida > Solanales > Solanaceae > Lycium > Lycium barbarum. Next base: position 22,293,502 of record NC_083342.1, read on the forward strand.
AACCGTTCGGGATTCTACAAAAATTTCGCCAGAGTTTTCCCTGTAATAAGGCACTACCAACCTGTCACAACAACCCATAATATCATTGCCTCACAGGGCTACATCACAATAGCATTATAAATTGGCCACACACGACCAATAGCATGAAAAGAAAGCTTACATACCTCAAAATCTTGGTGCTTCATCATAAATCTTTTCTGCAGGCTGAAACAAGTGTGGGTACCTAGATTTCATATCCTCCTCGGCTTCCCATGTAGCTTCCTCAACTTTCTGACTCCTCCACAGGACTTTCACTGAGGCTACTTCCTTAGTTCTCAACTTGCGAACTTGACGATCAAGAATGGCTACAGGGATCTCCTCATAGGTGAGGTCATCCTTAACTGTTATAGCATCAGCAGGAACAACCAACGAAGGGTCTCCCACACACTTCTTC